>NC_044986.1:8812338-9112338 GCF_008728515.1 Papio anubis | reverse complement strand
TCTGGAGAAGTCCAGAGGCTAAGCTATACATCTCAGGGCCTCGGCAGCAAAATCCTCAGTTGAGTCCAGGCAGAGCAGGAAAGAGGAGGGTTAACCAGGACTGCTGAGATTGAGGGCGCTACAGCGCTGCTCTGGCTGAACACACTCTCCAGTTGTTTTGTAACTGGTGGGCATAGCCAAGTTTCCCCAGACAGCACAAAGCCCCCAGTCTGCAGAGAGAATCCATGGGTGGGGTAGGGGTTCTCAGAGTGGCCCCCGTACTGGTGACTTCAGTGGGAGCTTTGTCTGAGATGGGGGGACATGAGGCCAACCCAACCACGCTAATGGAGGCCAAGAGAACAAGAAGGAAATTCATTTATTAAGGACCAGTTTGCACTGTAAGATATTAATCCTTCCCTTTTTAAATTCATTCCTTACCTGACTTCCCTAATAAAGACAAAGTGTTTGCTTCCTTGGGTACTTAATCTATGTCAGACCCTAGGGTGAGCATTTTACATATTTCCTCCCCAAGGCCGCATGGCGAGTCCTGTGGATTTGCTGCCTGGAAGGAATCCACAACCACCTTCCCTGGCCTTCCTCTACTAAACACTCTAAGGGGTCCATTGTCTAGACCTTGTTGAAATTGGGGTGATCATCCACCATGATTCTGGCCAAGAAGATGTAAGTCAAAGGCCCTAGGGAAGGCTCCCCTCCTTCCTGAGCAGAGTTGCTTATTCTTCTTTCTAACTGGAACATAGACGAGAGGCTGGAAGTAGAGCAGTCATTTTGAGGTCATGAGGCAGCATGAGGACAGACCCAATATGCTAAAAATGGGGGACAGGGGAAAGACAGAAGGAGTCTGAGCCCTGTGGGGAAGACCTGATAGGCCATTGCAAGAATCCCAGACCTGCTGTTCTGGATTTCTCGCTAGGTGAATGTTTTAAAATAAACTTCACACCTATGCCAGCTGAGTGCTCTGTTATCCCTAGTGAAAAGCAGTTTTTTGTTTTGAGTTTTGTTGTTGTTGTTGTTGTTTGTTTGTTTTTTGAGATGGAGTCTCTCTGTCACCCAGTGGAGTGCAGTGCTGTGATCCCAGCTTACGCAATCTCCGCCTTCTGGGCTCAAGTGATTCTCCAACCTCAGCCTCCCAAGTAGCTGGGACTGAGGCACACGCCACCACACTCGGCTAATTTTTGTATTTTTAGTAGAGACGGGGTTTCGCCATGTTGGCCAGGCTGATCTTAAACTCCCAGCCTCGAGTGATCCACCTACCTCGGCCTCCCAAAGTGCTAGGATTACAGGCATGAGCCACCACCACCGTGTGAAAAGCATTTCTAACCAATACATCCCCACTCTCTAGATGCGGAAAGTCAAACCGGTGGGGTGACTGCTGAAGGCTACCTGGGAGCAAGCAGTGGGACTAGGATTCACTGTGACTGTGCATTTCTTGTCACTTAGTCCTCCCTGCCATCACCCAGTGCCCCAGCAAGGAATCACATGCATACAATTTGCAAGTGTTTTTGATTGTCACCTGTCTCGAATGCATTATCTCAGAGACAAGGCTCAAACAATCCACGTATATAACTGACAGCTATAATTAAAGCAACTGATAATATTAATCCTAATAATAGCTAACCTATCTCATTTAACCTGACAACAACCCTATGAGGTCATTACTTCTCACCAGGGGAAACTGAGGCACAGAGTGGGTAGGTAACTTTCCCAAGATCTCACAGCCAGTGAATAAACTGAGTTTCAAACCCAGGCAGCCTGGCCCCGAGGCCCCCATGCTGACCACTGCCATTGTGGGCAGGAGCAGATCTCAGTAGCTCATGGTGCACGCTCCCTTTGAATGTCACAGATGAAACTGCCTGCCCCACCACCCCTCCCCAGGATGCCCAGGGTTCTATCGGTCCCCCCGCACTCCTGTCAGTGAGGCACAGAGGCAGGAAGGGTGCAGACGCTGGCTGGACCATCTTTGGTCCCTTGTTGGGCTCTTTTCCTGAGGCTGACAGGTGGCCTTCTCACTTTGCTTGCCCTCCACTTATTCATCCTGAGCCAGCCTGCTTGCCAGACTGACTTGTCCAAAGTTGGGACCACAACAAGAACAGACAACACATTGATGCAAAGTCTACAGAGTCTTTATTTCACTCCAAAACAGAGAAACCAGAGTCCCCTTCCCTCTCTCTTGTTCTTTCTCTCCTCTTCCCTCCCCTTTCCTTTGCATCTTTAATATGCTATCCCACTGCATCTTTAAAAAGCTACCTCTGCAGGGCCACCCATTTATGCGACCTGGAGCTGGGAGGGCACTGGCACTGGCCGGCATCCGATCCAAGTTCCTCTTGGCGGCCATGAGCCACGTGACCTCAGATGAGAAGCCTCCTGCCTCACTTTCCTCAATGGGAAACTTCTTTCCATGACACAGAAAACAAATAGATCGAAAAGCCAGCAGGGAAGGGTCCGAGGGAAGCCAAAGGGGAAGTGCAGCCAGGAAAACACTGCCAGCTCCGCAAGATCCACAGCAAGATCCTGGGTTCAGAGTGTCAGCCAGGGTCCCTTTCCAATCTCACAGTGGAAGAGCGAGCAGCCCAGGGGCCAGCCAGGCACTGCGCTCCGTCACCACTGACTGTGGACCTCTCACTGGGGAGCAGGTGGTGCCACGCTCATCAGCGCAGACTCGCAGCCATGCTGCCCATGTTCAGACACTGGCGCTTCCTCTTGTAGCTGAGATGCCTCAGCCCATGGTGTCGCCTCTCTGCCTCAGTTGCCCCTTCTGTGAAATGAAATTAAAAACAGTACCTTTCTCTGCAGGTTGAGAGGATCCATGGAGAGGACATATGTAAATACATTTGAACACTGATGTGCACACAAACGTTCTCAACAGAGGGTTAGTATTTGTGTTGGTTTTAGTGGAGGATCTCTGAGATATAGGCACTGCTTACAATCTTACTAGGGGAAGGAAACAGGAACGCTCTTAATGTTAACAAGAGGAAGAAGGGAGAAATCGCCATCCCCACTTTGTAAAGATGGAAGCTGGGACTCAGAGAGGTTGAGCTGCCCAAGGTCACACAGCTAACAACACAACTGTGACTCAGACCAGGTCTTCTGACTTGGGTACATTGTTCATATTCACTCGGACAGAGTTGAGGACCAGGGCCCAGGGCTTCTGGCTGTCTCTGAGAGGACCACCCAGGTCCTAAGGACTCAGCCCAAAGCTCAAGGAAAGATGACAGGTTTTCCAGGAAACCTCACAGTGGACTTCTCTGCCCCACACTGGTCCCTTCTAGAGCTCCTAGGTTGGTCTTAGTGAAGGCGGCTCAAGGTGGCTTCGATGGCTTCATCACTCTCAGAGGATAGTCAAGGAGGTAATGACGTGAGATTGGCCCCTGAGAGGGGAAAGCTCTGAGTTCCTACTCTAGAAGCCCAAGCCTCCTCCCCTCCCTGGTATGTTTTGGCAACTTGGGAAATAGATGTGGGTTATGCAACCCTTGCCATCCCCACGGCCCGTTCTCTATAACATAACAGGTGCCCTTTGTGGTAAAGAGGAACACTTCTAACACAAGGCCCCAACTCTGCTGCCTGAGGCTATGGAATGAGACAGCTGACCTGCATCAGGTCAGGGCTGATCCAGGGGAAGCAGACTGGAGCCGTGAGGAGTGACAGCCTTCAACAGTGGCATGTCCCACCCCAGCTGTGTTTTCGCCACCCTCCTCTATCCATGAGAAAGCACCATCATTTTATGCCTCTCTGCAGCCAGGGCCATTTTTCAAGTTTTGCTCTTTTTGTTTTATTACAATAGAATTTTCTTGGATTTCCAAATATAAGATCATGTTTCAGTATTAACTGACTGGTTCATGGAGCACCTGTCCCAGCTCCCGACTCCCAGGTCCCAACACACACTTCAGCTGCACGTCTCCACCCAGAGCCTAACTTGCTGCCATGAGCAGGTGGCGCAGAATGTGATGCGGCCCCCACAGACCTGTGCAATGCTGCCTGGAATGCCAGAAGACCAGGGGCAGGCTCAGCCTTGCTGAGGAGCCCACGCTATTTCTAATACATGTCTCAGCCAGAACCAGGTCCCAGGGTGCCACAGAAGGTGCCATTCTGTACTCGTAAAAAGCAAAGTCTGACATGCGCTGGCTGAAGGTGCCAAAAGAAATGGGTGCCAGCCCATTTCCAAGGATTTGGCTTCCAATATGCATCCAAGACACAGACAGAGCATGTGGAGTGGTGTCTGAGCACCACGCCAGGCCCCCAGGGAGCCAGGAAGGGCCCATCCCACAGGGCTGCCTACCCACCGCCCACCACTGCAGTGGGCTTGCAGACTGCATGGTCAGCCTGTTTCTCCCCACATTCTGACCCCTCTGAGCTTCCTTGACTCGGGGATTCCTCCTCTGGTGGCCAATCTCACGTTTCTACCTCCTTGACTGACCTCTGAGAGCAATGAGACCATCCAAGCCACACTGAGCCTCCTTCCCCAGGACCAACGTTCAGAATCGAACGGTAAGGAGCTAGCAGTGTCCACTGCGATCGGGGGCAATGCGCTATGCCAGTGTGAGCTCTGCCGTCCTCACAACAGCCACATTCGCCAGTTGTGATTGCATCGGTTTTCAGAAATGCCAACTGAGGCTTAGTGAGATTTCAGAAGTCTGTCCTGAATGCCCCCCGAGCCAGCCCCAGCACGCCATCTTGAACATGGGGAGCATGTAATAGACATCTGAAGAAGGAATGGCAAGTGGACCCCTGGTGTGTCTGCCCTGAGCAGAAGTGGCAGCAAGGAGAAGAGAAGGGGGTCCTCCCAGACATTTGGGGCCATCAGAACAACATGTGAGCTAGCCAGGTGCCACAGCCCTGAGAGCATAGAGCTGGGGGATATTCGGGAGGAGGTGTTTGGTTGCAAATGACAAAACCCCAAATCAGTTACCTCGGCCAAAAAGGGGGGCCCTTGATCAGCCACTGTAAAGGGTGGCCTAGGGAGTGCATCCCAGGCATGGCCGGATCCAGGGTCTGAAGTGACTGATGCCTGGAGCCACCCTTCTGTCTCTTGATCCCTCATTCTCTTTTCCTTGACCCTCCTACAGGGACAGGCTCTGTTCCTGTGCCAGGACATTGCTGGCCTGTGCACCCTTAGTCTCATCTTCCATCCCACGTGCCTAGTCACAACATCCCGCCCCATTGGTGCCAGCCAGTATGCCCTGAACCGGAACTGAAGGAGGAGGGCAGTCTTTGACCAGGATGGTGCCATGCAACGATCCTGTGGCCAAGTGGGCACTTTGACCTTTGCTCTCTCCTCCTGCATCCTCCCAGTCAGTGGCCACCCCATTTCTGCCCAGGGACCCTTCCGTCCTCCTCCCTGTCCCCCTCTGAGACTCCTGCTCCTTCTCTCTGCCCCTCCTCCATTCTTTCTCCCCCACCATCTCCCTGCCTTACAGAAATTGTTATTTCCTTATGCATTAACTCAAACACCAATTATGACTTCACCCAGGAAAACAGTACTGGATGGAACCTGTGGCTGCTCGTGGTGGTAGAAGCTGCGATTAGTAGTTTGATATGGACAAAAAGTGATTTAAGAAGCAAATCTCTGCTGTAAGATTCTAAATGCAAAAAAAAAAAAAATTGATCCCTATGAAAATAATTTCAGCAAAATGGAAATGGAAACATCGGGAACGGCTTAACTGCGCTGTATAGAAAATTGATAGAGGGATTACATCAGCTTAATGGGGTCCCCGCTGGAATTCTGATACTTTCTAGATGAAAACTCATCACTGTTGGGTAATTCTGGTTAAAATGCTGACATTCAAAATGTCTTTGGGGTCAAAATGTCCACAGAAGCAAAAGAGTTAGGTCAAATGTCCCAATCTCTGACCAAGGAGTTGAGATTTTATACTCAGCAGCCCCAGCAGAAGTAGCGGATGAGATAAAGCAGTGTCCTTAAAGATAAAGCGGCAGGGAGTGGGAATAATTCCAGAAAAACGGTGGAGAGAAGGAGCTGGATTACAGAGCAGACACAAATGCTGAGCTTCCCTCCTGACTGCCTGCTGAGGCGTGGGTGCCTCTCGGTCCCTGCAGGCTCAGATCTCTGCAGATCCTATCCCTGCTGGGGAAGGCCCCCTTCTGCCTCCTGCCAGCCGTGCACCCAGCTTCTGCAGCCCAGGGGCTCCCACCTACCATGTGGTGGCCTGAGGCCCCCACCAAAGCCCCAGCAGCCTCATGCCAAGACCTCTGTGAGTCCCAAACACCATCAGAAAGCAAAGTGCTTAGCAAGTGCTATTTTTTCTAAATGACTTTTATTGTTTTCTAACCACAAATACAGCATAGTCCGAGGCAGAAGCTTTGGAAGATGCAGAAAAGAGAAGGAAAAGTATCCACTCCAGCCCCCTGCTCACAGAGGAGTGCCGCTGACCACGTGGAGCCTGCCGCCTGCTCATCTGGAAGGAAAGGCAGGCCCTGGAACCTGTGGTCATAGTCGTGCCTGTGGGAGAGCCCAGCCAACGAGAGGGCTCCCTTCCAGCTCCTTGCCAGGCTACGCAGCCCTAAGTGTGTCCTGGGCTGCTCAGAGCTGCCGTTCCCACCTGTGACGTAGGGGCCACATGCTGGCTTCAGGAGGGCCGTGAAGACCTGGGGCTGTAGAGATGGATGGAGCCACCTACGGTGATTATCCAGCATAACCGTCTCAGCCTCATTCCCCCCATGGGGAAAATCAGACTAACCATCCCACCGGGCTGCTGGGGGGTGAAATGAGCAATTTTAGGGCCTGTGTTTGTATCCTCCTGGCAAGCACTCTATCAGGCCAGGGTGCTTGTCATTTCCACTTTACAGATAAAGGAAATGAGGCTGGGGGAGTAAGTTATCCCCGACCAAGACCTCACGGCTAGGAAGTAATAGGACTGGGACTCACACCTCAGCTTGTGAGAGCCTGGAACTCTCTTAACCACGTGGCTATCCAGCGGGAGGGAGGAGAGGGGTTCCCAAGGCTTCCCTCACTGAGGAGAGAGGAACCACATGGCCCTATCAGCAACCAAGTCACTCTGTGGGGACCACGGCATTCCCCCTCGAGGAGCCCCCAAAGTCAGCAGCGCTGCATTCATCCTCCCATAAATTCTAACTTCCAAGTCTCCAGAAAGAACAAGATGAGTCATTTCTGACCAGGAAAATGTAACAGTTATAAAGGGGGTCTGTTTCTCTTCCAGTTTCCAGGTGCGAGGGTCAGAGGATGTGGTCAGAAAGGATTTTTTTTTAAGTGTTCCACGTGTCACTGGTTACCGCACACCACCAGGGCTGCACATTGAGTTGGATGTCCAGCTCCTACATGGTCCCCCAGGACTCCCCCCAAATCACAAGGAGCCCCTGGGCCCCTGGCCAGAGCACCCACCCCCGCCCCGCGGCGCCCAGCCCCTCTCTCCCCAGGCTGCACAAACATTTGTCTTTCGAAATCAGGAAGCTGCACTCCGCCGCCTTTCAGAAGCGAAGTAAAAACAGCTGCTATTTTTGAAAGGGTATTTTTGTAAAACAATCTCTGGTTTCCTTCAGGAATTTCAACCCCAGACCCCCCTTGGTGATGTGGTTTCTGTAGGAGTGAACATACATCCGACCGTGCAGGCAGGAGGACTGCCGCTGTCCCTTCCACCTCTCCGCCGAGGCACACCGCATGTCCAGCAACCCTCACAGCCCCAGTCATCCATTCGAGTCCTTTTCCACCAGCATCTCTTAGCCTCTGCCTTCTGTCAGAAGATGTGGGGACTCCAAAATACAGGGAAGTAGATCTCTGCCCTTTGGGGGCTCACAGCCCAGGACAAACACACAGATCAGCGTCTGCGATGCACTGTGGTCTCTTGTATATTTCATGCAGCCTCTTACGCCCAGTCTGTCGGGGTCCCTGCATACTAGGCACCACACCCAAGGCTTGAGGAGGAGTTGGCCCAGTTCCAGCAGCCCTCGGCTGCTCACAGTCCCGGGGGGACACCTGAGCGTAGGGCCAGGTGGCCCAGAGAAGGGGGGATTCACAGATTCACCCTGTGTAGGGCCCAAAGGGAAGCCTCATGGGGTCAGGGCATTTGCATGAATGGACGCGGCTGAGTTCACTAGGTTCCAGACAAGGAGACAGCAGGACAGAAAACATCAAGAGCTCTGGGTGGTTTAGCTTGTCCGGGAGTGTGGGCAGTGAGCCCAAGGCGTGTTGGGGGGAATTACCCAGGACACCATTTGAAAGGGTCAGGGTCACCCTCCCTCCCACTGCTGGAGGCCCTTGGAGGTCTCCACCCTGAGCTCCATAGTCAGGAGACCTCAGAATCTTGTGAGGCATGAGCTCTAACAGTGTGTTCAGGGCCCCGCCCCCCAATGCCCCAAGCAGCCAGGATTTGCCCATTTTCAGAGCTTCATAATAGCAACTCCTAAACATATTGAGTGCTTAATTTATGCAAAGCACTGTTCCAAACTAATAAGTCACAGAGCTGGGATTCAAGCCCAGGGAGCCCGTTACCTGAGCCTGTATCAATAACCCAGGCAGGCCTTGCAGTGGGTTCAGGGAGCTCCCGGGAGTGGCTTTCAGGCAGCCCACTCTACCGGTCAGAGCTGGTCCATCCCATCCCAGCCTCGGATGAAAAGCAAACCCTGAGGCGAGAGAGGATTTGGGGAGATTGATGACACAGCAGCTGCCAGCAACATCCCTGGCACCTAACATGCATTAAAGCTCATTATGTGCCAGGTTTCGTGTGAAACCCTGTAACTGCATTAGCACATGTATCCCTCAATCCCATGAGGTGAGAACCACTTTATCCCCATTTTACACTGGAGGGAACTGAAGCCAAAAGCAATTAAGTTTCCTGCCTGGAGTCACAAAGCAGTCAAGGCTGGGCCAGGAGTCCAACCCAGGCGGTGACAGGCAGTCCGGACACTGTCCCGGCCACTTGGGCATCCTTGCACAGGTAAAGAGCCTGGAGAGGAGGGGGATGTACCACACAAGGGCAGTGATGACAGGGCACAGCATGACCCTGACCCCCTTACCCTGGCTTCTCTTTAAAGATGCCCAGATTTGGGGCAGAAGTGCCTGGCTGACTTTCCTGCATCAGTGACATGTGACACCCGACCTGGGAGGTTTTGAAGTGAGCAAAACTGATGACACTTTTCTGCACATTCCCATTGTTCAATGCCAGCAGAGAACGCTCTTGGGAAGTGCAAGGGGTTTGGCTAAGTCTCCTGCCCGGAGTGGGACAAGGGCAGGTTAAGAGGCAGCCCCGCTGTACACAGAAGCATCGGCAGGCAGGGTCATATGCATTCGTAGCAGGTTGTGCAGAGGCAGGCTCCTGGGTCGGCGGGAGGAACCCAAACACTGGCGATGACAAGGACATGCCCAGGCCTTCCTGTGCACCTCCAACAGCCGGGGTCTGGAGAAGGGAACATGTAAGCCAGGCCCACGAGGCACTGAGAAGTCTGTTTAACTAAAGTGGGCAGGGATGCTCAAGGACCCACCAGGAGATGGAAGGGGCTGCAGTCAAACACTCTGACGCAGGAGGTTTTCAGTCTCACCCCCTCGTTTCTGGCAGTAGAGGAATTCTGAGTGTTTCCCATTGCTTCCACCTCCTCATTTGCTGCTGTTTTCCAACCCTTACTTTAAATTCCTCAACAACATACACATGCACACACAAACACACACACAGACACACACACACAGAGCTTCTGGAGCCTCATCTCCATATATCAAGTGAAAAGAGTGATTTTCGTGGGAAAGCCTTATTTCCCAAGGATGCAGCCTGGCCCTTGGTCAATGTGAGGGGAATTTAACCACCTCCTCCAAGACTGAAATGTGGCTTCGAGTTCAGCGTGGAGCTGGGACCCCCAGGGCTGGTCAATGACAGTGAGTGGAGCTGAATGCCAATTGGGCTGGGGTGGAGTGGGTCCAGGGCACACGCCACAGCCCGGGCTCTTTCCACGCTGTGGTGGCCACCTCAGCCCCAGCCTGTACCTGGAATGCTGTCGAAGCCGTGAAGTGCTTCATGCACCAGCATTATGTGGCCACGATCAGGCTATGGGTTTAATGCAGCATGAAGATGGGTGGGGCGTGGGGTCACCTCTCTCTGCCTGCATCCCCCAGACCCTGGAGTCTGCTCCACAGAAGCCAGAAACTCAGTGAGTGCGGCTGGAGACCCGGGAATCATATCTCCAGGGCCATTCCCAGCCTGGGCACCAGCTTCCTCCACGCCCTGCGGGCTACGGGTCAGCCCCTGGGCTCCAGCCTCCCACGTACGATGCCTATTTGGAAGTGAAGTAGATTAGAATTTCTAAGGGTCAAGCCATCTTCCTGGGATCACTTGCTGAGTCAGATGCTGCCACAACCACAGAGTGTCCCCAAAATTCACAAGACACCCATATCCTTTCTCAGGGCACTGGCTCATTTACGTGCAGGCTGAAGACATTCGGTTTGTTCTAAAAAGCACAGCACCAGTAGCTTCAGTTACAGAGATCGCAAACTTTGCAGACACAAACAAGTCGAAAAATAGGTCAAATCCTGTCTCGTACATCCACAGGGCTGCCTTTTCCAACGTTTCTCCCTAAAATCAAATCAGCGGTGTATGTAAATGAGTTTAGAGAATTCATTACATTAATTTATTTAATTTTGGAGGCAAACCTGAAACAAACAGCGCCTCATTTTCTAACACTCAGGCCCTCATAGCATATTGATTCCCGAGTTTGATTGGCCTTGCACGAAGGCCTTTTTATAGCCCCAAAGGAATGGGATCATCAGTTTCCTCATGCATCCAAATGTCCCGCTCAGAGGCCCTGAGACAGCATTCTCCAAAGTCATTTCAAGGGGTGGCTGGCATGGTAGACCACCCAAAGCTTGGATTCGGGAGTCTATGGCACGTGCATGCAGAAGCACCGTGCCTGGGGTCACCGATCCCAGCAAGATCAACAGCTACAAATGGCAGGTGGTCCCAGCAGAGATGGCGGTGAGGTCCGTGTTATTTCAGGGTCCTGGCGGTGTTCATGGTAGTAAGCTGTAGAATTAAGAATATTTCCAGGGCCGAGGCTGCCAGCAACAGAGCTGTGATCATGGCAGAAAGAAGCCCAGGCAAACTGATGGCTTCATCACCTCCCGCTTCTCCGTGGGCCAGTGTGATGTCCTCAGAATGAATGACACATTTCACTGTGAAGAACCCCAAATTACCATGTGACCTCAGAGCCAGCCATTTTAGCAGAGTAATGATGATTTTCGTCTAGTTTTGTGAACAATGATTGCCACTGCTGGCCAATCCCTAAAGGCAGACAAGTAGGTGCAGGACTGTATTTTATATTAGGAGGAACACAAGGAGCTCTATCTGACCCCAAATGTCTCTTTGCAGCCTATTGGAAGCTGGGGCCAAGGGTCTCCTGCAGCTAGGATCACAGGCCTTCAAGATGGGTGCAAGGCGGAGCACACAGAGCTCAGGGCATGCAGTGGACTGCTTTGGAGTCCTCGCTCTGACTCGGAATACTGTGTGGAATATTGTGTGGAATACTGTGTGGAACAGCATGTGGAATATTGTGTGGAATACCGAGTAGAATACCATGTGGAATATCGTGTGGAATATCGTGTGGAATATCGTGTGGAATATTGTGTGGAATACTGTGTGGAATATTGTGTGGAATACCGTATGTAATATCATGTGAAATATTGTGTGCAATACCGTGTGGAATACCATGTGGAATACTGTGAGGAATGACATATGAAATATCATGTGGAATACCATGTGGAATATTGTGTGGAATGCCATGCAGAATACCACATGGAATACTGTGTGGAATACCATGTGGAATATTGTGTAAAATACCATGTGGGACATTGTGTGGAATACCGTGTGGAATATTATGTGGGACATGGTGGGAATATTGTGTAGGATACTGTGTGGAATAACGTGTGGAATATTGTGTGGAACACCATGCAGAATACCGGTGGAATATTCTGTGGAATACCATGTGGAATACCATGTGGAATGTTGTGTGGAATATGGTGCGGAATATTGTGTGGAATACCATGTGGAATAATGTGTGGAATACTGTGTGGAATACCATGTGGAATACCGTGTGGAATATTGTGTGTAATATTGTGTGGAATGCCATGTGAAATATGGTATGGAATACCATGTGGAATACTGTGTGCAATATTGTGAAGAATAACATGTGGAATACCATGTAAAATATTGTGTGGAATACCATGTGTAATAATGTGTGGAATACCATGTGAAATATGGTGAGGAATACAGTGTGGAATACTGTGTGGAATAGAGTGTGGAATATCGTGTGGAATATTATGTGGGATACTCTGTGGAATACTGTGTGGAATACCGTGGGGAATATTGTGTGGGATACCATGTGGAATGAAGTGTAGAATATGTTGTAAAACACAGTGTGGAATACGGTGTGGAATATTGTGTGGAATACCATGTAAAATACAGTTTGAAGTATTATGTGGAATACCATTTAGAATATTTTGTGGAATACCATGTGGAATATTGTGTGGAATACCCTGTGGAATACAGTGTGGATTACTGTGTGGAATACAGTGTGGAATACCGTGGTAAGAACCGCCTGTTAAAATCGAAGCCCACTGGTAAGGAATACTGTGCATTGAAACGTGAAAGGCCATGGTATATTGTGTGGAATACCATGTGGAATGTTGTCAATGGAATACCGTGAAATATTGTGTGGATATCATGTGGAGTCTGTGCATGCCAGAATATTATTATTGGAATGCGTAGATTCGTGTGTAAAATACAACATGGAATATTGTGTATGGAATACTGTCATGGGTACCATGTGTAGAATAATGTGTAATACCATATGGAATACCGTGTGAAACGTGGTAGGAGACTATGCGTGGAATATTGTGTGGTATACCATGTGAAATACAGTGTGGAATATCGTGTGGAATGCCATGTGTAATATTGTCAGGAATACCATGTGGAATACCATGTGAAATACTATGTGGAATATTGTGCTGAATACCATGTGGAATATTGTGTGGAATAGTGTGGAATACCATGTGGAGTACTGTGGAAATATCATGTGGAATATCGTGTGGAATACAGTGTGGAATATTGTGTGGAATACCATCAGGAGTACCATATGAAATACAATATGGAATATTGTGTGGAATACTGTGGGGAATATTGTGTAGGATACCATGTGGAATAACGTGTGGAACATTGTGTGGAAAACCATGTGGAATATTGTGTGGAATACCATGTGGAATGCCGTGTAGAAAGTGTGTTGAATACTGTGTGGAATATTGTCTGGAATACCACGTGGAATATTGTGTGTAATATTGTGTGGAATATTGTGTGGAATACCATCTGGAATGCCGTGTGAAATGCTGTGTGGAATAACATGTGGAATACCATGTGCAATACCATGTGGAATGTGTGTGGAATAGGCTGGTGCTTAAGAGAAAACCATGTGGAATGTGTGTGGAATACTGTGTGGAACACCATGTGGAATATTGTGTGGAATACTGTGTGGAATATTGTGTGGAATACAGTGTGGATTACTGTGTGGAATACAGTGTGGAATACTGTGTGGAACACTGTTAAAATATTTTGTGGAATACTGTGTGAAATAACATGTGGAAGAGACCACATGGTATATTGTGTGGAATACCATGTGGAATGTTGTGTGGAATACCATGTGAAATATTGTGTGGAATATCATGTGGAATACCATGTGGAATATTGTGTGGAATGCTGCGTGGAATACCATGTGTGATACAGTGTGGAATATTGTGTGGAATACTGTGTGGAACACCATGTGGAATAATGTGTGTAATACCATGTGGAATACCGTGTGAAACACTGTGTGGAATACTGCATGGTATATTGTGTGGTATACCATGTGAAATACAGTGTGGAATATCGTGTGGAATGCCATGTATAATATTGTCAGGAATACCATGTGGAATACCATGTGAAATACTATGTGGAATACTGTGCCAAATACCATGTGGAATATTGTGTGGAATAGTGTGGAATACCATGTGGAGTACTGTGGAAATATCGTGTGGAATATCACGTGGAATATTGTGTGGAATACCATCAGGAGTACCATATGAAATACAATGTGGAATATTGTGTGGAATACTGTGGGGAATATTGTGTAGGATACTATGTGGAATAACGTGTGGAACCTTGTGTGGAAAACCATGTGGAATATTGTGTGGAATACCATGTGGAATACCGTGTAGAAAATTGTGTTGAATACCGTGTGGAATATTGTCTGGAATACCACGTGGAATATTGTGTGTAATATTGTGTGGAATACCATCTGGAATGCCGAGTGAAATGCTGTGTGGAATACCATGTGGAATACCATGTGGAATATTGTGTGGAATATCAGGTGGAATACTGTGTGGAATACCATATGGAATATTGTGTGGAATGCCGGCTAGAATATGATGTGGAAGATATTGTGTGGAATATGGTGTGGAGTATTGTGTGGAATACTACATGGAATACCATGTGGAATATTGTGAGGAATACCATCTGGAATACCGTGTGAAGTATTGTGTGGAATACCTTGTGGAACATTGTGTGGAATACCAGCTGGAATACCATGTGGAATATTATATGGAATACCATGTGGAATACTGTGTGGAATATCATGTGGAATATTGTGTAGAATACCATGTGGAATACTGTGTGGAATACCATGAGGAATACCATGTGGAATACTGTGTAAAATATTGTGTGGAATACCATGTGGAATACCATTTGGAATATCGTGTGTTATACCGTGTGGAATATTGTGTGGAATACCATGTGGAATACTGTGTGGGATTCCATGTGAAATACCATGTGGAATTCCATGTGGAATACCATGTGGAATATTGTGTGAAATACCTTGTGGAATACCATGTGAAACACTGTGTGTAATATTGTATGGAATACTGCATGGAATATTGCATGAAATAATGTGTGGAATACCGTGTGAAATACCATAGGGAATGTTGTGTGGAATACCATGTGGAATATTATTTTCATCACCATGTGGAATACCCTGTGGAATACCGTGTGGTATTATTATGTGGAATGTGGTAATATTATGTGCAATAATCCACATAGTATTCCACACGGGATTCTACACAATATTCCACACAGTATTCCACATAATATTCCTCACAATATTTCACACGGTATTGCACATGGTGTTCACCACAGTATTACACATGGTATTCCACATGGTACTCCACACAGTTTTCCACACAGTATTCCACACTGTATCCCATACTGTATTTCACACGATATTCCACACAATATTTCAAATGGTATTCCAAACAATATTCCACACCTTATTTCACACAGTATTCCACATGGTATTCCACACAAAATTCCACCAAGTATTGCACACAGTATTCCACACAATATTCCACACAGTATTCCACAGGGTGTTTCCCACAATATTCCACACGGTATTCCACACATTATTCCAGATGGTATTCCACACAATATTCCACACAATATTCCAAACGATATTCCACGTGGATTCCACACAATATACCACACAGTATTCCACACAGTATTTCACATGGCATTCCACACAATATTCCACGTGGTATTCCACATGGTATTCTACACAATATTCCACACACTATTCCACACAGTATTCCATGCAGTATTCTGCATGGTATTTCACATGGTATCCCACACAATATTGTATATGGCATTCCACACAATATTTTACATGGTATTCCACACAATATCCCACATACTATTCCACATGGTATTCCACACCATATTTCACACAATATTCTACATGGTTTCCACAGTGTTTTCCACACAATATTGCATGTGGTGTTCCACACGTTATTCCACACAATATTCCACTTGGTATTCCACAGAGTATTCCAAACACTATTCCACATGGTATTCCTCACAGTATTCCACACAATATTCCACATGGTATTCCACACAATATTCCACACGGTATTCCAAACAATATCCCACATGGTATTCCACATGGTATTCCACACAATATTCCAAACGGTATTCCACATAATATTCCATACAATATTCCACACCGTATTATACATGGTATTCTACAGAATATTCCACAATGTATTCCACACAATATTCCACATGGTATTCCACATGGTATTTTACACAGTGTCCAACAAAGTATTCCACATGGTATTGTGCACAGTAGTCCACATCGAATTCCACACAATATTCCACACGGTACTCCACAAAATATTCCACAAGGTATTCCACACAATATTCCACACAATATTTCACACTGTATTCCACACGGTATTTCAGACAATATTCTACATGGCATTCCACATGGTATTCCACATGATATTCCACATGGTATTGCACATGGTATTCCACATGGTATTCCACACAATATTCCACACTATATTCCACACAGTATTCCACACAACATTCCACATGGTATTCCACACAGTATCCCACAAAATATTCCACATGGTATTCCACACAATATCCCACATGGTATTCCACATGGTATTCTATACTATATTCCACAAGTTATTCCACACAGTATTCCACACAATATTCCACACGGTATTCCAGATGGTATTCCATGCCCTATTTCACACAATATTCAACACGGTATTCCACAAAGCATTCCGCACAGTATTCACATGGTATTCCACACAGTATTTCACACAATATTCCACACCATGTTCCACATGGTATTTCATGCAATATTCCACATGGTATTTTACACAATATTCCACACCATATTCCAAACGGTATTCCCCAAAATATTTCACACGGTATTCCACACAACATTTCACATGGTATCCCACACAGTATTCTGCACAGTATTCCACACAATATTCCACACGGTATTCCACACAGTATTCCACATGGTATTCCACACTGTATTTCACACAATATTTTACATGGTATTCCACAGTGTTCTACATGGTATTCCATACAATATTCCACAAGGTATTCCAAACGATATTCCACAAAATATTCCCCACTGTATTCGACATGGTATTGTACATGGTATTCCACACATTATTCCACGTTGTATTCCACGCAATATTCCACACAATATTCCACACGGTATCTCACATGGTATTCCACACGCTATTCCCCACAGTATTCCACACCATGTTCCACACAACATTCCACATTATATTCCACATGGTATTCCACACAATATTCCACACAATATTCTACACAGTATTCCACACAGTATTCCACACGGTGTTCCACACGGTATTCCACACAATATTCCACATGGTATTCCACACAGTATTTCACACAGTATCCCACACAGTATTTCACATGGTATTCCACACAATATTCCACACGGTATTGCTCATGGTATTCCACACAGTGTTCCACACAGTATTCCACATGGTATTCCATATGGTGTTTCACACAGTATCCCTCACGGTATTTCACATGTTATTCCACACAATATTCCATACCATATTCTACTCAGTGTTCCACACAGTATTCCACACTGTGTTCCACACTATATTCCACATGGTATGTGGAATAGATATGTGGAATATTCCACACAGTATTCCACAAAATATTCCACACGGTATTCCACATGGTATTTCACACATTATCCCACACAGTATTCCACACAACATTCCACATGGTATTCCACACAATATTCCACATGGTGTTCCACATGGCATTCCACACGATATTCCACATGGTATTCCACTCAGTATTCCACACAATATTCCACATGATATTCCACACAGTATCCCACATGGTATTCCACACAATATTCCACATGGTATTTCACACAGTATTCCACATGGTATTCCACACAGTATCCCACAAAATATTCCACATGGTGTTCCACATGGTATCCCACAAAATATTCCACACAGTATTCCACATGGTATCACACACAGTATTCCACAAGGTATTCCACACAATATTCCACATAATATTCCACACAATATTTCACATGGTATTCCACACAATATTCCACATGGTATTCTACACAATATTCCATGCAATATTCCATGCGGTATTCCACACGGCATTCCACGTGGTATTCCACATAATATTTCCCATAATATTCTGCATGGTATTCCACATGGTATTCCACACAATATTCCAAATGGTATTCCACATAATATTCCATACAATATTCCACACCATATTATACATGGTATTCCACAGAATATTCCACAACGTATTCCACATGGTATTCCACACAATATTCCACATGATATTCCACATGGTATTTTACACAGTGTCCAACAAAGTATTCCACACAGTATTGTGCACAGTAGTCCACATTGTATTCCACACAATATTGCACATAGTACTCCACAAAATATTCCACACGGTATTCCACACAATATTTCCCATAATATTCCACATGGTATTGCACACAATATTCCACATGGTTTTCCACACAGTATTCCACATGGCCTTCCACATGGTATTCCACACAATATTCCACACGGTAGTCTACACGGTATTCCTCACAGTACTTCACTCGGTATTCCACACAGTATTCCACAGGGTATTCCACACAGCATTCCACACAGTATTCCTCACTGTGCTCCACACAATATTCCACACGATATGTGGAATATTCCACACAGAGTTGGAATTGTAGTTGTAGAGTGTAGAGGAATATTGTGTGGAATAATGTGCAGAATACCATGTGGAATATTGTATATAATACCATGTGGAATATTGTGTTGAATACCATGTGGAATACCTTGTGTAATATTGTGTGGAATACCTTGTGGAAAACCGTGTGGAATATCATGTGGAATACTGTGTAGAATATTGTGTGGAATCCCGTGTGGAATACTGTCTGGAATACTGTTTGGAATATCATGTGGAATACCATGTGGAATGTTGTGTGGAATACCATGTGGAATATTGTGTGGAATAACGTGTGGAATATAGTGTGGAATACCACATGGAATATTGTGTTGAATACCTTGTGGAATACTGTGTGGAATATCGTGTAGAATACCTGTGGGCCAGTGTAAGCTGCCAACCACTCTACAACTCAGTATCTTCAGCTGGAAAGTGGAGTGGTAAAACCCACTTGGGGCTCATTAGAAGCCTGGCTGAAATGCAAGTGGCTCACAGCAAAGGTAGAATGGGAGCTGCCATTTTTATCACTAGAAACTTAGAGCCACCTGGCAGCGTGTCCCTGGTTTTGTAAAGAGAAGTTCTCGGCAGGCTTGGACACTCGCTCTAGTGCCTGCTGACTCTGCACGGGTCTTGAACACAGTGGTGGCCTGGATTATCCTGCAGTGATCATTCACTCCCGTTCCTCCGCCACCTGCTCAAGCCCATGCACTTCCCTGCCCCATTTATATTGGGCTTGGCCATGTGACCTGCTCTGGTCAGTGGGGTTTTGGCAGAAGTGATAGGGTGCCAATTCTGAGCTTAGGCCTTAACTGGCAAGGCCTGATTTCACTCACACCTTAGGAAGCTCTGACCTCCCACCTTGAGGGAAGCATGCCCAGCTGGCCACTGACCCTTCATCCCAGACCCAGAACAAGCCCAGCATGCTGCCGAAACAGTTGTCCAGCCCAGCACTGTGGTTCGCCTGCAGACCCTCCATCTGGAGGATGAAGACTTGCAGCTGGAGGCCACTGAGGTGGGGAATGGCTGGGTTTACAGCATATTGAAGAGACAGGTGGGTGCCCTGGGTTATGTGTCCAGCCTCAGCTAATGTCTCCATTTTGCCTCCAACACTGCTCAGCTCACAGCACCTGCCTGGCACCTCTCCATGATGTGACCTTATCCACTGTCCCAACCCTACCCTAGCTCCTCCCTGGATCCTAGACCCAGTGCTCCGCCCCTTCCTGCTCCTCCAGCTCTTACCCTACACATTCCAACCTCAACCCCACTCAATCCTTCACACCAAGTACAATGGAGACCCGGTTACAGACCAAAGACCCTCAGCAGAGAGGAGGGCAGGAACCCCCAATGGGCAGGCGCCACAGTTTGCATGCTCCTTCCTGAATCTTGGGAGTGGCAGGGTCAGGATTTGAACTTAGGGCCTTCTGACCCCAGAATCGGAGCTTGTTTCACTAGGCACTGTGGCGGCTGAAGTTCACATTCCAATGAACAAGCAGAACAGAACCTGTATTTCACAGCAATACAGAACCCTTGTGTGGGAAGGGAAGTAGATGGTTCCCTAGTCCAACAAATAGTAGGTGGAACATATGAAATAGCCATTTTTGTAAATTAAAGCAAACATTGACAATTGCATGGGTTTACCAGACTCACTGCTGGTCAGACAACCAAACCCAATCCTACCTTAACTGGCCAACATTCAGTTTGTATTTTCACTCTGCGGTTCATGAAGATTTCAAGAACTCTCGGATGCCCTGCCAGATGCTAAAATAGCCTACATACAGGACATATTCCTAGGATGCCCGTAGTAACCCTACCATCAGAAGAAAAATGGTATCACTTTGAACTACAGTCAGTTCACTTTCAGGGGCATAGATTAGATGCCAACCTTCTGCTCAGCCCTGTAAATAAATAAATAACAAAGTAATAACAAACACACTGAACTTCTTCATGATCTCAGCTTTCTTCACTAATTGTTTCATAATGTGTCCCAGAATTCAGGCTGAGTTTGAATTCCAGCAAAGATACTACAATCCATTGTCTTAGATTTTGAAGCTGATTCTTTTTCCCTTCTTAAGTATCAAGAGAGTCGTCAGTAACCACTCTGTTCTGTTGGGTTTTTAAAGACCATCCTCACCCAAATTCCTTCCTGCTGGCCCACCCTCAGGTCTGTGGATTTCCACACTGGCTGTACACCCTAAAGACCCTCCACTCCACCCTAGTATTGCCTAGTGCCATCCCCTTTTCACCCTGAGATGTCTTTATTAAGGAAGGAAGGAAGAGACAGGGGTGCCCACCACCATTGATGGATCGCGTGTTGTGTGCCCAGTACCGAGTTGGCCCTGGCCATGTAGTTATTTCCAAGGATTGTCACACCACCCTGGGAGGGACAGAGGTGCTGTTGGTCTGGGTCTGTTGGACCCCAAGCCTAACCCCCTCTTTACACAGAACTCAGTGGGTACCCAGAACTTGACAGTTACACAGATCTCGATGGCTCTTCTGCAAATGCACTTTGGTCCCTTGAGTCTAACAAGAAGCTTCCCCTCCCAGCTAAGCCAGCTTCCCGCCACGAGCTAGAATAGGTGGCAGCAGAATAGCTGAGCTGCCAGGAGCAGCCTATTCCTAAGGGGCCATGGTTGGAAAAGTCACGCCGCCAGAGTTTCCCTCCTGCTCCAACTTCCTCCAGGTCCTTCCTGCCTTCCCTCTCACGCCAGGAACACAGCATCCACAATTAAACTGCCAGAAATAGTCCAGCTTGGACCAGGATGAGAAGATGTGCTTCAGGCCTTCTGAACCCCTGCACAGCCTGGCTCACCCGCAGGGAACTAAGAGGACTAATTACGGTCAGCTCAGACAAAAGGCAGAGGATGAGATGAGCCAGGTGCTCAGCCAGAAATGAGTCTCTGTCCCCGACATCTCTCCCATCCCTGCTTCCCTTCCAGACATGCTGGCACTCTGTGTCTCTGCACCAGGTCTACTTCAACACCCAGGCATCCTGTGGCTTCAGCAGAACTGAGAGTTGGGGTCTGGCTGCCTGGTACCTGAGCCATTCTGTGCTCCCTTGAAGCCCCTGTTTACAGCATCCCACCATGGGACCTCCCGATCCTGGTAGCACACACCACGACGCTCCCTCCAGAGGGACTGGCCCGGGTCAGACAGTTGGAAAGAGACTCTGGCGATGAGACTGGAGAGGTGAACAGGGGCCGGCCACTGCGACCCTGTCACACCAGCCAAGGCTGATGACCCAAACCACCCAATGTGTGCTTCTGAAAGACTTCCCTGGCTGCAGGGTGGAGGGGTTTGGGCTGGAAGGCAAGAGGCAGGGGCCAAACCGGAGGCTGCAGGGGGTGTGGCAGGGCCTTGCTGGGCTCCCCAGGCACTCTGGACAGCCTTGGTGTCGGTCACAGGAGAGGCCCCCGCTCCAGTCAGGCTCCCCCAGCCCTCTTTCGGCCAGGCCTTTCCGCAGCCCTGGGTGGGTGGCAGCCACAAGGCAGGTGGCCTTGCCTACTGCAGTGCTCCTAGAGCAGGCCCACTGCCAGGCCCATTGGCGGGGGCCCTGCATCCCCAAAGCCAAGCATTTAGCTCTGGGGGACCTGGAGCTATGGGAGAGCAGTGGCAGAGTGGATGGGGGCAAGAGGAGGAGGATAGGAAAGAGTGGGGTACAGGGATCCCCACACCTTACAAATGACAAAGGGAGACACAGGACATGGGCACGCGTTGGGCCTTCATGCAGTTTCTCCACGGCGTATCTTGTCACCTGGCCATCGGTGACCTGTACAGTCGCACAGGGCCCCACTCAGAAGGGCCACGCTTTTGGTTTCATACTCTCCTGTTGCCATCTTGCAGTTATTAATAATTGCATATTCAAACTTACGTTTTGTAAGTGAAGTCCAGATGGGTCAAGCACGCGTGAGAGCAGAGGAGGCATGTTCGAGATGCGTGGCGGCCTCGGTTTCTGCTGTCTCAGGCTCACCACAGGGCGTCCACAACACATGCACTTTGCACGTGAAGCCCCGGGCTCAGGAGGGACCCAGGCTTGGTTTACTATTCTGCTGTCACCGTCTTGAAATTCTTAATTTCATCTTTGAACTTGTGTCCTCTGTTCCTTGTCGCTTGGTAAGCATCAAATTCTGGTGAGCCCGGGACGGGAGTTCAGTGAGCCTTGCCTGGAACACAAGGACACGCTGCGTGAGCAGGACATTTACGGACCTAAGAGGCCACACTTTCCCTTCAAACCAGAACCGGCTTCCATCTTAGAAGAAAACAATGGCATTCTTAGAAACGCGAATAACCGAGGAGACTTTATCTTATCCTTTCATACTGTCGCTTCCCCGAGTTAGCCAACCTCTCGGGCTGAAAATGACGACTCAGAGGGAAGGCAAAGGCAGTGCAGCCCTAGTTTCTTCCCTTCAATTCTTCCTAACTCATCAGTAAGGTGAAGGCAGTGAGTGTTGGCAGAATGTGATTATATCAAAGAGCAAAATAAAAACAGTTGAGGGTCTCCACTATTCTTGTAAGAATGAAACACATATGAATGCAAGAAATACAGAAAGCAAGTTGTGCCATTCAGGGATTCTGTGCATGAGTTAGATGCTCTTATATTTCTATTCAAAACTGACATCATGCAATGTAAAGAATGAATGGTAAAATTCATGCTAACAATTTAAATTTTTAATTTTCTTTATTTAGAACATCATTAAATAGCAAATTTAAAATACCACGGTAAGTCTAGAAAGAGACTGGAAGAAAGGAAAAGCTTTATATTTTAGTATCTTCAGAGGTACTTTTTTCCTGCTTTGCACTGAGCTCTGCAAATTATCTACCATTTCTGCCTGGCCAACTCCTATTCATCCTTTAAAGCTCTACTTAGAAGCCACCTCCTCCAGGAAGGCCACCCTAACCCCAGTGAAGCATTAGGTTCCCTTCTTGCATGTTTCCATAATCAATAGCACTATCCTCACCCCTGTGCTGTAATTGTCAATCTGGTCAGCTTTGCGGCTGGACATGATTGCCAGATTTACAGCCGTACAGAGGGCTCTCTCCCTGTCCTCAGAGCTAGCCAGGGCCTCGCACATAACAGGCGCCCTTTCCTGTTTGCTGAATGAACAAATGGACTAATGAAAATAAAGTGCCATATTCCAGACACCATTCTCAGCATTTTGCCCATACAACTGATGAAATGAATGGATGATGGCATCAGAATTTCTGAGAGGCCACCCCTCAGGTCAGCACTGCCCTGAGCAGCAAGCTTTCCCATGTAAACATGTGTGGTTCAACACAACTTGGGTTCTCAGCCACAGCACCCTTCCTGGCCCTCTCCTGCCCTTTCTCCCTTATGTGTAGACACACATATTGGCCAGTTGGCAAGTTCCTGGAGGACAGCAACCCAACACGCCTGTGCCTGGGTCCCAAGCGCAGCCCAGAGTTATGCACAAAACCTGTGCTCATGGCTGTTAATGAGTGGGTTTATGAAAAAAAAACTAAGAGAAGTCAACCTGACCAAGGCAATTTCAACCCTGCCTATACATTTCAAACCACGCTACAGGGAATGCATCTCTTAAAGATGTACAAATTTTTTTAAAAAGTCTTACTATTCTTTAAAACACACTCTTGGAAAATGTCAGTATCACTTTTCACAGGATTAAAAATTGGCAAGGTGAACCTCAGATGCAGACGACAGACTGACAATCATCAGGCCCAGCTCAGCCACTACGCATTAAGCCAGTCTGGCTCGCCAGATCAGGAACACCATTCCCAGATGGGTCTTTGGCAAATTGTCATGTAAACATGTTCATCTTTGGGATTTTTCCCTTTCAATGAGTATGTAGTAGAGACTGGCTACCAGCTCACTAATCCCATTTCTTCTTCCTGGGCACACAGGAAGACTATGTCTTCCAGCCTCCCTTGCAGTGAGCTGGAGGCGATATGCCAGGGTCTTGGCCAAAGAAATATCAACAGAAGTGACACATACTATTTACAGGATTGGCCATAAAATCGTGTGCATGGTTGTCCATGGCAACCCCAGAGACCCTGTGTTGAAAAAGATAAAGTCGTAAGATGTAAGGTGCCTAGATCCCTGAGTCGTTGTATGGACCCTCCTCAGACTGTGACGAATGTGAGAAATAAAACTTTATTGTGTTTAGCCATTGAGATTGGGAAGTGTTTGTTATAGAAGCTAGCATTACCTGTCCTGATTAATACCAGGAATGCATTAAAATGCAAGTAAACAAAAAGCCAACCAAAGTGGCACAAACAAATATGAGGTTTATTTTTCTATGTAACAAGAAGTCTGAGAAGAGGCAGTCGAGGAGTGAATCAGCTGTTCAGGGACACAGGCTCTATCTGTTTTTCTGTTCAGCCGTTCTTGGTGTGTTGGCTTTTGTCCTAACATTCATCAACACATAGTCACAAGGTGGCTGCTATACCCCTGGCATTCCATTTGCATCCCAGGCAGGAGGCCAGCTGAGTCTGTCCCACACAGCCAATTTTTTCTGACATTGCTTTGGCCAAGACTGCAGTCACCAATGAATGGCCAGTAGGGATTATATTATTATGTTTGCTTTAGTCCAATCATGATTCATCCTGTAGGGCTGGGGTTGGGGCTCTCCTTCCCTGAGATCAATGAATCCACACAACTGCCTAAACAAACTGCAGCTCTCCTAGTGGGAAGAAGACAGGAGTAGAATAGATGCTGTGTGGTTGACAATGGCCTTCCCCAGTGGCTGGAACCTTCATATTCTTCCTTCCTTCTACCAAATCTGTTTCTCCAGAAAGGACTGCAATTAAGAGAAATCAAAGTGATGCCTGGCTGGATTCTTTGGCCTTTAAATGTCTGAGTCTGGGCCTCAGTGCTGCTGACGCTGGAACTACATGTCATCCTCCTGCCCAGGGGCCTGGCTAACACACAGTAAAATGATAACAGGCTAGTAATCAATCAGATCGCAGCATAACTACTCACACTGAAGGATAGAGCTTTCCCAGGACCTAATATTCCAGAATGGCTCCTTTCTTGTTTAAGATACCACTGATTGCCTTCAACTGATCATCAGAAATTAGCAGAGCTATTTAAAAATTAGACTACTCAATGCTTGTAAGGGTGCAGTGAAATGGGCTTGATCACAGGCTGCCTGCAGTAGGGTAAATCATTGCCATATGTTTGGAAAGCATCCTGGCCGTATCATGAGCCTTAAATATATGCAAACCCTTTGATCTAATAATGTCACTTCTAAGAATGTCTTCTAAGGAAATAATTTGAATATTGAAAAAGCTTTATGTACCGAGTTATTCCTGGCAAGATTATTTATAATAGTGAAAGCCTAGAAACAGCCAAAATAGCCAACCCTTGGAGGACAGCCATTGACATATTTTTATTTTCTGTATAGAATATAGTCTATGAAGGGGAAGTGACACAGATGGATGGATAAATAGATGGATGGATGGGTGGATGGATGGATGGATGGGTGGATGGATGGACTTTACTCAATGACTGTTACACATTCCAAAAATACGGCAATTGCAAAGGGTTTATAATGGGAAAATGTGCTTGGATAAAAGACATCAGTTAAAGTAATGGGTACAATCTGATTATCAGTATATGAAAAAGACTGAAATAAAATACTCCCAAATGTAACCATGAGTGGTGAAGGCATGGATGATTTTTATTCCTTTTTTCTACTTTATGCATTTTTTATTTTTTCTTTTATAAGCATGTACTGTTTTGTAATAAAAATTATTTTTGGAAATATGAGTGTTGCTAGGTGAGCATGGAAATTGGATGGGTTGAGGGACAATTTGTTCAGCTGGGGCGGCATTTGGAGAACCTTCCCTGCCCTGCTCTGGACCTACTCTCTGGTGACCGCAATCCTTGTGCAGCCAACTTCAGGGTCTTTCTCTCGCCAGCCTATCCCAGGGGAGCCAGTTTCCCTGGCCAAGGCTCCTGACACACAGGTCCGTCTGGCCTCAGCTGAGACATACCTTGCCTTTCTACAGGTAGTCAGCTCCGGCCACCTTGACTCATTAGTCAGGCTTGGCCCTTTCTCCAGCTCAGAGCCATCCCTTCGGGTGGTTCTCCTGCAGAGACTCGCTGTGTTCTGTTGACTTTCGTCATTCTGTTCCCAAAATGTGATGGCCTTTAGCTGAATC
This sequence comes from Papio anubis, assembly GCF_008728515.1. Taxonomy (NCBI): domain Eukaryota; kingdom Metazoa; phylum Chordata; class Mammalia; order Primates; family Cercopithecidae; genus Papio; species Papio anubis. The sequence goes on along the minus strand of NC_044986.1, from coordinate 9,085,633 downwards.
TGCTCCAAACTCCAGGGCAGCTTTTTCAAGTCCCTATATACTGAAGAGGGAAAAGATCTCAGCCATCCCTTCATTTTCATTTAAAAGTAAATTGGTAAGATTCATCTCTATCTTTGTTGTCTGCTGTTACTCAGTTTTACTGCTCTACAATATCCCAATGTATAAACATATCACAATGTATTCATCTATTTATTTCTGTTGACGAGATCTGAGCTATTTTCAATGTTTTGATTCTAGGAACAACACTGCTAGGAACAGCCTCATACACACCTAGGACAGGAATTGCTGGGTTTCCTCCCAACAAGGCTTGTGAAGTCACAACTTTGCAATCCATGCCAAACTGTTTTCCAAAATAGCAATAAAATTTTGAGAGAAAAAAGTCCAAAAGATTATACAAGCTCTGTACTATCTTCTCAATTTTTCTGTAAACCTAATATTGTTCTTTTAAAAACTTATTTTTAAAAACTTTATGGCATAATACCTTTTTTCAAAGTTAAAAATGATGAAAATTAAAAGTCTTTTCAGAACTGCATTGCAATGCGATCAAATGGAGATCAAGGGAAGCATCAAGAGGAGTCTGTTCCCTTGGGTGGGGGAGGACCACGCGCTCAGTCACTGTCAGAACACCCACTGGTGCTTATTAGAGTGAAATAAAGGGAGAGAGGCAGGGAGAGAACGAGGGAGGGAGGGAGGAAGGAAAGGAAGGAAGAAAGGAAGGAAGGAAGGAAGGAAGGGAGGGAGGGAGAGAGGCAGGGAAGGGGAGAGGAGGGGAGAGGAGAGGAGGGGAGGGGAGGGAGAAAGGAAGGAAAGGAAAAAAGAAGAAAGGAAGGAAGGAAGGGAAGGAGGGAGGGAGGGAGGGAAGGGGAGAGGAGGGGAGGGGAGGGAGAAAGGAAGGAAGGAAGAGAGGGAGGGAGGGAGGAAGGAAGGAAGCAGCAAGGGGGAAGGGAGGGAGGGAAGGAGAAAGGGAGAAAGGAAAGAGGAAAGGGAAAAAGAAGAGAAGGAAGGAGAGAGGGAGGGAAGGAAGGAAGGAAGGAAAGGAGGAAGGGAGGGAGAAAGGAAAGAGGAAAGGGAAAAAGAAGAGAAGGAAGGAGGGAGGGAAGGAGTAAAGGAAGGAAGAAAGGAAGGAAGGAAGGAAGGAGAGAAGGAGGAAGGGAGGGAGGGAGGGAGGAAGGAAGGAAGGAAGGAAGGAAGGAAGGAAGGAAGGAAGGAAGGAAGGAAGGAAGGAAGGAAGGAAGAAAGAAGGGAGGGAGAAGAAAAGGAGGAAGGGAGGGAGGGAAGAAAGGAAGGAAGGAAGAAGGGAGGGCAGAAAAGGCTCCTGTGTGGACCAACACTGAGAGGGTCATGAACAAGGATTGTGTATAATCTGGTTCTGCACACCTAAAACCCATCAAACAACAGGAGAGAAGGGGTGTGAAAGGCACTCACACTGGTTTAAGAAAAAGAGGACCCACTTCTCAGACGGGCAGCCGGTGTGCTGGAAAGCATGAAGACCCAAAGGCCAGCCCCCACTCTGCAAGGCAACCCCCACCCACGAGGGGAGTGTCTGCTCTCTGGGCCTCACCTCTGAGCTGTGATGCAGCTGTGCAGTCAGGCCACCAGGTTTGGGATCCAGCTCTGCCGTCACCAGTGGCGCCCACAGTGCACTGCATGCTCTCACCAAAGTTCAGTGTTCTCATTTGTAAAATGAGGAGGGGAGGATTAAATTCGTGCATGGAAAGTACTTAGAAAAGGGAAGCGCCTCACACAAAGTAAACACTCCATAAATGTCTGTTATTATCCCCCAACTGTGTGTGTGCACTTGCATCTGCACACTCGTGTGTGCGTGTGTGTGTGTACATGAGCACATGTGTGTATTTTTACTTCCCAGGCCCTTGCCCCGGTACCTGCACAGGACCACTCTCAGGGCCAAGATGCGGCTTGTCCCAGCCAGCTGACTGCAGCCCGGAGCCCTGGCCTGAGCTCCCGGTGGAGTCTGAGGCCCGTATGCCTCCCTGCTCCCACACCGCTGCCCACCAGAACACACAGTGCCCTCACTTGTCCCCTTCACGACCCTGTGTCTTCCTGACCTGCCTCCATCTAGGCCCATCCACCTCTCACCTCCACTGTCACCTCCCGCTGCTACCCCTGCTGCCAGTCCGCTGCCTCCGGCTGCCTTCTGTCTGAGTCCTGAGTCTGACTGCATCACACCCCGCTCAAAATCCTTCAGGAGGCTGGGCGCAGTGGCTCATGCCTGTAATCCCAGCACTTTTGGAGGCCGAGGCGGGCAGATCACTTGAGGTCAGGAGTTCGAGACCAGCCTGGCCAACATGGTGAAACCCCATCTCTACTAAATATACAAAAATTCACCAGGTACGGTGGTGCACGCCTGTAGCCCCAGCTACTCAGGAGGCTGAGGCAGGGGAATCACTTGAACCTGGGAGGTGGAGGCTGCAGTGAGCCGAGATCACACCACTGCACTCCAGCCTGGGTGACAGAGTGAGACTGTATCTCAAAAAATTTTTTTAAAAAGTCCTCAGGTGCCACGGTAGCCTGCACTCAAGGCCGGCCTCCAGCCCCAGCTCCACCTGGCCTCCTTTGCCCTGTGCATCGACTCCAGCTCCTCCCTTTTTCCCGCATGACCCACTTCCTTGCTCTTCTGTGGCTTGGGGCACGTGTCCCCCGCATGGAAACCCTTCCCCTCCCCACTCTCCTTCTGCTGCTAGGGAACGTGTGATTCCCCTCCCAGACCCCTCCTGGGAGCTCTTCTCCTTAGCTCCTGTCCCTCTTTACCTCAGTGCCCACCCCCCAACTTTGGCCAGGAGGCCACTCAACAGCGCCCACCATCCATGTTCTTCTTATCCTTTCCAGCAGACTGTGAGTGCCTTGAGGGCAGGGCCCTCAGGCTTCATCAAATCCCAACGCAGCACACAGAAAGTGCTCACTGAATAAACGAACGACATGTCTCCTTTAAAGGTTAAAGATGTTTGACTTCTCTCTGCAATTACATTTTCCCTCCTCTGATTCAAAACCTTGTTGGCCTGGTGGGAGGAAAGACAAGTGGGAAACATCTGCCGGGTGAGTTGACACGGGTGGGGACGGAGGACGGAAAGAAATCTGGCGTCTCCTGTTTACCACGGAGGCTGAACTTGGAAGGAAAATGTGCAGTCCCTGCAGAATGGACGAGAGGACAGCAGCTTCCCCGGGGCCGCCTGTAGGCTGAACAGCAGATGGGGACTCAGGCGGGAGCCAGGGGTCTGCAGGCCCCAGGCCTTCTAAAGGATGTTTAATTCCTGATCCGTTTCAGGGAGGGATGAAGAGAGGCGCCCCGTGGTGAGTCTCTTTTGTGTCCCTCAGTAGGAGAAGCTGGGGGCAATGTTCCTGTCGGTAAACAACTGCATTTTTAAAAGAATAATAGAAGGTTTACTCAAGGACAGCGTCTGTCCCAAAATTACCTTACAGAGAGAGAGACATGGAGAAGATGAGGAGCAAAGGGGCCTGGCCTGACCCTCAGAGCCCCGTTGGGCAGCTGGTTAGAACCTGGAATGGGCTTGGGAGGTGCACCTTTTTTTTTTTTTGGTCACTATTTGTTCAAACTGAACTTTTTTAATAGATATACTTTAAGTTCTAGGGTACATGTGCACAACGTGCTCCCCACCCTGTGTCCAAGTGTTCTCATTGTTCAATTCCCACCTATGAGTGAGAATATGCGGTGTTTGGTTTTCTGTCCTTGCAATAGTTTGCTCAGAATGATGGTTTCCAGCTTCATCCATGTCCCCACAAAGGACATGAACTCATCCTTTTTTATGGCTGCATAGTATTCCATGGTGTATATGTGCCACGTTTCTTAATCCAGTCTATCATTGATGGACATTTGAGTTGGTTCCAAGTCTTTGCTATTGTGAATAGTGCCACAGTAAACATAAGTGTGCATGTGTCTTTATAGCAGCATGATTTAAAAACCTTTGGGTATATACCCAGTAATGGGATGGCTGGGTCAGATGGTATTTCTAGTTCTCGATCCCTGAGGAATCGCCACACCGTCTTCCACAATGGTTGAACTAGTTTACAATCCCACCAATGGTGTTAAAGTGTTCCTATTTCTCCACATCCTCTCCAGCACCTGTTGCTTCCTGACTTTTTAATGATCACCATTCTAACTGGTGTGAGATGATATCTCATTGTGGTTTTGATTTGCATTTCTCTGATGGCCAGTGATGATGAGCATTTTTTCATGCGTCTGTTGACTGCATAAATGTCTTCTTTTGAGAGGTGTCTGTTCACATCTTTTGCCCACTTTTTTATGGGATTGTTTGATTTTTCTCTTGTAAATTTGTTTAAGTTCTTTGTAGATTCTGGATATTAGCTCTTTGTCAGATGGGTAGATTGTCAAAATTTTCTCCCATTCTGTAGGTTGCCTGTTCACTCTGATGGTAGTTTCTTTTGCTGGAGGTGCATCTTATTCATAGCGGTTCAGGAGCCCTCCTGAAAGGTAGAGGGCCCGGGGCTGTGATGCCCCAGTGCGGCTGGAGGTCATTCTTCAATACCCTGTTTGTGCCCTCCAGTGCCCAGCCAACCTGTTGCCAAGTAGCAGCCAACAAGTCCCCCAGTGCCCGACGGCAACCACTTTCCTTCCCTCTCTGATCATTTAGCAGCCAAGCCATGGCGGGTGGGGGCAGGGGGTGCTGTGGGGCCTCCCTGCTTCACAGCCCTATAGAGAGCAGGACTGGGAAGGACGCAAGCTCTCATGCAGATGAATGATGCTGTTTTGCGCAGGAGAAACAGAGGGGGAAGGGACTTGCCCAAGGCCACCCAGCAAGCAGGGGCTGAGACCCGGAGGGGCTCCTTTCGTAGCTGAGCCAAGAGCCCAGCACCCTCATCCTCACTCAGGGTCAGCAGTGGCCTCCTTGTCTGCATGTGAGAGTCCAAAGGCCTCGTATCGGTGAAAGTGCATTCATAGCAGTGACCCCTTGCCTTTACTTACTGATACTTACTACCAACCTCACTGTGTTCTAAAGCACTTGACCTGCATCCTCATGCTGAACCTTCATAATAATTCTGAGGAGGGAGAAACAGGTGTACCCATTTCACAGATGAAGAAATTGAGGTTCACAGAGGGTAGGTGGCCTTTCCACAGCTCTTTGCAGTTAAGCCGGAACTCAAGCCCGGACAGTGAAAGCACTCAGACACAGCCTCCCCGCTGACCCAGGAGTGCAGCGAGGCCGGGGCTCTCGCAGTTCTCAAGGCCGATCCTCACGGCCTCCCTTCGTCTCAGGTCAGCGAAACATGTGAAGGGTAGGTGTTGAGGCTCTGGAGATACGTGACCAGTGGTGGGGCTCTGTCCATACCTGGCCAAATCTCGTGACCCTGCTGTGCCTCAGTTTCTTCATCTGTAAAATGAACATCCTAAGAGTACCGACCTCACAGCATTGTTAGAAGGACTGCGTTAGTTAGGACCATGCCTGACACAGCACATGGGTGGACAGAATGCTGGACCCGAAAGATGTCCACATCCTAATTCCAGATCCTGTGAAGATGTTCCCTTACATGGCAAAGCAGACTTTAGAGATGTGATTAAATCAATGATCTAGAGACCCTGGGGCAGGTTATCCTGGACTAGCCAGTGGGCCCAATGTATCCCGTGGGTCCTTACAAGAGGGAGGCAGGAGCGTCACAGTAGATAAGGAGAAGTGAGGACGAGCAGAGGTCCAAGCAAGGCAGGGTCACGAGCCAAGGAGGGCCACCTCTAGCAGCTGGGAATGCCAGGAATCAGATTCTTCCCTATAGCCCCTAGAAAGAACCAGCTCTGCTGACACTTTGACTGTAGCCTACTGAGACCAATTTGGGGCTTCTGGCCTCCAGGATTGCAAGATAACAAAATCATGTTGTTTTAAGCCATTACATTTGTGGTAATTTGTGCCTCACATGATAGGAAGCTGACACAGGGCACTGGCATTATCATTATGATTAACTACAGGAGCCCTAGTGTGGGCTGGGCCTGGCACTGTACCCCGGTGATAAGCCAGGCGACCCCTGACCCTAGAGGACCCTTCAGGCCAAAGAAGGACAAAGGTGCATCCTCGGAACAGCTGAGCGCAGGGAAGTTGTGACTGTGACTGGCGGGGCTGAAACAGTGGGGCTCAGAGTAGGGCAGCTGCTCCGCGGACAGGCTGGGGAGGAGCCTCAGCTCTTCTGCTCTGTTCACACCTCACCACCTGGCCTGGAATTGTACCCGCCTCTGTCACCCAGTTGACCCAAGACACAACCCAAAGCCCCACCCAATGCTTCTTTGTTCCCAGGCCCTGCCAAGTGACTGTCTCCTCCATGTCCTCCACTGCCTTCACACGCCTCTGGCCTCCTGGGGTCCCTTCCTGGGATGGGCTGAGTTCTTCCTCATTATGCAGCCATCATGCATTTGACCATGACTGAGCAGCGTCTGCTGGGAGCTCGGTGGAAGGGGACCTGGATTCAGGTCCAGCTCTGCCCTGGGAGGGTGGGCTGGGCAGCTCCACTGCTTGTCTAGAAGGCAAGGTGAGTGTCCTTGCTGGCCTCCAGCACTCCTGGAGCTCTGGCCTCCTGCAGGACAGAGTCTAAGCATCTAGTGTGGTTTACAAAGATCCCCCCTATGCCCGGCTCACACCCACACATCTGCCCTGGGCAAGGTCTTGCCTTTCTGCTAACACGTCAGGGCACATGCCCACCCTGTCATGCTTGGCCTCGCTGTCTGCCAGCCCCCGCCCATCTCCTGTCCCCCTTCCCCACTGTAGTTAGGTGACCCCATGGAGTTCCTGCAGGCCCCTGCATCTCGGCACTCACCACCCAGGCTGTCCTGGACAGTTGACCAGAGACCCCCACCAGCAGCGGGGAGCTCCCCTGCCTAGACCCCTGGAGCTCCGTACAGCAGCAGGCACACGGGAAGTGCTTTGGAAATGGTGAATGAAGAGGCAGGGGTCAGGCGTGGATGTCCCCATGCGCCACGGTGCCAGCACTCATCCTGTTATCCCTTAACACTCCAAAGATGGGACCAGAGGCCCCACCTCAGAGCTTAGCAGAGACACGGAATCTCAGCCCCACCCAGACCAGCGGAATCAGAATCTGCACTTCAAGAAGAGCCCCGGCAACTCCCAGGCAGGCTCGAACTGGAGAAGCTCTGTTGCTGGATGGGAAGGACGGATTCCCATCAGGACATGCGGTCCCTGAGCTACTGGGGGCTCGGAGAGGGGAACCTGCCAAGGTCATCCAGCAGAATGTTGCTAGCTGGAGCCAGAAACCTGGTCTTCAGGTTCCAAGTGCACTGCACCTTTGAGGAAGGTGACCCCAGAATACAAACAGGAAGCTGCACTGCCCAGCCAAGGGCCTCCTCTTCCTCACCAAGACTTCTCTGATCGACTTGGGAGCTGGGGAGAGCAGGCAGACGGTGGGCCCAAGGAAAGGCAGTGCTCCACAGCCCAGGTGACCAGGGAGGTTCCCTGCCGATTGTCTCCCTAAAATGGAAAAGACACGGCTGGGCGCAGCGGCTCAAGCTTTGGGAGGCTGAGGTGGGCAGATCACCTGAGGTGAGGAGTTCGACACCAGCCTGACCAACATGAAGAAACACCATCTCTGCTAAAAATGCAAAATTAGCTGGAAGTGGTGGTGCATGCCTGTAATCCCAACTACTCTGGAGGCTGAGGCAGGAGAATCGCTTGAACCTGGGAGGCAGAGGTTGCGGTGAGCCAAGATTGCTCCATTGCACTCCAGCCTTGGCAACAAGAGTGAAACTCCATCTCAAAAAAAAAAGACAGCCAACAGTGTGGGGCCTCCTCCCTCTGCCATTGGCTGCTCTCAGAGCCAGAGGATGGACAGATGCAGGGGCTGCAGGAGGATGCTAGGGGGTGCAGGGGCTTCTGCAGGAAGCACAGGCTGAGCTCCAGGCTGTACCAATGGCAGCGCCAAGAGCCTTCCCAGACAAACTTCCTCCCCTCGGCCGAGCCAGGGGATGTGTGCCTGACAGTCACTGCCCAGGAAGGCACCTCAGCTGCAGAACTAGGACCAGAGGATGTTTCCAGGCCGAAGAGCACGTCCTCAGGCCAAACAGGATGGCTTCCTGTGTTTGTTGATGCAGGATATGCGCCCCTCATTGTTGGGAATATCACTGACTCGTCACAACAGCAAAACAGCAGATAAATCCAGCTGCTGTGCAACCTGGAATGACCTTGGAGAGGTCTGCATTCAGCTGTGCTGTGCTTGCAGATGCACTGAGCGGGGCTGTCCCCAAGTCCTCCGACCCTGCGCCAGACCTCAGGGAGCACCCCCTCTGGTGTGCTCCACCCGGAGTCCACGGGCTGGCCAGCTCGAGCGTGGGCCCAGTTCTTACATCTGCCCCAGAGGAGGTGACAGTGATTTCAAAGATCACACCAGCACACACCCAGCCTCCCGCCCAAGCCAGCATGCCCCGCCACCAGCACGGTCAGTGAGAGTCCCCAGGGCAGGGCCCAGAGGGGTAGACAGGAGACAGCTTTCTTGCTGGATGTGTCTGTCACTCCAAGTGTGGGCTCCTTCTGGTAAGGAAGGACAGCTCTCCATGCCCTGGGCAGGCACCGAGTGGGTGAGAGAGAGAGAGAGGAGTGAGCAGGCAAACCGACAGATAGACGGATGGACAGGTGGTGGGACCACAGACTGGATTCCTCCATAGACACGCCAGGCCTTCAGCTCAGGTGCAGTACAGCTTCCTGGCATGAGTGCTGGACTAGGGACTGGGTCCTCACATCCACATCCAAGACCTGCTCCCCAGGGACGCTGGGCAAGTCCTCTCCCTGTGTGTGACGTGGCCAGAGGAAGGGCTCCAGTGCCACGCTCTTTGACACACGGCCTCAGGTCATCCCACAGCACCCCCAGGACTTGCCCTTTCTCAGACAGGGAGAGTGATGTGGACGGAGGCTGAGCAGCTTGTTCAAGCTCGTGCACATGGTACAGCTAGGAATCCCTCCATGGCCACGTGGGCCCCTGACACTAGATGCTGGCCAGGGTCACCCGGCTACCTGGACATCCCTCAGCCTTTCACAGCAGCACTGGAGTGGGTGGAAGGGTGATCCCCAAAAAGACACACCCATGTGCCAGCAGAACCTGTGATTGTGACCTTATTGGGAAAGAAGGTCTTTGCGAATGTAGTTTAAGGACCTCGAGATGAGATCATCCTGCGTTAGGATGGACCCTAAATCCAGTGACACACGTCCTTATGAGACACAGAAGACACACAGAGGGGAGGGCCAGGGGAAGACAGAGGCAGAGACGGGAGTGAGGTGGCCACAAGCAAGGAAGGGTGGCGGCCCGCAGCCACCCCAAACTGAAGAGGCGAGAAGGGATTCTCCCTGCAGCCTCCAGGGGCGCATGATCCCACTGACACCTGGAGGTTGAACTTCCGGCCTCCGGAACTGTGAGAGAATGGATTCCTGCTATTTTCAGCCACCAACTTTATGGTGATTTGTTGCTACAGCCCTGGGGAAATAATGCAACAGCTTACGTAGAAGATGGCCGTTCCTACAGCACACTCAGGTACACTGAGGCTGCTCGCGCTGGACACTCCTGGCCTGGGGGTGTTGGCTGCCATCCCTCAAGCCTCACCAAGGGCTGAGATGTCATAACACCCAGGTTTTGGCACCTGATAAAACACCATGTCACCTGAAAAGCCCTGGCTCAGAAACTCCACCAGGAGCATCCTGAAGCGTCCATGTCCCTCTCGCCCATGTTTTTGGTGCGCTGTGACTCTAACATGCTTCACTGGTAGTTGATTTTCCCCCACTGATTTTAAGTGAGGGTTTGGTGGAAATGACAGCCACGACCCCCACCCTGATCAGAGTGGACAGCTGGCTCAGAGTACCCTGGGGCTTGGCAGAGTTTATGCAGCAGCGTGTGACCTGGGGGCACAGGTGCAGAGATGGGATGGCGAGTCCCCTGAGGCTTTGGGCGGAACACTGGCCAGGGGTCGTCCAGCCACAATCAGCCTCAGTCATTTCCTGCCGTCCAGCCCTGTCCCAATTAACCTCCCAGGGACAGGTGGTTTCTATCTGTCGTGGACATTGTCGTCAGATATTAACTGAGGTGGTCTTAGGAACTCCAAGTTCCTGAGAACTTCTTGAGCCCTGAAATTATTTCATACAACTTCCTACACCCTTCACAGGGGTGGCTGGTGGTTTATTTTGTCTTGTTTTGTTTTTTACAGCAGGCTTACCATGGTTTTCTTCCATTTTAAAGAGGAAAAAAGGAAGGGAACTGAAAAGTCTTGATGGGACATGTTTATGAATCTGAACTTGGCTCACCTTGTGATGGATACAGCAGACACATGGCTGACCTGCTGGAGAGGCCTCGAGAGCTGCAGTGGTATAGACCTTGCTTGTGGGGAAGAGTAGGCGCCAGCAATTCCAGCAGGACAGAGAGGAGACCACCTGAAAAATCCTCCTTCCTGTCTTCAGCCTTGGAAATGCAAACCCAGCCAGGACAGCTGGTATCTGGTCAGAAGCCAGCCTGCCCTCTATGACAGCTGAGTAAACCTTCCCAGAGATCCCAGAGACAAGGACACAGGGACAGCTCAGAGGACTCGGGAACCCAGCACCCTGTGCTGTTAGCCCATCAGTACTATGGTTATTTTTGCTTGCCAATTTCGCAACAGTGACCGACTCAGGTCCCAAAAGTGAAGGTATTTTATTAGTATGAGATCTGCTCTTTCGTGTTCCTCCATATCGGCTAAGGTATATAAATTGTAAATAGCGCCACCTAAGGCAAGTGCTGTGGGATCATTGCTATCATCATCCTTGGTGTCTGCAGGACACCAATAACCATGTCGTGAAGACACTCAAGAAGCCCTCTGGAGAGGTGCACATGGCAAGGAACTGAGGCCTCCTGCCCACAGCCGCACATACACGCCAGCCACATGTGGAGTCACCTGGGGAGGAGAGTCTCTAACCCCAGGCCGACCTTCAACAATGGCAGCCCCATCAATACCAGACTACAGCCTCATGAGAGACCTCAAGCTAGACCACTTACCACTCCCAAATTCCCGACTGCAGAAACCGTGTGTGTTAGCAAGTGTATATTCTTGTCTTAAGGCACTAAATATGGGGTCATTTGTTACCAGTAACAGATAACTAGTGCAGCCCTACATAACAATGATCATGTGAGGACAGGGAGTGAGGAGCCTCTGATCACTCCACGGCCAATTTCAGGGGATCAACGCCCCCATGAGAAGGCTGGCTGAGCAGCAGCACCAGGTGGAGAGCGCAGCCGAGCCAGGGCCACTGAACTGCCCAGGAAGGAAAGCAAAGGCAGGGAACGGGCCAAGACGGTCTCAGAAGACAAGCAGAGGCGTGCTGTGAGTGCACACCCAGCCGATTATACTTCATTCTAGCAGGTGCAAGGTAGACTAGCATTTAAAAATAAGAATTCCCGAGAGCTCTCACTGTGTTTGCAAAACCCAGCCAGCTGTCTAGGGCACTGTTCCAAGGGAGGAAGGAAAAGTTCTGCAGGATGTTATAATTTTACCCCAAAAGAATCACTCAGGAAGTGAAAGAGTCTGAACATTGACTCCGGGCCAAGGTGGGACTGAGGCACCTGGCCTCTGGGGACAGAAGACCCAGCACTGCCCATCTCTCAGCCTTGGTTTCCTCCTTCACAGCACTGCCTTTAATAGCACTTGGCTGTGATGATCTGATTAGATGAGACATATGAGTGTTTCGCAGACTGTAAGGTACTTTGCAAATTATAAAGTACCTACAACTAAATATATAAGGCCATTGTTTTCAGAGGAAATATCTCTCTACCCAGTCCTAAGGCACCAGCTGTCTCAGAGACAACACTGAACACTAAAATAAAATACAACACCAAAAGCAGGGCAAAAACACAGACTTCATGCCCTCACCAGACTCTAGGAGACCCGGATTCAGTTTCCAGACCCAGAACTTGACAGCTGTGCCACCTTGGACAAGTCATTTTCTCTCTCTCTTTTTTTTTTTTTTTTTTTGTTTGTTTGTTTGAGACAGAGTCTCACTCTGTCCCCCAGGCTGGAGTACAGTGGCATGATCTCGGCTCACTGCAAGCTCCGCCACCTGGGTTCACGCCATTCTCCTGCCTCAGCCTCCTGAGTAGCTGGGACTACAGGCGCCCGCCACCACGCCCAGCTAATTTTTTGTATTTTTTAGTGGAGACAGGGTTTCACCGTGTTAGCCAGGATGATCTCGATCTCCTGACCTTGTGATCCGCCCGCCTCAGCCTCCCAAAGTGCTGGGATTACAGGCTTGAGACACCACGCCCGGCCTCATTTTCTCATTTGTAACACAAGGAATTGGAACAGGAAAACCTCCAAGGTCCCTCCAAGGCCAAAAGTTTTATTAATCTGTATGCCCTGCTACCTAGATAAGCCTCTGAGAAAAATGTAGTAGGTAGTGTTTTCCATGAAATCACCATGAGCTCGCTGAAATTGCTTTGCAAATTTGCCTTGCAAATTTGCTTTGCTCCTTCTACCTGTTTCTGTCTATTGGAGTACTGTTTACCACAGACCTAGAGAATCATAACAATATAATCAAGTTAAAATAACAGGTAGATTCTGAATTTTGTGCCTACAAGCGGAGAATATACCTTTTTCTCATATTATCAATGGAGATTTGCAAAACACCAAATACTTATACAAAAAATAAGTTCTTTAAATTACAAAAAGCAGAAATTGTGCAAGCCATTCTCCAAACCACAAAATCCAACAAAGCTAGGCTAAAATGCTGAAACTCTGAAGAACCTAAAATAGACAATTCATTTGGAAACTAAAATATTTTTTATATCGGCTTCAGAAAATAAATAAAAAACACAGCAGAAAATTAGAATATGACTTGTCAAAGCTTACTGCCTACTACAAAAGCTGTATTAGAAGGTACATTTATAATATTAAGATGCCTTCATTGTTAAAATAAAACAATACAGTTTTCGCTTCCAGGATGACAGCATGAGTACCTCCACGGACCACTTCCCAGTGAAACAAACAAGGCTGGCAGAAACTACCTTTAAAAACTACCTTTAAAAAAAACAACCAACCATTTAAAAATCTCTGGAGACTGGAAACTAAGGGCATACAATGAATAAGAAAACACTTATTCAAGAACAGCTACTAAAACTCGGTAAGAACAGTGAGAATCCGCTGTATCTCAGCCGTAACCCACTCTCTCCACTTCCGTTTGACAGAAGCTTAATTCCAGGTGGGTGTGGCCAAGAAATCAGGGTTCCCTCTCCCCTCATCTCCCAATTTTTGTTTTGCTGTGTTTTGAGACAGAATCTCGCTTTGTTGCCTAGGCTGGAGTGCAATGGCGCCATCTCGGCTTGCTGCAACTTCCCCCTCCCAGGTTCAAGCAATTCTCGTGCCTCAGCCTTCCGAGTAGCTGGGATTACAGATATGCGCCATTACGCCCAGCTAATTTTCGTATTATTGGTAAAGATGGGGTTTCTTCATGTTGGCCAGGCTGGTCTCAAACTCCTGACCTTAAGTGATCCACCCACCTTGGCCTCCCAAACTACGGGGATTACAGGTGGGAGCTACCCACCTGGCCCTCATCTCCCAATTAAAGCTCAGCATATCTCACTAGGTGAGCCAGGCCACCCTCCTCTCTCATCCCCTCCAACTCGAAGTTCCAAAGGCTAAGTTCCAAGTGAGGGTACCTGGAAAACTGGAGCTACCTTTCTCCCAGACACTATCCATAGAACAGAGACGTGGCAGGCCAAGAATACTGAGATCCCAACCACCCTCACTCCAGTTTGCTCATGGACAGAGGTTATGAGGTAGAAGCAAGCTGAGAAAATCTTGCATAATTTCTGCTTTTTGTAATTTAAAGAAGTTACCTTTTTGGATAAGTATTTGGTAGATTTTTACAAATGCTCCATCAATAATTTGAGAAAAAGATATATTCTGGCCAGGCGCGGTGGCTCACGCCTGTAATCCCAGCACTTTGGGAGGCCGAGGAGGGCAGATCACGAGGTCAGGAGATCGAGACCATCCTGGCTAACACGGTGAAACCCCGTCTCTACTAAAAATACAAAAAATTAGCCAGGCGTGGTGGCGGGCACCTGTAGTCTCAGCTACTCAGGAAAATGGCGTGAACCCGGGGGGACAGAGCTTGCAGTGAGTGGAGATCACGCCACTGCACTCCAGCCTGGGCGACAGAGTGAGACTCCGTCAAAAAAAAATGAATAAAATAAAAAATTTTTTAAAAAGATATATTCTCTGCTCGTGGATCATCAATCTGTTAATTTAACTTGATTATATTATCAGAGGCCACCATCCCTCAGTGCCCAGAGTTATAGCTCAGGGAGTTTACCCAGAGGAAAAGGTAATCCATAAGAAAAAAGGGAGCTCTGAAGCTTTTCCCAAAGGAACTGACTTTATTTGAAAAAGGCTGTGGTAAAGTTCAAGCCTAAGGGCACTCTTGAAAACAACATCTCCTTTTAATTAAGAGCAAGCTAAACCAAAGACCAGCTAATTCACCAGAAAGAACAAGGGAAACAGAAAAAACAAGAAGAGCCCTCCTGAGGTCCTAACAAACCTCAAAGACTGGCCTCAAAATCTACTTCTGCCTGGATTTACTTGAATCAGACTCTGGAGCAATTTATACCCCGGGACATTTTCTTTTTTTTTTTTTTTTTTTTTGAGACGGAGTCTCGCTCTGTCGCCCAGGCTGGAGTGCAGTGGCTGGATCTCAGCTCACTGCAAGCTCCGCCTCCCGGGTTTACGCCATTCTCCTGCCTCAGCCTCCCGAGTAACCGGGACTACAGGCGCCCGCCACCTCGCCCGGCTAGTTTTTTGTATTTTTTTTTTTTTTTAGTAGAGACGGGGTTTCACCATGTTAGCCAGGATGGTCTCGATCTCCTGACCTCGTGATCCGCCCGTCTCGGCCTCCCAAAGTGCTGGGATTACAGGCTTGAGCCACCGCGCCTGGCCACCCCAGGACATTTTCAAAGACAATAGAGTGGCTGGGCACAGTGGCTCACACCTGTAATCCCAGCACTTTGGGAGGCCAAGGCAGGCAGATCACTTGAGGCCAGGAGTTCGAGACCAGCCCAGGCGACACGGTGAAACCCTGTTTCTACTAAAAACATAAAAATTAGCCAGGCGTGGTGGCAGGCACCTGTAGTCCCAGCTACTCAGGAAGTTGAGGCAGGGAGAATTGCTTGAACTGAGGAGACGGAGGCTGCAGTGAGCCGAAATCATACCACTGCACTCCAGCCTGGGCAACAGAGCAAGACTCTGTATCAAAAAGAAAAAAAAAAAAAAAGAAAAGAAAAAAAGAAAAAGGAAAAAAAAACAATAGAGATAGAGCAATTATCAAGTAATTAGTGGGATCTAATGGGCTGGATATATTCTCAAATGAAGCAGGCACCCTAAGGAGAGATCAGGAAAAGAGAGCCCTGCTGAAGCCAGCCATCCCAGGGTGACTGTGCACACACCCCAGGCTGCACCCTCTGAAGATGATGAAAATATTCTAAAAGCAATAGTGGTAAGGAATGCACAACTCTGTGAAAAGAGCAAAAACCATTGAATTATTCCCTTTAAATGAATGAATTGGACCTGTGAATTACACCTCAACAAAACTGTTAACAAAAGTAATAATGCAGAAAACAAAGGGCCTACCTAATCATCTCAATATTCATTTTAAAAAAGTGAGTCTCGACCAGGCGAGGTGGCTCACGCCTGTAATCCCAGCACTTTGGGAGGCCGAGGCGAGTGGATCACCTGAGGTCAGGAGTTCAAGACAAGGCTGACCAACATGGTGAAACTCTGACTCTACTAAAAATACAAAACTTAGCTGGGCATGGTGGCAACCACCTGTAATCCCAGCTATTCCAGAGGCTGAGGCAGGAGAATCACTTGAACCCAGAAGGAAGAAGTTGCAATGAGCCAAGATTGTGCCACTGCACTCTAGCCTGGGTGAAACGGGTGAAATGAGTGAATCTCCATCTCAAAAACAAAAAATGAATCAGTCTTAAGAAAGGAAATAATGACAATAAAAATAAAACTAACCTTGACAGCAGAAAATACAATGGGATGAATTAATAAATTGATTTTTGGAGGTCTCACTACTCCTGTTTCTGTTTGCAACAGTCCACATTTCTGCAAAGTGCTTTCAAGCCCTCTCATTTCCAAAAACGGTCTCTATTTGATTCTTCAGCCTTTGAATGGAAAAAGAATTTTCACCAGATGCTGCCAGGAGAGTGTCCCTTCTGGGTTTCGCAGCCCATACTCAGATGTGTTGCACATGTAGCTCCCAGCCAGCCAGTGAGAAGGCAGCACTCAGCTGCAAAGGTTTCCGCTCAGATCCCGAGCCCGAGAAAGAAAGCGCATTATTGGACTAGGCCACTCCTCACCACGGAGTAATCAGAGGGCTGTGGAAACTGCCTGCCTGAAGGAGAAATCCTCTATTCAGCAACCTTGGACCTGTTCAGCTCTGCCACTTACTAGCTAGGTAACCTGGGCAGATCACTTGGCCTTTTTGGGCTTCAGCCTCCTCATCTGTGCAGTGGTCATACAGATAGCTATTGTGAGGATTAAGTAAAATATTGTAAATGAGAGCGTGATATGGTTTGGCTGTGTCCCCACCCCAGTCTCATCTTGAATTGTAGCTCCCATAATCCCCACATGTTGTGGGAGGGACCCAGTGGGAGGTAAATCATGGGGGCGGTTCCCCCACACTGTTCCCGTGGTCGTGCATAAAGTCTCATGAGATCTGATGGTTTTATAAGATGCTTCCCTTTCACTTGGCTCTCGCTCTCTCTTGCTTGCCACCACTTAAGATTTGTCCTTCGCCTTCCACCATGATTGTGAGGCCTCCCCAGCCACATGAAACTCTGAGTCCATTAAACCTCTTTTCTTTATAAATCACCTGGTCTCAGGTATGTCTTTATCAGCAGCAGTGAAAACAGATTAATACGAGGGCTTGGCACTTATCGCCTTTCTTCCTCAACTGTCATGTGTCAGAGGCTTGTCCCAACCTCCTGTCCTCATCCTCAGCTGCTTTTGTTCCAAACTGACCTGCTCCCACGCTTAGAGGCAGCCTAGGCTTGGAGGAACCCCAGGGTCTCCATTTAAAGGCTGCTTAATCTGTGTTAAAGTAAACTTAAATTGAACCAAAGGTAAATGACCCAGAAAATAACAACCCCATCCAATGGGAATGGACAGGGATTATTGGGACTCTGCCTCTTTGGTCTGCTGTCTGGGTAATGGAATCCAACACGCTATAGCCATAGCTGGGCTAATGGAGGGTGATGGAAACCAGAAGGAGGACCGGCCTTGACAAAATGCAGACATCCACTGGTGTTTACAAACCCAACAGCTAGGAGCCTTCTCTGAGAGCCAAATTCGGCCCTTCTCTCCCTCAGCATTAACTTCCAACACAAATATTTGGAAATAAAATCATGAATCCTTTTTGCCAAGTTTAGGGGGTAGGGTTGGGGGTAAATAATACCATGTCCACATCAGACCCAGCAAACAGCCCCATGCATCACTCCCCACAGGAAATGGCCTTGTGCAGCAGGGCACTGGCACGGTAGATGCTTAGCCAACACTGGCCAGTTCTCCAGGTGACCAGCAGAGCTCAGAGGACTTCCTAGAGCTCACCCAGAAATGCAACCCAAGCAAAGCCCTAATGCTTGAGAAGAATGAGGGGAGAGGGGAGAAGAATCGGGAGTCAAGATGGAGTCACAGAAAGACCTCAGGAACCACCAAGAGGCTACATCTGCTACCAATGGCAAGTGGACAGCTCTGCCCTCACACCCGGCTGCTGGGATGAAATGGAAAGCAGCTGGTCTCCTGGGGAAGGTCCTGTCCCCGTTTGACGTGGGTGAGTCCCATAGCTCAATTTTTTTCACATTCCTTTACTTCTATGTGAAAAAACAGGTTTCCAGGCAGACACCAGAGCCTGGCACATGCCCAGCAAGGTCCTGTTTCAAAGCCTGGGGACAACAGTCATTCAGGATAATAAAGTACAAATGTGTTGCTGGGGAAGCTGGGGGCTCTGCAGGACGTGACCCCTTTGGCTTCTGATGCTCTACTCTGGGACCTGATCACTAGGGGCTCCTCCCTTCTCTGACCCTGTGATGGGCAGAATTGTGTCCTCCAAAAAGATACTCTGAAGTCGTAACCCTTAGTACCTTGTTTGGAAATGGGGTCCCTGCAGATGTAATCGGTGAAGTGAAGATGAGGTTGTACCAGAGTAGGGTGGATCCCAAATCTAATACAACTGTTGTCCTTATAAGAAGGGGGGCCTGGACACAGATAGAGACAGGGAGAACTCCTGCGACCGTGGAGATAGAGATTTGACCTGTGGGCCGGAAGCATCAGTCACCTTGGGGAGCTGCAGAGAAGCAAGGAGCGGTTCTACCCAGGGTCTCAGAGGCCCACGGTCTGAAGACCCGGGCATGCGGGAATGGGTTTCTGTTGTTTCAAGCCACCCAGTTTATGGTGCTTTGTTGCAGCTGCCATTGGAAACTAATTCAGGGCCGAAGCCCTAAAGCCTGATTCCATCCCAGACCTTTCTCCACGCCCCGTGCGGGCAGAGAATGGTAGGCCTGAGAATCCACCTGGAGGAGGGGTCAGTTGCCCTGGGGAGTTACCATCAGAAATTTCAGAGGCTGAGCAAGGCCTGGTGTGTGCCGGACAGAAGTGGGTGGACACGAGGAAGGACAAGGTGGACACTGTCTCCTGGCAGGCCCCTGACCTGGGGAGGGGCTCAGGGAGGGTGGCATCAGGCGAGCAGAGAAAGGCTGACATCTTCTCCAGCTGTGGACTCTGAAATGGCTGAGACTAGAACAGAATCCAGCCTCTTCTAGACTTTTCGTGAAAACCTTGACGTCTCTGCCAACAGAAAGGAGGAAAAAGAGCCCCAAACACACCTGCTTCCCATTTCTCCATTACAGTGGGGGTAGAGACTGCATATATTATCATATATTTGAGCAAGTACAGTTTTGGGGTCAGGACACTGGGGTCAAATATAATTAGCATATATTATAACAAATATGTGTCAACTGTAACATAACAAATATATGTTAATTACATTTGACCCCAGTGTCCAGGCTTGACCCCAAAACTGTAATTGCCCCCATCCCCGACCCCAGCCAAGCTCATGCTGTGCTCAACTCTTATCTTCTCATCCGGCCACAGCCACGCACCTCTGAGTCCAGAGACTTCCAGTTATTTCTACTTTTCTAGCGGCAGGAGGGGAAAAAACAACTTGGATCTGAAAAGCAGAGGGGGAATTAAGAAAGTATCTCAGCCCCAGGCGGCTTTTTTTTTTCTTTTTTTTTTTTTTTAACCACTAACTGGGCAATGAATAATTTATAGCCAAGAATGCTTGTTGGGGGATAAAATGTTGACAAGTCAAGAAAAACCTCTTAGCAGCCCAACGGGCAATCCATCTTTAAGAAACAGGTTTCCAATGCACAGCTCTTGAAGAGGCTGGTTGAGGTTGTTTTCTTTCTCTCTTTTTTTTCTTTTTTATCTATATGGAAATTGGTGAGTGCTGAAATATGCCTCACTTCAGCACGAACTTGGGCTGAATGATATCCCAGGCAAGAATTAAATCATCGCTTCATACAGCAAGAAATAAACAGCCCAGTGAGGGAGACCCTTGGCGCGTGCAGTGGAGGGGAGCTGGGGAGCGTGGTGGTGTTTCACGGGGCCTTCATATTCCAGGCAGGATTCAAAGCTCAAGCTCAGCTTCACCAGAGCAAGGGGGTGACTTGGCCCAAAAGAATATTCCTCAGGGAAGCTCCAAGTGAATCCTCTGTGATTGCACGACTGAGACCGTCTTGTCCTTGAGATGTAGGCATCATCGTTAATATGCCGGGGTCTGGCCAGGCGCGGTGGCTCACGCCTGTAATCCCAGCACTTTGGGAGTCCAAGGCAGGTGGATCACGAGGTCAGGAGATGGAGACCACCCCGGCTAACACGATGAAACCCCGTCTCTACTAAAAATACAAAAAACTAGCCGGGCGTGGTGGCGGGCGCCTGTAGTCCCAGCTACTCGGGAGGCTGAGGAGGAGAATGGCATGAACCCGGGAGGCGGAGCTTGCAGTGAGCCGAGATCACACCACTGCACTCCAGCCTGGGCGACAGAACAAGACTCCGTCTCAAAAAAAAAAAAAAATGCCCAGGTCCAGGAACCAGGATGGCATTTTAAGGTCTTCATGCCAACAGTGGCTGGGGTGATGCCTATGATGCCAAGTGCCCCGATAATACAAGGCCAAGTTCACATCAAGCACCTGCCGTGTTCCAGGGCTAAGTTCCTTACAAAGAACCTCTCCTTTCATCTTCGTGTCAGCTCTGTGGCTGGTGCCAGTTAAACTGTCCACATTGTGGCTTGCTTCTCTGCTTCAGGAGGGCCCCTGAGAAATGGGAGCTCAGGGAGGACCTGTAACTCTATTAAAGCAAAGAGGTGGTAGAAGCTGGCTCTGAACCTGTGTTATTCCCCTATGCTTAACAACTATGCAACGGCCATCTCCTGTGGTTGCTGACTTAGTTTCGGAGGTTGAGTTTTCCAGAAAGCAACAGATATTGGGGTGTGCCTCTTCATATCTCATTCCCTCAGTGCACCCCCTCCTAGTCTGAGCCCCAGATGACCAAGGTTATAGCTGTACATGGAGACCCACGTCTAGACCAAAGCTAAGCTAAGCATATCTAGGAACAGGACAGGTGAGGCTGGTGCCATTAACCAGAACTGTATTTGTTATCTGCTGCTGTGTAACAAATGGCCCCCAAACTTAGCAGCTTTAAAACAACAAATGTTTATTGCCACACAGTTTCTGCGGGTCAGGAATCCAGATGCATCTCAGCTGTGTGTTCAGCTCAGGGTCTCTTACAAGGCTGGCACCATGGTACCTTCTGGGGCATCTGTCATTTCAAGGTTCAGCTGGGAGAGGATCCACTTCCAAGCTCAGCCGCATGGTTGTGGGCCGGTGCAGCTCTGCACCAATTGTGTGACTGAGGTCCTTAGGTCCTCACTGGTCACTAGCAGGAGGTCTCCCTCAATTCTTAGCCACACGGGCCTCCCCATAGAGCAGCTTACAACATGGCAGCCAGTTTCCCTCAGAGCAAGGGAGACAAGAGAGCAAGAGAGGGAGAAAGGTAGAAGCCAGAGGCTTTGCTGTGCAGTCTCAGAGTGACATCCCATCACAGCGCACACTCAAGGGGAGGGGGTACACAGGGGCAAGAACACCAGCAGGTGGCAGCCATGGGCAGCAACTGCACTCATAATCTAGCGTTATGTAAGAAAGCTTCCCACAATAAGCACTTCACATCTCTCACAGTTTCTGTGGTCAGGAATTCAAAAGCAGCGTGAGTGGGTCTTGAATTCTTAGGGTCTCTCACGGGACTGCAGTCAGAGGTCAGTGAGGGCTCCCGTCCTCTGAAAGCCTGTCTGAGGCTGGAGGACCCACTTCTGGGTGGTGCACTCACGTGGCTATTGGCAGGAGGCCTCAGCTCCTCTCCACGTGTGCCTCTCCTCAGGCTGCTTGAGCCTCCTCACAGTATGGTGTCTGGTTTGTCCAGTGTGCAGTCCAGGAGACCACGGCAGAAGCTGCAGTGCCTTCTGTGATGCAGCCTTGGAAGTCGTCCCACCCCATCACTTCCGTAGTATTCTACTGGTCCTGCCCCATCGCTTCCACAGTTTTCTACTGGTTACATAGGCCAGCCCTGTTCAGTGTGGAAGGGGACACCACAAGGGCATGAATACCTGGAGGTAGAATCATGGACACCATCTTGGAGATCAATTCCCACACCAACTAAGCAATCCCACCATGGGATGGAATCACAGGGTGCTGGAGTCAAGCCAAGAGGATACTGGACCCCAAGCCCATCCATGCACACCACACTCTCTGCAGTCCCCAGAGTGTGACAGCCGTCTGGGGCCCTTGTCTTTGCGACGTTCCCTCTGCTTGGCAGGCTCTTCTCCCACAGTGGGCTCCTACTCAACCTCCAAAGTCCAATTCAAATGTTACCTCCTCTAGTCCTCACCCTATCCCCTCACCCCACCCCGCTCACAACATGGATGTCTCCCTCCACAGGCCCCTGTGCAGCTTTTCACATGCCCTTATTATCAGTCTTATCTCAGAATCTATCTGCTTACCCCACATGTCTGAGGCTCCACATGGCCAGGGACCTGGAGCTGCCTGTGTCACGTGAGCACCTGACCAGGGTCTGCACATGGCAGGTGGATAGTCACTGTAGGACTGAGCCAAGTCAGTCTCCATGAGTTTCAGGGCAGGGCTGAGACCAGAGTGAAGGTCCCAGCTTCCTGAGCCCCTTCCTGTAGTTGCAGTGGGAACTTTAAACACACATCTGGGGGAACTTTAAACACACATCTGGAGTGAGTACCTTCCCAGAGTCCCCCATCAGGCCTTAGCCAGTGGCTCTCACACATGACACCAGGAAGGAGCCTCAGCCCTGGCTGGGGACACCCTTGAGATGCCAAGAGGTGAACGTCTCCATCCGCTCTTCATCTGCAGATTCAGTACATGTCCCCAGATTCCTGCCTGGCTCCCTCCCTGCAGCTGGGCCCATTGTAGACAGTTTCCCCAACGCTCCTCTAAAGCTTATTGTGGGCTCTAACCCATGGAAGGTCCTCGCAGGTGCAGGCAGGGAGAGGCGAAGTGCCCAGAATGGGGCTGAATGGGATTGCTGGGTATATCTCACACTGAAGGAGTTTCCGCTGCCAAAGAGTGCCTCACTGCTCCGGGGAGGGCGTGGCCTCTCCCATGCAGAGGTGCATCAGTTACCTGAGTGTGCATCTGATGCACTAAAGGGTGCATCAGTTACCTGAGCAGCACTGTCACCAGGACTCCTTCAGCCCTGCCTCATTAGCCCTTCACTCTAATGGAGAGGGGCCTTTTAGCCCTATACCATGGCAAAGTGAGTCTGGGGGGCCCACTCACATTCGCAATGGGACAATGGCTTGTCTCCAAGCTGCTCCTGTCCTAAGAACAAAAGGTGATAGGGCTGGGACACAAGGGCGCCCCTAGGCAGGACAAGAATAGCCCAAGGGGCAAGGGCAAGATAGAGCCAGAACACGGAAGGAGGAGGAGCTAGAGAGGGAGAAAGAGGGCAAGGGGCTGTACCTGAGGGGCCTCCAAAGGCTACCCAGTGGCCACTGGCATTGGCAAGCAGTACTTGGGCTCTGCCGTGTTTTCCATCAAGGGCAGCTTTGGCACTGGTCTCTTTCCACACACCCTTCCACATCTTTTCAGTACATATCAGGACATACCACATATTATGTGACTTGAGGTCCCTGTATTAGTTTGTTTTCACGCCACTACAAAGAACTGACCAAGACTGGGTGATCTAGAAAGGAAAGAGGTTTAATTGACTCACACTTCCGCATGGCTGGGGAAGCCTCAGGAAACTTACAATCATGGTGGAAGGCACCTCTTCACAGGGCAGCAGGAGAGAGAATGAGTGTTGAATGCAGAGGGAAGACCCTCATAAAACCATCAGATCTCATGAGAACTCACTAGCACAAGAACAGCACAGGGGAAACTGCCCCCATGATCCAGTTACCTCCACCTGGTCCTGCCTTTGCCACCTGGGAATTATTACAATTCAAGGTGAGATTTGGGTGGAGACAGACAGCCAAACCATAGTAGCTCCCAAGCCCCAGAAGTCTGGAGTTCAGTAGATCTGTGGGACTGGCATTTTTGTTTTAATCTCCCTCCAGTCATTCTGATGCAGCCCAGCTTTAAAAGTCCTTACATTGACGGTAAAGCAATTATCCAGCCCCAATTTTCTGACGCAATCCCTATTTCCTAGAGCTTAAGAATGAAGGTAATTTGTACTAAAATGTGAATCATTCCGTTTTCCACCTATTAAGTCCTTGCAAGTAAATTCATTTCTGTATTTTAGAAATCTGTTGACCAGTCTTATCCTCCAGTTTGGAATTTTGCGAAGTTCCATTACTGTACCCTTGATTGTTGAAAAGAAGATAGAGAAGGGCCTCGTCAGAAGAATTTCCTAAATGAAGCATTTTTATGGCCTCTTCCAAATGAATTTGCACTGATCTGATTCATTTATTGCCTCTAACTCCCTTCCTGCATAATGGCTTTCAGAGTCTAAGGAACAAGCTGTAGAATTAGTCCTGAAGATCCAATCCTTTATTAGCTCCTGTGGCCTGAGTCTGGAGGCTCAACAATACCTTGCTGGTTCTGGTCACATCTCAAGATTTATTATGGTCTTTCCCTCTAAGCAAAACCCCCCGTGCAAGCAAGGGCCAAGCCTGGGTTTCCTTAGCAATGTGCACCCCCTGCTGAGCACAGTACCTGGACACAGTAGGCACGCAGCACTAAGGCCCTTTGGGACCCTGCCCAGGGCCTTCTGGATGCCCACTGCCCACTTGCTGTGTGGCAGGGCAATGCCTCATTCCTGCCAATGCAGGAGGCCCTCAGAGAGAAGCACGCCTGGGAACGAAATCCCACCATGCCCCACGAAGCAGCTTGGAGCACAGAACACCCCCACCATCATCACCCCAAACCCTCAGCTGGCAGATGCCACCCAGCAGGACCCTGGCAGCAAATATTGGGTCACCAAAGGCGTGTGAACCAGTTCGGTTTCTCAGGCTTAGTCCTGGGAGGATCCATCCATCCTCACTAGCAGTGTCTGGTTCAGAGGCCTCGCCTGCCTGTTTCATGGATCAGGGGCCCTCATATCCTGCCACGGGCCCATCTCTGTGGGTCATGGGCTATCTCTGAAACATCCGGAGGTAAAAGAGCAACCGTAGCCCAAAGCGAAAGACAGGGCAGACCCTAAATGAATCTACGTCCTTGGTCTTCATCTGACCTTCTTCCAAGCACCCGAGCTCACTGCCCCCTCAAGAAAAACAAGGACCTTGATCATTTCTCCTAGCCCTAAAGCCCACGACTCCAGACCATGCCAGCCACACTCATCCGCCCACCCCAGGAAGGGCCCGGCTGGCCTGCCTGCCCGTGTCTCTCCCGAATCCTGCAGACAGTTCCAAGCCAGGCTCCTGGCTTCCTCAGATCTGCTTCTGTGAGAAACTTCTGCTTTCCTGAAACGCATTTGCCATCGTCAGGGATGCCGGCCACAAGCAGATGCCTGGCACGGACTCACCGAGGGAGAGCCGCTCCTCACCCCTGATGCCTCCCAACTCAAATGTTCTCCTTAGAGTTCATCAAATGAAAACCCTAGTCCTGACGTGGAAAAGCCTCTTAGGAGGTTAATAGCGAGTGGATAGAGCAATAAATGTAATGATTTAATTCTTCAAGGATGGCTAAACAGGCTGCTGTTTACCAAAGTCTTTGCAGATAATTACCAACAGATAATTACAAAAACCTGCCGAATCGGGGCTGCCCCAGAAATGGCCACAGCCCCAATCCGCTTTGCCAAGCTCAGCTAATGGGTTCATTCCACAGAGAAATTCCACACAGGTCGCTTTCTGGGAAAGACACCAGGCAAGAATTTCCACTGCTCACTTTCTCTCTCTCTCTCTCTCTCTCTCCCCCTCTCTCTCTCTCTCTCTCTCTCTCTCTCTCTCTCTCTCTCTCTCCCCTCTCCTCTCCCTCTCTCCTCACTCCATCCCTCACTGAGGCCTGTTTCTGTCACCCCTGGAACACTCTCCCAGGTTGTGACCCATCTCCCTGGAGAGGGACCACAATCATTTTAGGCCAGTTTCTCAAAGAGCCTCCTTTCCTTCTCAATCTCCAGTTAGCAGACACGGGCAGTGGGACATTCACTGCAGAGGAACAGCTCTGGGTCGGGCTTTGGTGAAGGGGTTCAGAGGGGCACCTGTGGCTTGAGTCTTCCCGTAGCTATCTGGCAAAGAGAAGGGCATCCTGAGGTTGACAGGGAGGTGACCCACAGGGACCACCTAAAACCACCTGGACAGGAAGTTGGTCCCAGATGCTGAGAAAAGAAAGGAACAAGGTGTGTAACCCGTACGGCACGTGAGTCTCCTTGGGCCTGTCCTGCTCTCCCACTAAGAGTCACTGAGTTTCCCACCCAAGGGCCCCCTCCTGCTCCAAACATACCCACTCCCAGAGAAAAGTCCAACTCCAGTAGCACTGGCGAGTCTGGCAGATTTCACTGAAATTTTCATGGGGAGGTAAAGGAAGAGATGACCGTGCACGTCTCAACACAAAATGTCTTTAAAATCCCTTGTTAATATCTCTGCGTATTCTCCGAGCTCCCCTCCTGCTGCAGCTGCCTCATCCCAGAGACACATCTCTGCTCCTCCTCTTTCTCAGCCTCTGCTACTCCATGGGCTCAATCTGGATCAGGGGCTACACCTGCCTGTCCTGTGGGCCAGGGGCACATCTGATTCTGCAGCTGACTCACATTCACCGCCATGGCCTGGGGCTGTCTCTGCCCTGGCCTGGGTCCTCTCTGCAGGTAAAGGTGTTCTTTATGACCGTCCAGTCCACACATCAATGCCACACTTGCAGGCCCTGTAGCACCCTTCGGAGTGGTCCTTCAGCTGCAGAAACGGAAAGCTTCCTATGCCCAAGGCCTCCAGTGCTGTAGCAGGCCCGCACAGGAGAGGGTTTCCCCTACACTGAGCCGAAAGTGGACCCTCGACCTTTGGAACCCGTCTAATATCCTTGGAGAGCACAGAACAGTCTCCTCTTTTCCTCTGACAAGTCTTCAAACACCGAACATGCTTTTTCCATCCTTCACTGACTCAGCTTCTCTCCAGATGGAAGGTGAGACCCTGCAGTCCTTCCTCGCTGCCAGGGTGCAGGTCCCCTCGACACCAGGGCCACCCCCCACTGAGCAGTCACCAGCTTGGGCTGCCCTTCTCCAGAGCTGGTGCCAGGTGGGCTGCTGGGATCTAGTGTGGTCCTGCCACACAGAGGGCAGCAGTACCACCCACCCGTTCTCACCCGGGCCCTGTTCCTGCCCACTTCTCCTCCCGTAGACTTCTGTCCCACCATGGCAGTGAGGTCCCGGCTCTCCGGGGCCTGTTCAGATGCAGTAAATGAAGCCTACTCAGATCAGCTCACAACAGTGGACTTTAACCAGGGAAATGGGAACACACCAAGGAACCCAAGAACTGAGGCAGTGTGGGTATGGGCAGTGGGGACCAGACACTGGCTGGAAGAAGCCACTGCCTTCTCCAGCCCACTCACCCCACCTGGGGCTGTGCAGATCCTCACCCCCTCTCGGGCCCTCAGGCTCTCATCCTCCCTCTCCTGCAGATCTTCCGCCCTGCACTGCCTCAGACACTCTGATGTGCATGGCTGTCTCCATTCCAGTGCCACCCGCCAACCAGCCAACATCTCTGATCCAATCCCAAATTCCCTGGAGATGAATCTGATTGGATCCCCTAGATCAAGCCCCCTCTCTCATCCAATCAGTGGGAGCCCAGGAGGGGCGTGTCCCAGACATGGCCTTGGGGCCCCCCCAGTGGAGGGTGTGGGTATGCAGAACCCCAGCCATGCGCTGTCTAGGCTGCTGTCTCCATCCCTCCACCTCCCCACCCCAGCCCACTGCACTCACACAGTAGACCCCTTACAGGGCCTGTCCCCTTCTTCCTGAATCCTCTCCTCTGCCAAGATTGTCCCCCTTCCCAGCCAAGGGATCTTGTTTTAATCCTAATTCTGGCTTCCAGTATAAATGATCTCTGTCCATCCTGTGCTGTTTGTAAATCTGATGCCTGTGTCCGCTGGGTCCCTGGCTAAGCCGAAAACCACAGGCCTAGCCACGGCTGGACAAGGCCTCGGTGGGGTGATGGTGGTTTCCCGCCCAGGGCTCTGGAACCTGGAATTTGACCCACTAGACTGGGGACCTTGTTCCTGCCTCTGTTGCCCCCACCAGTTCTGCCCTTCCCACCACAGCCCTGCTCTCCAATACCCACCCCTGCCTGACTCCCAGCCCCAGCACAGTGCCCAGAGCATCTGGGCTCCCCAGTGGCTGCCCCAGGCCCTGTCGCTTTCAGGTGATTCTCTTCCACCCTCCCCCAGACCCGGGACACACCCCTGCCTTGGAGCCTCCCTGGGGAACCTTCCCGGAAGACAGCAAAGGCCATTCACTTCCACTCGAGTTATCCTGACCTCAAACCTGGCTGTGCAGAAAGAGCAGGCTCCTTCAGCTGGGAACAGCCCTGCGTGACAGACAGAATTAGTGCCACTCCATGGGGCCTCCTGAAACCATGCCCACTGCCCACTGAGAGCCACGAGGAGTTACCGGGTCCTGAGAATGCACATCCTCTGCAGCGCGGCTTCCCTAGCCAGGAGCTTCCCACGTGCACGTTCCAGGTACGCCAGACGGGGAGGAGGAGCTCTTCCACCAGCCCGGCAGCCCCCAGGTTTCAGGAACCATTGCAGCCACCTTAGCAGGGCTCATTTTCAAGTTTAGACTAACAGTTTCATGACCACATGTTTTAAAATTCTATTACTAATTAAGCTTCTATGGGGGAAAATAAAAGCCCAGCTTGATTTTCTAACTTAGTTTTTCAAGAAGGTGGGTAAGACTTCCCTATCTGACAGCAATGAGTAAATCATTACTCAGCACCTTGGAAGAACATTCTAGAGTTCCAGAGAGTTTTCGGGCCAGGAAGTTGTGTTGGGGAGCTGGACTCCTCTGACCACATTTTTCAGAAGTAAGCCCTTTACCCTGGTGTGCTCAAGGTAGCGTGGTGTCATGCAAGGGTAATGAAGGGACTGCGATGGAAGCCGTACGGGAGACATGCCCTGGGACAGGAGGCTCAGGCCTCACTCTGTGCTCTCCTCTCTACCAGCCAGAGGCCTTCCAACCTCACCATGCCCTGGGGACAGACAAACGGCATGTGACAGACACCCCCGGTGCCCCTCAAGGCACCCACCCCTGAGCCCACCTCTGCCTCAGCATCTTGGTGGCAGGCGCTGGCTGGCCTCACACTCCCTGGCCCTGAAAGCGTTGGCCTCACACCTGCCTCGTGCGTGTCTCCAGGCACATGGGAGTCTGCCCAGGCCCAGCATGCACAGCTCGGAAGTGTGGGGTTGAAGTCCCCGAGGGCAAACCTCTGACCATAAGGGTCGCGAGCCAGTGGGTGAGCTGTCTTCTGCCCTTCCGGTGGACAATTCTGTCCCTACCCAGGAGGTCCCAATGGTGTCCAGCCTCAGGGCCCACAGCAGCAACCTCAACAGCCCTTGTGTTCATGTCTTCTCCTCCTATTCCTACTTTCCCCACTCCCACGCCTCCACTTTTTGGGATGTGCTCTGATAGCCCCCCTGCACCCAAGTCTCAGGCCTGGCCTTCCAGGAACCCAAACTAAGATGCCATCTCTCTGCACACCACAGGGCCACAGGGTCTCACACGAGGCTGCCGCTGGGTCCGCTCTCCATAAAAACCTGCGAGAGGAATCAAGGAAGCTCCCGTGCCGTGCCTGGGAGGTGGTCCATACAGGAGAGTCACACAGCAAATCTGTCATATGAACAGGGTTTCCTGACATGCAGGCCTCTCTCTGCCAGCCCCAAACTTCACTTCAGCGAGTGCAGTCCCCCTAGGCCGGCGACACTGAGCCCTTCCAGCTGTCAGAGCCCATGGCATTGGCTGCCATCCATGCTACAATCCACAGGCTATTAAGTGAGGCCCAGAGAGGCCAGAGCTGGGCCTTGTCACTGGCCCACAGAGTTTCTGTTACTACAGTCACCACCCAGACACCCATTATTCCCCCTCTGAGGCCTGCAAATGGCCCTGCCAGGGAATGTGGGGGTCATTATTGCTTTTTACTCAGTATCCAACTCAGGGCTAGGACATGGCATCCTCTGAGGCTGGAGGTGGGGAAAGGAAGGTTCCCACAGGTCCACATCAGAGGCCTGGACACAGATGGGGGCACAGCCCAGACCGGTGCACCCTCCCAAACCCCTTCCAGAAGAGCCCGTTGGAAAGAAAAATCAGTCCCTCTGGGGACCCAGGAATTTGGACACAAGTGTCCCTGAGCAGGAGGCAGGGGCACCAGGATGCCTGTACAGGAGAAGGGAGCCTGGCCAGAGGTCCTGAGCCCAGAGAACCCCTGGTGGTTCTGCCCGACAATTCCTTTCTCCCTCCCAACATGAAATGAGGGGCTTGGGCAAGACCCCCAGAGGTGAGCCCAGCTCTGACAATTGTTTCCAAAAACACAGCCCCAGAGCACCAAGTCTGGGAGACAGAGATGAATACAGCATATCAATTAGGAATGCATTTAGCTGCAAGTAACAGAAAATCCAACTAATGTGGCTTAAAGAAATAGGGGTTATTTTCTTACATTAAGGAAAAACCTGAAGGGAGGTGTTCCCTGACATGCATCTCATTGTTCAACAATCACGACTTCATAGCCTCCTCCTCACAGTCACAACATGGCCATCATAGGTCCAGGAACCAAGAGCACATTCAAAGCAGGAAGAAGAGAAGGGAGCAACAAGCTGGCCCGAGTTTGCAAGGAGACTGGAAGAGTGGGTATTGAGATTTTTCCATCCTCTATGGTAGAGACGGACAGGCCTATGGGGTTGGGACTGGGTGTCAGGTCAGCCACAAACACAATGGGAGGTTCCTGGACCTGTGAAAGGCTTTGAAATCAGAGCAGATACATCAAGGGCATCCCCTGGGCACAGGCACAATGCATCGGGGGAAGGAGGAGGCCTGCAACTGAAATAAGTTCAGCTGCATGAAAATGCCATTCTGGGTGTTGATGGGTCAGGAGGTGTGGCAAAAGGAGAGCAACCAGGATAGCAGGAGGACCCTCAAGGTTGGGTGACAGGTGGCTGGAGGACGCAGGACTGTCCTCCCCAGAGAAGACTGTTGTGGGGAAGGGAAAGGATCAACCCTCTCTTCTGGAGCCATGCTGTGGTCCTGGAGGCCAGTGATGGAAGAGACTCTGGTTGTTTCACCCCATCTCTCAGCCCAGCACAGATGATCATGACCCTGCCATCCAGAGCAACTCCAGTCTCTCTGGGTATGTAGTGCCCCCAGAAGAGCTGGCTCAGAACCTGGGGAACCCTCAGCACTTCTTACCACACCTCCAAGGTTGTTCCATGGCCCAGAGGGCTCATCTCCACTGCCTGCCCCTCTCCTGAGTTTTGCAAGAACTTCTACCCCACCCTGCCCACCCCTCATCTCCCTCTCTCCTTCCCATTCTCCTCTCCTTTCCTTCTTCACAATCAAGAGCTATCTTCAAACACCCAAAGGACAATTGCTCAGAAGATCGTAGAGATATATTAGAGATGAGACAGTAAACTAAATACACATGCTTACTTTTGTTCCTTTTTTAAAGGCATAAACCCTGAAAAACAAAAGAAAAACAGGAAAAAACAGCCACAAAATTTGGAAGCTTGGAAGCAGATGGATGAATACTCAGTAATTTGGCCAATCCAAAAGGTCTGAACCCTAAGCCCCCTGGGAAAAAAAGGTAAGAACTCATTTTACACCCCATAACCCTCAAAAGGCTCACAAATTGGTGACAATAGTAGCCTATGAAAAACAGAAAGATGGGGCTAAAAACTGAAGGATTTGTTAAAAGCCCAGTTAAAGAGCTGTTAGATGCTGTCCTCCCCGACTCCACATATCTTAGCTATTGCCCTTCCCTCCTGCTGGAAGGTCATTCTTTGGAGTGAGGTAAACTGGGGGTCTCTGCAGTGAAGGGTGCCAGTCACAGGGCCTGAAATGAACTAGGCATGCTTCATGCTAAGACAGCCCCACACACAACCTCTTCTTTGTCTTAGTTCCCAGAATATTGAGAGGATATCCAGCCTCCAAGCAGGAGATTAGAAGGTCCCCATGTTGGAAATTTGATAGGTCTAAAAACTAAGACCTAAAGATTCCAACATCTGGAGTTTTCCAAGGAAACAGCCCAACTAGATCCATCAGCACTGAAGTCAACAGTGGTCAGGCCACACCCAGGTTCCCAGAGCTTTCGGTCAGCATTTTAGTCCCCAACTCTTAACCGTGAGCTAATGGCCAAAGGTTGCCAGATATCAGAATAAAATCTCTAACAAGGAATACAAAGAACAAAACAAACAAGGAAAAGCAACTTGGGAACATTAGAGACTAATCAAGGAGAAAAAAATTTGAAACAATCATTAGTATCACCAGTAAATTAAGAGAAGGTATTTCATTCCTTAAAACAGGAACAGAACGCCATTTAGAAATGAAAAATAGAACATTTAGAAAACAAATCAAAGTGAGAGCTCTTGGAATTTAGAAATAGAATAGCAGGCCAGGCACAGTGGCTCACACCTGTAATCCCAGTGCTTTGGGAAGTGGGTAGATCACTTGAGACCAGCCTGGGTAATGTGCTGCAGCCCTGTCCCTACAAAAACACAAAAATTAGCTGACCATGGTGGCACATACCTGCAGTCTCAACTATTTGGGAGGCTGAGGCACGAGAATCACTTGAACCAGGGAGGCAGAGGTTATAGTGAGCTAAGATCGTGCCACTGTACTCCAGCCAGGGTGGCAGAGTAAGACTGTCTCAACAACAACAACAAAAAGCTGAAAAAGTCACTCAAGAAGTAGGGGGTAAAGACAAAGGAAAAAAAAAAAAACAGAGGAAAAGAGATTAGAAATGGTTGGGAAGGTCCAACATCCAAACAATAGGAGTGCCAGAAAGAGAGAACAGAGGAATCCCTGGAGGAAATTATCTAACCCAATATGAAGGGCATTTCCCAGAGCAGAAGGCTAAAAGTTTCCAGATTGAAAGTGCTTGTGGAGATTACAGCACAAAGGTTAAAATTAGAGCCACACCGAAGGGCACAACTGTCACATTTCAGAACAGTGAGGATGCTGAAAGCTTCTGGTAGTCGGACAGGAAATAAAGCATACAAAGGATCAGGAATCAGAAGAACTTCTGTCACATAGATGAATTCACATTTTCTAAAATGTTATGGAAGTGGAATCCTACATTATGTACTCTTTTTTTGTCTGGCTTCTCTCACTTATCATAATCACTTTAAGATTCATCCACATGGTTGCACATATCAACAGTTCATTCATTTTTATAACTAAGCAGTATTCCATTGTATGAATACACAATAATTTGCTTACCCACTCACCTGTTAATGGAAATTTGGGTTGTATGCAGTTATTGACTATCACTTCAAATATTTCACACAAGTCTCTTATGGACACATGCTTTCATTTATCATGGGTATGTACCTAGAAATGGAATAGCTGAGTCATAATGTAGCTGTGTTTAACTTTTTAAGAAACTGCCATACTGTTTTCCAAAGCAGTTGGGCCATTTTACATTTCATCAGCAGTGTATAAGAGTTCTGGTTCTTTCAATTCTCACCAACATTTCATACAGTGAATCTGGGGAGTGGTATCTTATTCTTGTCTTGGTTTACATTTCATTAATAGCTAATGATGTTGAGCATCTTTTCATGTGCTTATTTGCCATCCAGATATATTCTTTGGTAAAGTGTCTATTAAAAAACCTTTTTCATTTTTAAATTAGATTTTTTTATTATTGAGCTTTTAGAATTATTCATATATTCTAAATATAAGTCCTTTATCAAATACATGATCGAAAATACTCTTCTCCAATCCATGGCTTGCCTTCTCATTCTCTTAACAGTGTCTTTTGAAGAGCAAAAGTTTCTTCTATTTGAACTTTAAATTATCGATGTTTTAGTTTTATGGATTGTGATTTTGGTGTCATATGTAAGAAACCTTTCCCTAATCCAAAATTGCAAAAATGTCCTCCTATGTTTATTTAGAAGTTTCATAATTACAGGTTTTTCACTTGGGTCCATGATCCACTTTAATGCTCTATATAGTATAAGAAATGTTTCCCTTTTTTTCCATATGGATATCCAGTTGTTCCATCACCCTTTGTTGAAAAGACTCTTTTCTACACTGAATTGCCCTTTCATCTTTATTGAAAGTCAATTGACAATATATGTATGGACCAATTTCTGAGCCCTCTATTTTTGCCCTTGACATTTATGTCTATTTTATTCGAATATTCCATATTTCAGATTTCTATTGCTTTATGATAAAGTTTAAAAGCTGATACCATAGTTCTCCAAATTTTTTCTTTTTTTCAAAATTGTTTTAGCTATTCTAGATATTTTGCATTTCCACATGATTTCTAAATAAGAGTCAACCTATTGATTTCTATGGAAATGTCACTGCTATTTCGATTGAGATGGAGTTCAATCTACAGATCAATTTGGAGAGAACTGACATTTCAACAATACTGAGTTTTTTTAATCCACCAGAATGATATACCTCTCCATTTATTCAAGACATTTAGAATTTCTCTCAGCAATGATTTACAGATTTCAGCATACTGGCCTTTCATATATTTTGTAAAATGTGCTCCTGTGATAGGAAGAATATGCCCCCAAAGATGCCTACAACCTGGCTCATAGCCTGGCATCACTGTGATTCCTGCTTCCAAAGTCACATCTCCATCTCTCTGAGTCTGACCCCCTGCCTCCCACTTATCTGGTCCCTTGCAATGATATTGGACCCACACGGATAATCCAGGATAACCTCCCCATTGCAATATCCTTAATTATATATTCCAGGGCCATTTTCTTATGTGATGTAACATATTTACAGATTCTGATAATTAAGCTCTACACATGTTTGCGGGCACAGGAGTAAATCTTACAAAAGATATGAAAGATCTGTGCACTCAAAACTGTAAATCATTGCTAAGAGAAATTCTAAATGACCTAAATAAATGAAGAGCTATATCATGCTGGTGGATTGAAAAACTCAATATTATTGAAATATCAGTTCATTTTTACCCTATTGTAAATGGAAATATTTTTAACCTCAATGTTCATTTGTTCATTTCTAGTATATGGAAATAAAATTGATTACTGTATATTGATCTTTTATCCTGTAACCTTGCTAAGCTCAACTGTGAGTTCTAACAGCTTTTTTGTAAATGTCATAAGATTTTCTACAGACACAAGCATGTTGTTTAGGAGTAAACACAGTTTAACTTCTTCCTTTCTGAACAGGATGCCTTTTATTCTTTGTCTTGCCTTATTGCACTGGCTAGAACTATTTACCTGAATCTAACATCAAATGGAAGCGATGAAAGTAGACATCCTCACCTTATCGTTGAATTTAGGAGGAAAGCAGCCCATTTCTCACCACTGGTAGGAATAATGTTGGCTGCAGGTGTTCTGTAGATGACCCTATCAGGTTGAAGGAACTCTCTTGTTTTCCTAAGTATCTGAGGGTTGTAATCAAGAATAGATATAGAATCTTGAATTATGCTTTTTATTAATCCATTAAGATGGTCATATGTTGTATTTAACCTATGAACAGAGTAAACTACAATTATAGGTTTTCAATTTTAAAAAACCTCGCCCAGCCACATGGGAGGTTGAGGTGGGAGAATCACCCGAGCCTGGGAAGTTGAGGCTGCAATGAGCTGTGATTGCACCACTGCACTCCAGCCTGGGTGACAGAGCAAAACCTTGTCTCAAAAACAACAACAATAACAAAAAACAAAACAAAAAAGACAACAACAACAAAAAACCACTTCCTAGAAAAATCTTGTAATCCTGTGCCTTTTCAATATATTGTTGGGATCATTTAATTGTTGACAATTTTTGCATATATTAGGAATGCTGGTCCGTAGTTTTCTTTTCTTATGATATCTTTGTTGGGTTTGACTTGAGGGCAATACCGGCCTCATACAATGAGCTGGGAAGTCTGCCCTTCTCTTCAGTTTTCTGGAAGAGTTTGTGTAGAACTGGTTTCCTGTTGTCCTTAAACACTTGGTGGGGTTTATTTGCTGTGATTATTGGTATGGGTTCTTTTATCTGGGCGAGAAATGGATGCCCCCATGCATTTGCTTTTCTAGCTCTCTTGGCACAGACTTTTTCACCTCCAGCTCACAGCCCCCAGTCTCACTCAAGTCCTACAAGTTGGGGCTCCACATGGAGGATATGCAATGGTGGTGGGCAGCCCAAGAGACATGACAGACCCAGCCTCTAAAGACAGAAAGTTTCTGAGCACTCGGGACTCTGTTTTGAAAAGCTGGACGTTGAAAGTGGCATCACAAGCACCCACTCTTCTGTTTTGTTGTTGTTGTTGTTGTTGTTGTTGTTGTTGTTGTTTTGAGATGGAGTCTTGCTCTGTCGCCCAGGCTAGAGTGCAATGGTGCAATCTTGGCTCACCACAACCTCCACCTCCCAGGTTCAAGCCATTCTCCTGCCTCAGCCTCCCGAGTAGCTGGGATTACAGGCTCTTGCCACCATGCCCGGCTAATTTTTTGTATTTTTAGTAGAGACGGGGTTTCACCATTTTGGCCGGGCTGGTCTCAAACTCCTGACCTTGTGATCTACCCACCTCGGCCTCCCAAAGTGCTGGGATTACAGGTGTAGCCACCGTGCCCGGCCCCCTCTTTTAATCCTTTGGTCCAGCTGCAAAAGGCAGGGGCCCCTTCCTGCCTGGCACACCGGGGACCACTCTAACATTCTTGTGGGTTGGTGTGACTTGGAGACTTTTAGGTTGAAATAAGTATGTATTGCTTCATATAGAAAGGAGATACTTAAAATACTCTGTGTCATCTCTTGGCCTCAGAATGAACTCATGTCCCATTGACAGGAGCCAATGGCTCCTGTCACGTGGCCAAATGCACAACAATTTAAGAGGATAAAAATGTTCACTCCCTGGCACATAGTAGGTGTTCAATAAATATTTGTTAAATAAACTGGGGAACAGAAAAATGAGTAAATTAACAGAAGGATCACCTCCAAGATGTCCCATCAGTAGGGGTGGGAGAATCCATGAACTTTCCAAGGGGGGCGTGAATAGGCCCAGGAAGACTGCCACACCCACACCCAATCACCCCCAACACAATGTATCAGATCTGTGTGGCTATCTGGATGTGTGCAGTTTTTATGTTTTCAGTGGGGTTCAGAAAAAGTTAAGAATTCCATCCTTAGGGCCTTCAGATGTGCTGATGAATAAAGAATATAAACAATATTAATTTGCTTCCCATAGCCAAGTTTCCAGCTTATAAGGAATTGAGCCAGAATCAGACTCTCAGGATAGACTTGGTGTCTACACAAGAGGTCTCCTCATCTCAGAGTCCCACAGCAGAGCTTCATTTGCCATGTCTCCAAGTGCACGATTGGCCTCCCCAAGCAGCAGGCCCTAATGAAGCAAACTGATTATGGATCCATCAGAGCCTTCCAGAGGGCCATTCATCCTCACCACAGCCTGGCCAGTGAGAGGACGCCAGGGGGAGGCGTGGAGCTCTCCTGTGGAAGGGCCTGAGCCTGAAGATGGTCATTCATTCCCTTCAGCCCACTTGGTGCAGGGTCTCACCTTCCCAGAGGAGTGGAGTGGGGTCAGGGGAGCCATACTGAGTATTCCTCTGTAGACATCAGAGCAGTGAAACAGGGAACAGAGTGGGAAAGAGGTTCACAGTTGGCCTCCCATATCCCGTTGCTCTGCTCATCACCAAAAGGGACAGTGTATTTCTGGGAGGCCATGGAATTTTCTTCATTTCTATTAAATTCCAAAATTATTGAGACTGCAAGAAAGTACCCTGGGCTCTAAAAGGAATTTAAAATGCAGACACATTAATCCAAACTGAAGAACCAAACTGTGTTCTCTTACAGTTAAAATAAAGGCTATAGACCATGGAGACTGATAAATGGCTCTCTGGGATGTGTTCAGATGCCCTGGGAGTCCATTAGAGAGAAAAGTCACCCGGCCTGACCTCCTCACCCTTAACAAGCCAACCAGAACCTCAGCGAAGATGGCAGGACCCAAGCTCCAAGATAGTTCACTGGAAACAGGCCTGGGCATTGGGGAAACGTCCACACTCCCTAGACAGACTTCACTGGAGACAGAGGCTAGGCTGTTCAGAACAAGAGGTCCAAGCAGTGGCCCTGGCTGTCAGCAGTATCCCTTCCTGAAAATTCATCCATTAACACTCCTCTCTGCTGGAGAAATGCGTGCGAATTGGAGTTAACTTTCAGGAAGGCACAATGGAAATATACATTTAAAAGAATGTGCATTTCCTTTGTGTAGTTAGTCTATTGCTGTGTAACAAATCACCCGAAAACTTACAGAATTAAAACAACAAACATCATCTCACAGCTTCTGTGGGCCCTAAATCCATGTGCAGCTTGGAGGAGTACTTCCCCCTCAAAGTCCCTCATAAGACCTCAGCAGGGCTGCAGTCTCACCTGAAGGCATGACTGTGGGAGAATCCTCTTCCAAGCTCACTCACATCGTTGCTGGAAGGATGCATTTCCTATGCGACTTTGGACCTAGGGCCTCCGTTTCCCCAGGCTGTTGGCCAGACCTCCTTCAGTTCCTTGCCATGTGGACCTTACCATAAGGCAGCTCACAACATAGCAGTCAACTCTCCCCAAGTCAAACAAGCAAGAGAGTACGAGCAAGATGCAAGTCCATTTTTTGTATGCTAACCTTGAAAGTGACATTCCATCACTTTTGCCTAATTCTGTTCATTAGAAGCAAGTCACTAGATCTCAGCCCACACTCAAGGGGAAGGGATTACACAGCAGGAATGTGTATAACAGCAGGTGGGGGTTACTGGGGCCCAATTCATGGCTGCCTCCATACCCTACAGCCCCTGAGCCCACTTATTGGAAGGTATCCTAAAAGAAATAACCACACAAGTACAAAGATGTACAATGAACACTAGTGTTTAAGACTGTGTACAGCTGAAAACCATCTGGGCTGGCTGATTCGATTATAACACATCCATGTGACAAAATATCAGGCAGTCACAAAACCATGGCATGGAAGAACATTTAGAACATGAGAAAACACTTGTAATATAATACTAAGTTTAAAAAGCAGAACACAAAACCATATGCAATATGATTCCAATACTCAAATATGGAGAGAAAATAATACAAGCAGAAACAACTACTTTTCAACATTTCAGAGTGTCTCTAAGTAGTGGGACTATGCACGATTTTCATTTCCTTGTTTATACTTCCTTGTGGTTTCATAATTTTCTACAATAAGTATGTATTACTTTTACAATCAGAAAAGAGACTCTTTTGGGAAGATTTACATTCCCTGAATGGTGATGGTATTAAGCTTCCTCCCCATACCTAAGTGGCAGAATAGGGTGAAAGATGGCATAAGCCAGGGCCCTATGTGTACAGGGCAGCTAAACAGTGCCCCTGGAGACTGAGGGAGAGAAGATCAGGCCTCAGGCCACTGATGGTCCCTATCTTGCTTACTCTGCACCGAGAAGACACAGCCCTTCACCCCTGTAAAGACACCATGAGCACACAGCTTGGCAAACAGACTCGGTCTGTGTTAATCTAGAATATGGTGCCCCATCTCTGGACAGACACAGCCCCAATTCAGGATGCACTGCCAGCCAGCACAGCAGGGGCCGGACTTCAGCCCCATTCACCTCCTCAGCCAAGGCCTTTGTTTTTGCCTCACCAGTCCTTACCTACCTTGAGAGACCCCCACCTAGATGGGCCTCAGACCCTGAGTGTGAGCCAAGTGGGCAAAACTTGAGTTCCAGGCATGAGAAGCTTACACATCATCTCCCCGTGGCTCACGGGTCCCCACTCCTGCCCCGTAGGCAGCCATTAGAAATGGCCTCATTCATAGAAAAGGACACACCCATTAAGTGGCTGACCTCAGGCCAAAAAGCAAGGAAGTAAAGGGTCAGAGCTTGCAAAGCGGTCTCTGAGTCGTGCTCCAGGGCGCTCTGCACTCTGAGCTGGACTCATACTTGTGTCTGACCTCAGAAGACAATCCTCACTTGCATGTCCTGCCCCTCGCCACCCAAGCACATGCCCGGCTCTGTCTGCAGGGCTTCGCTGACTCTGGGTCGGACCCACGCTTCCTCTCCTATTTCTTGCTTCCTCCGTGCAGAGGACAAGTTGCAATTGGGCAGGCTGCTCAGCTATTCACTGTCTGACATGTCCCACGTGTCTATGTGCACCTCTGTGCCAGGTGCAATGTGAGCTTCTGACACTTGTTATTTCAGGGTCATCCTCAGCGGGCATTATTAGCCCTAATTTGTCAAGGAGAAACCTGAGCCTCAGGAAAGGCAATGAATTTTCTGAGGCCACACAGTCAGGAAGGGCAGGGCTGGGCTGGGAATTGAATCTCGTCTGACTAGTCTACGATACCTCATCATATTTGTTCCACAGGAAGAAAAGGAAAAATAGAAACATAGCTATGTGTTAGAAAACCCACATGTTGGCCAGGCACGGTGGCTCACGCCTATAATCCCAGCACTTTGGGAGGCTGAGGTGGGTGAATCACGAGGTGGGGAGATCGAGACCATCCTGGCTAACATGGTGAAACCCCGTCTCTACCAAAAATACAAAAAATTAGCCGGGCGTGATGGTGGGCGCCTGTAGTCCCAGCTACTCAGGAGGCTGAGACAGGAGAATGGTGTGAACCCGGGTGGCGGGGCTTGCAGTGAGCCGAGATCACGCCACTGCACTCCGGCCTGGGCGACAGTGTGAGACTCCGTCTCAAAAAAAAAAAAAAAAAAAAAAAACGTGTTTTATTTCACTTGTGAATGACATGTAATAATTCAAAAGCAAACTCAAGTGGATGGAAAATCCCAGCTGGCTTGTGTTTCCAGGGACTGGGAGAACAGAGGAGACTAACCTGACCACCAGGATATGGGGACCTGAGACTGTACTGCCATCACCAGCAAGGAGCTGCTGGCAAAAACACTCTATGGCTCCACGTGGGGCGACCTGGACTCTTAGGTTAAGGAGGCAGGAAAGGTCACCCCAACAGAGGGTATGGTTTTTGGAACACACGGCAGCCTTGGTACGGCTAGACCACTCCCCTGGCCACTCTAGCCTTGCCCCATCCACAGGAAGAGCTGCCAAACCTCCTGGGATGCAGACCCAGCAGCTGAGGTGCCCATGACCTGGCCGAGGCAGAGAGGCAGCGTCCCTCCCTGCAGGCACTGGCAGGGGCTCCAAGAGAAAGGGAGCCCCTGCCATTTCAATGTTTGAGTCAATGAAAAGTGTCTGGTGACCTAGCGCGGCAAGAGGAAGTCAGGTACCCTTCATACAGCCTCAGAGATGATCTCTCAAATGGCACCGCCATCTTGGCCTCCCAGCATGCAGTGGGCCAGGAAGTGGCCATGCACGCAGCCTGGGTGCCCTGAGGGAGGACAGGGAAGTGGGGAGGAAGAGAGGAGAGGTGACTTGTAAAGTACAGACCATGTCAGGTGTTTCTGCCCACATTATCCCATTGACCTTCCCGCAACCCTGGACAGTGGGCATTCCTGTTTTCCCCATTTTCTAGAAGAGGAAACTGTGACTCTGAGACAGGACAAAGCCTTTCCAAGACTACACGGCCAGTGGGAACTGGGCCTAAATACAGGGCCCTGAGGGGATGCTCCTTTCCCAGCAAGCCCATCGCTCCATTCTGAAGAAAGATTTCCAAATTCCCTCAGGGATGATCTTCAAATGTGAAATATGCTGAGCCTGCCCTTGAAAGATGCTGCTCAGGCTTCACTCACCCATCCCAGTGCCCCCACAGACCTTGCTTCTCAGCTGTTTCCTGGTGTAGGGCCCATGCTGGGTCACTGACCCCAGAAAAATCCACAGTAGCCACCCCTCCAGAGGACTCGGCTTACGAGTGCCAGGTGCAGGCAAAGGCATGGGCAACAACTTCCAGCCAAGGATCACTGTATTAGGCTGTTCTTGCATTGCTATAAAGAAATATCCGAGACTGGGTAATTTAGAAGAAAAGAGATGTCATTGGCTCATGGTTCTGCAGGCTGTACAGGAAGCATAGCAGTATCTGCTTCTGGAGAGGCCTCAGGGAGCTTCTAATCATGGCGGAAGGCAAAGGAGGAACAGGCACTTCACATAGCAAGACAGAGAGAGTTGGGGGGGGGGGACGTGCCACACACCTTTAAATGCCCACATTGCAGGTGAACTCAGCGAGAACTCACTCATCATCAAGGGGATGGCCCAAGCCATTCATGAGGGATCCACTCCCCCAATCCAAACACTTCCCATCAGGCCTGACCTCCAACACTGGGGATCATATTTCAACAGAAGACTTGGAGGGAACAAGCATCCAAACTATATCATTCACTAGGTCCACCCTCCAGCTGAAGAGAGGAGGCCGGGGTTTGCCACAGCAGTGCCATGCTGCTCCAGGGAGGCCCAAGCCCTCGCAGGATCCCCCAGCGCCGCAGCCCCTCAGTGGCCAGCGCTTTCACACGCCGGGCACAGCCATTCCCTCAGGCCCACTGTGTTCTCCCACACCTCTAGGTTTTGAAAGGCAACTGCAAGTTCATTTTTTAAGAGCCTGTTGGCTGCGGTATCTCCGAGGATTTGATAAGAGGAGCTAAAGCCACATGACCCTTATTTGGTGAACTCTGACTCGCTAAAGGAATGCAATGCCCGTCCATGGGTCACGCTTCCATGGCCTCCTCTCTTAGTGAGCTCTGAGGGGTGCTACGGCGACACTCAGAGCTCAGTACCCGGCCCCCGGAGTCATAGCAAAGCCCAGTTCTCTGCTCTCCAGGAAAGCAGTGGCTGCCTAACGGATCTCACTTGGAAGCAGCTACTGGGCTCTCTGCATGCAGTGCTGCTGGACATCCTGCAATGACCCTATGAGGTAGGTCCTAATGATTATTTCCATTTTATAGATGAGGAAACTGAGTCATAGAGAGGGGCCAAGTACTTGCCCAAGGAACTCAGCAAGCCAGGATTGTGCCCCCAGCAGTCAGAGCCTGTGAACTTAACCCCTGGATTCTGGTACCTCCTGGTGCCCTTAGAGCTGAGCCAAGGAGGCTCAGAAAGAGATTGGCTGCCTGACTTCTCCCAACTAGCCAGTGACCACGCTGGGCCTGGGACCTGCACTCCCTTCTAGATGAAGATCTGGGGGGTACAAGGGAAAAATGAGGGGTACAAGGGCATCAGCAACACAGACCTAGCAAAGAACCTAGTGTCCCATTTATGAATCCTCATTACAGTCCCATCAGAGGAAGCTGAAAGTGCAAAAGGTGCCAGGTAAACTCTGAACCAGTACACCTTGGCTCATGTGTAAAGTGGCAGTTTGCAGGGGCAAGGTCCTACCAGCAAGAGCTAACCTTCAGGGAGGCAGAGGATGTGACAAGCTGCCTGGACTCCTCCTTGCTCCATCTTGTCTTTGCACAGATGGGGAAGCTGAGCCCCAGAGCATCCAATGCCACACAGCTGGTTAGGACACGGCCCACTCTCTCCTGTCACCTAATAAGGACAGCTGAGGCAGGGCCTGAGGCGGATGAGCTTGTCTGACTGCCCAGGACTCTGGTCCCTGCTCAACCTTCAAATGGTTACAGGGCCTCAGGGCACCCCTCTCTCCTCCCCACCCTTCATTTCTCCATTTGTGAAATTATTCAGGTTAAACTAAATATTATTGCAACCTTCAGCCTCAGCATCCACGATTCCCTTTCAGTCTAAAAGGTTGCTGGCTCTGGACCCAATTAGGATAAATCAATTTCAGACCGTACCCATCTCCCTCGGGCTCCACTCTCCCCATCCCGCTCCCATTTGCCTGTCAGCCTCCAGAGTAACCAATTACTGAATTACCAAGAAGGCCATCAGATCAAGAGCGGAGGAAATGGCAGAAACCAACCTTAACAGAATGTATTTGATCTGCAAATAAGACTCCATCCCCTTCCCGCCGCAGAGTTTATCATTTTTTATTTAAGCCCAGTGCAGCCGAGCATATGGACAGCAGCTTGCTTCTGTCTTCGAGAGAGAATAACAGGGCCCAGACACAGGTCGACCCCAGGACAATGGAGCACCCTCAACTCGCCGTGATGGGGGCACAGGCATAGAAGCCCCTCCTGCTCTCCTTCCTGCAGGACTTCATGATGCCTGAAAACTCTCTGTGGGAGTGAGATTTTGTGAAAATTACATTGAAGTCATAGTAACGACAGAAGCAGTTCCCAATTCTTGCACACTCACTATGTGCCCAAGGCAGTGCTAAGCATGTCACATGCTATCTCATTTAATCTCTAGGCTGTGGATGCTGTGGCTATCTCCATTGCACAGATTAACAAACTGAGGCTCAAAAGGATAAGTACCTTGCCAAGGCCACCTAGCAGCCAATCAACAACAGAACTGGGATTTAAATCTGATCTGACTGTGTACCCTGTGCTCCCAACCTCACCGCCACCTGTCTCGCGAAAGACTGATGGGGTTAAGAGTCTCTGGACAATATTAACCTTAAATGTAAATGGACTAAATGGTCCAATTAAAAGACACAGACTGGCAAATTGAATAAAGAGTCAAGACCCATCAGTTTGCTGTATTCAGGAGACCCATCTCACATGCAGAGACACACATAGGCTCAAAATAAAAGGATGGAGGAAGATCTACCAAGCAAATGGAAAACAAAAAAAAGCAGGGGTTGCAATCCTAGTCTCTGATAAAACAGACTTTAAACCATCAAAGATCAAAAGAGACAAAGAAGGCCATTACATAATGGTAAAGGGATCAATT
Source organism: Papio anubis (assembly GCF_008728515.1). Lineage (NCBI taxonomy): Eukaryota > Metazoa > Chordata > Mammalia > Primates > Cercopithecidae > Papio > Papio anubis. Next base: position 9,041,233 of record NC_044986.1, on the reverse strand, counting down.
CATCAGGAAGAGCTAACTATCCTAAATATATATGCACCCAATACAGGTGCACCCAGATTCATAAAGCAAGTCCTTAGAGACTTACAAAGAGACTTAGACTCCCATACAATAATAATGGGAGACTTTAACACCCCACTGTCCACATTAGACAGATCAACGAGACAGAAAGTTAACAAGGATATCCAGGAATTGAATTCAGCTCTGCACCAAGCAGACCTAATAGACATCTACAGAACTCTCCACCCCAAATCAACAGAATATACATTCTTCTCAGCACCACATTGCACTTATTTCAAAATTGACCACATAGTTGGAAGTAAAGCACTCCTCAGCAAATGTAAAAGAACAGAAATTATAACAAACCGTCTCTCAGACCACAGTGCAATCAAACTAGAACTCAGGACTAAGAAACTCAATCAAAACCACTCAACTACATGGAAACTGAACAACCTGCTCCTGAATGACTACTGGGTATATAATGAAATGAAGACAGAAATAAAGATGTTCTTTGAAACCAATGAGAACAAAGATACAACATACCAGAATCTCTGGGACACATTTAAAGCAGTGTGTAGAGGGAAATTTATAGCACTAAATGCCCACAAGAGAAAGCAGGAAAGATCTAAAATTGACACCCTAGCATCACAATTGAAAGAACTAGAGAAGCAAGAACAAACACATTCAAAAGCTAACAGAAGGCAAGAAATAACTAAGATCAGAGCAGAACTGAAGGAGATAGAGACACAAAAAACCCTCCAAAAAATCAATGAATCCAGGAGCTGGTTTTTTGAAAAGATCAACAAAATTGATAGACTGCTAGCAAGACTAATGAAGAAAAGAGAGAAGAATCAAACAGACGCAATAAAAAATGATAAAGGGGATATCACCACCGACCCCACAGAAATACAAACTACCATCAGAGAATACCATACACACCTCTATGCAAATAAACTAGAAAACCTAGAAGAAATGGATAATTTCCTGGACACTTACACTCTCCCAAGACTAAATCAGGAAGAATTTGAGTCCCTGAATAGACCAATAACAGGCTCTGAAATTGAGGCAATAATTAATAGCCTACCAACCAAAAAAAGTCCAGGACCAGATGGATTCACAGCCGAATTCTACCAGAGGTACAAGGAGGAGTTGGTACCATTCCTTCTGAAACTATTCCAATCAATAGAAAAAGAGGGAATCCTCCCTAACTCATTTTACGAGGCCAACATCACCTGATACCAAAACCTGACAGAGATACAACAAAAAAAGAGAATTTTAGACCAATATCCCTGATGAACATCGATGCAAAAATCCTCAATAAAATACTAGCAAATCAAATCCAGCAGCACATCAAAAAGCTTATCCATCATGATCAAGTGGGCTTCATCCCTGTGATGCAAGGCTGGTTCAACATACGCAAATCAATAAATGTAATCCAGCATATAAACAGAACCAAAGACAAAAACCACATGATTATCTCAATAGATGCAGAAAAGGCCTTTGACAAAATTCAGCAGCCTTTCATGATAAAAACTCTCAATAAATTTGGTATTGATGGAATGTATCTCAAAATAATAAGAGCTATTTATGACAAACCCACAGCCAATATCATACCAAAAGGGCAAAAACTGGAAGCATTCCCTTTTGAAAACCGGCACAAGACAGGGATGCCCTCTCTCACCACTCCTATTCAACATAGTGTTGGAAGTTCTGGCTAGGGCAATGCGGCAAGAGAAAGAAATAAAGGGTATTCAGTTAGGAAAAGAAGAAGTCAAATTGTCCCTGTTTGCAGATGACATGATTGTATATTTAGAAAACCCCAATGTCTCAGCCCAAAATCTCCTTAAGCTGATAAGCAACTTCAGCAAAGTCTCAGGACACAAAATCAATGTGCAAAAATCACAAGCATTCTTGTACACCAGTAACAGACAAACAGAGAGCCAAATCATGAATGAACTCCCATTCACAACAGCTTCAAAGAGAATAAAATATCTAGGAATCCAACTTACAAGGGATATGAAGGACCTCTTCAAGGAGAACTACAAACCACTGCTCAGTGAAATCAAAGAGGACACAAACAAATGGAAGAACAATCCATGCTCATGGATAGGAAGAATCAATACTGTGAAAATGGCCATACTGCCCAAGGTAATTTATAGATTCAATGCCATCCCCATTAAGCTACCAATGACTTTTGTCACAGAATTGGAAAAAACTGCTTTAAAGTTCATATGGAACCAAAAAAGACCCCGCATTGCCAAGACAATCCTAAGCCAAAAGGACAAAACTAGCAGCATCACGCTACCTGACTTCAAACTACACTACAAGGCTACAGTAACCAAAACAGCATGGTACTGGCACCAAAACAGAGATATAGACCAATGGAACAGAACAGAGCCCTTAGAAGTAATACCACACATCTACAGCCATCTGATCTTTGACAAACCTGACAAAAACAAGAAATGGGGAAAGGATTCCCTATTTAATAAATGGTGCTGGGAAAATTGGCTAGCCATAAGTAGAAAGCTGAAACTGGATCCTCTCCTTACTCCTTATACGAAAATTAATTCAAGATGGATTAAAGACTTAAATGTTAGACCTAAAACCATAAAAACCCTAGAAGAAAACCTAGGTAATACTATTCAGGACATAGGCATGGGCAAGGACTTCATGTCTAAAACACCAAAAGCAACGGCAACAAAAGCCAAAATTGACAAATGGGATCTAATTAACTAAAGAGCTTCTGCACAGCAAAAGAAACTACCATCAGAATGAACAGACAACCTACAGAATAGGGGAAAATTTTTGCAATCTACTCATCTGACAAAGGGCTAATATCCAGAACCTATAAAGAACTCAATCAAATTTACAAGAAAAAAACAAACAACCCCATCAACAAGTGGGCAAAGGATATGAACAGACACTTCTCAAAAGAAGACATTCATACAGCCAACAGACACATGAAAAAATGCTCATCATCACTCACCATCAGAGAAATGCAAATCAAAAACACAATGAGATACCATCTCACACAGGAAACAACAGGTGCTGGAGAGGATGTGGAGAAATAGGAACACTTTTACACTGTTGGTGGGACTGTAAACTAGTTCAACCATTGTGGAAAACAGTGTGGCGATTCCTCAAGGATCTAGAACTAGAAATACCATTTGACCCAGCCATCCCATTACTGGGTATATACCCAAAGGATTATAAGTCATGCTGCTATAAAGACACATGCACGCGTGTTTATTGCAGCACTATTCACAATAGCAAAGACTTGGAATCAACCCAATTGTCCATCAGTGACAGATGGGATTAAGAAAATGTGGCACATATACACCATGGAATACTATGCAGCCCTAAAAAAGGATGAGTTCGTGTCCTTTGTAGGGACATGGATGCAGCTGGAAACCATCTTTCTCAGCAAACTATCGCAAGAACAGAAAACCAAACACTGCATGTTCTCACTCATAGGTGGGAATTGAACAATGAGATCACTTGGACACAGGAAGGGGAACATCACACACCAGGTCCTATTGTGGGGAGGGGAGATGGGGGAGGAATAGCATTAGGAGATATACCTAATGTAAATGACGAGTTAATGGGTGCAGCACACCAACATGGCTCATGTATACATATGTAACAAACCTGCACGTTGTGCACATGTACCCTAGAACTTAAAGTATTAAAAAAAAAAAAAAAGAGTCTCTGGGCTCAGACACGGATCTTCTAGAAGGCCTGTATGAAAACTGAAACAATGCATTTTTAAAACAATCAGGGAGATTTGATTATGGACTAGATATTAGGTGATACCAAGGTAACACTTAGGCTGATAGTGATGCAGGCATGTAAGGAGATATCCAGGGTTTTAGAAATGCCCATTGGATTCTGTGGCGAAGAGACCTTGTGTCTGGAGCTTGCTATGAAATCATTCAGGAGACAGGGAAAGCAAATAGGGCAAAAATCTTACTAACTGTTGAATCTGGGTGGCAGCTCTATCTCTACTTTTGAGTGTATTGAAAATATTTATAATTATATCTTTTAAACCCTACGCGAAAAAAGACTAACCATTTAGGAAATGCAAACCAAAACCACATGAGATAACCACCTCACACCCATCATAATAGCTACTAGCAAAACCCAGAAAATAACAAGTGTTGACAAGGATGTGGAGGAATTAGAACCCTTGTCCACTGCTGGTGGGAATGTAAAGCAGTGTGGCCGCTATGGAAAACAGTTCCTCCAAAAATTAAAAATAGAACTACCACATGATCCAGCAATTCCATTTCTGGGTACACACCCAAAAGAACTGAAAGCAGGGTCTAGAAGAGCTATTTGTCCACCCATATTCATAGCAGCACTATTCACAATAGCCAAAAGGAGAGAGCGACCCACATGTTCATCTGCAGATGAACAGATAAACAAAAGGTGGCATATCCAGACAATACAATAATATTCTGCCTTAAATAGGAAGAAAGCACCTGGCGCCGTGGCTCACGCCTGTAATCGCAGCACTTTAGGAGGCTGAGGTGGGAGGATCACCTGAGGTCGGGCGTTCAAGACCAGCCTGACCAACATGGAGAAACCCCATGTCTACTAAAAATACAAAATTAGCCAGGTGTGGTGGCGCACGCCTGTAATCCCAGCTACTCGGGAGGCTGAGAGGCAGGAGAATCGCTTGAACCCGGGAGATGGAGGTTGTGGTGAGCCAAGATCTCACCATTGCACTCCAGCCTGGGCAAACTCTGAGCGAAAAGAGCGAAACTCTGCCTCAAAAAAAAAAAAAAGAAAGGAAGAAAGCTCTGACATGTGCTACAACACGAATAAACCTTGAAGACACTCTACTGAGTGAAATAAGACAACCACAAAAAGACAAATACTGTATGGTTTCACATATATGAGTTCTCTAGGGTAGTCAAATTCAGAGAGACGGAAAGTAGAATGACGGCTGTCAGGGCTGGGAGGAGGTGGGAAGGGGAAACTGTTGTTTCGTGGTTATAAAGTTTCAGTTTTGCAAGATGAAATAGTTTTGGAAATTGGTTGCATAAGGATGTGAATGTACTTAGCACTACTGAACAGTACACTTAAAAATGGTTACGATGATACATTTTTTTGTTATGCATATTTTACCACAATTTTTAAAGGAAAACACACACACAAAAGCGAGCCTTGCAGCAGAGCCGGAAGCGCCCGTATGAAGGCTCTCCAAAGGCTATTTTCAGTTGAAAGAAGCAAACGCAGAGCCGCGTGGTTTTGCCGAGGCACAGCAAAAATACCCAGGAAACTGCAAGCTGTGGTTATCTCTGGGGAATAAGACTGGGGTGGCCAGGAGGTGAGAAACTTGTATTTTCTATTTTTACATCCTTTTATGCTGTTTGAACTTTTCAAAACAAAAAACTATGTCTGTGCACTACTTTGGTGCTAAAAATGAGTTTTCGTTTTTTTAAATGCAACCGCTGTCTCTGGGACAGAAAGTCATCACCAACCCCAACAGGTGAGCAGTGACTGTGGGGTGGCTGTGCCCTGGCCCCCGCCCTGCAGGAAGGGAAGGGGAGCTCTCTTTTCACTGGGGGCTGCAGAGGTGGGCATGGGAGGGATGAGGGGACTGGGTCTGAGTGAGAAACTACTCCAGGCCTCACCGGAGCCTGGAACTGCATGTGAAACGAAAGGGCTCTGGTCAGGGACAGGAGCATGAACAGAGAGGAAGGAGGAGCCCCTGGGGTGGCCCCTCACAGATTTGAGCATGAAATCTGCAAAACTGCGGCACAGAGAGATGGAATAACTTGCCCAATGTCACACAGGTAGTAAGTAGCAGAGCTGGCCATGGTTCTGAGATCTTCCCTAACCACCATGCTCTGGGGCCTCTCAGTGGAGACTGAATGACTGGACAGAAGAGATAGAAACCCAAACCAGCAGCCTCAAGCATAAAAGAAAATATGTAGTTTCATGAAGCTGAAAAATCCATGATTCTACTTCAGGCTCAACTGGACCCAGGTGTTCCGGTGACAGGTAGAGCTCACCTCCCTCCACCTCACTCTGCTTTCCCCCTAGGCCAGCTCTATTCTCAAGAAGACATCCTCCAGCAGATGGAAAACATGGTCCCCAGCACTCTAGGCTTAGTTTCTACCAGCCTGGCAGCCCCCACAAAGCAACAGCGACTCTTTCCAGCATAACTTACAAGACGGAGTCGCACTGGTTGGGCTGGGCCACGCCCCTATTCCTGAACCAATCTGTATGATTTGAGGGAGGCAGAGGAGATGGAGGCAACCACACAACCCCACTCAGAGGAAAAGAGGGTGGTTTCTTCAAGGGAATATTAAGGGGCCATTCCCAAAGAATGGATGATAGCAAGTTGGGCAGGCAGAAACATCAGTGTTTCCTCTGAAACGGAAGCGCTTCGAACTCTGCCAGGCACGGCCACATGGAACAATTATGACTACTGCGGGGAGGCTTGGAGAGACCTAAGTTTACAGAGAGGTTGGCAGGATGCCACTAACGTGCCTTGGTCTCAGAAGGAACCAGGAAGGAGTGTGGCGTTATAGCCATGAGGTCTAAATTCCTCCCTGATTCTGGTACTCACTGGCCATGTGGCCTTGGGAAAGTAAGCTACCGGACTCGGCACCAGCATCCTCATCTGAGAAATAGAACAACAAAGCCTTGCTAGTGAATTGCAATAAAGACTGAAAGAGGAAGGTGTGGGGGGCCTGGCCCGGTCCTTGCACACATGAGGGCTCCATCAATGTGTTTTAAGAGGTCTCCTGTCACCAGGTGCCCGCACTCCTGGACAGCTCTGTGGGCATCTGAACTGAGGACCGGAGCACCTCCAAGAAGGCCATTCCTCTTTGCTTTAGTTGTTGGCAGATGTGGACAAAGGAAATTAAGTAAAAGCCAATGGTGGAACTTTCTTTAACCTTTTCCAAGGTACTTGACTCAGCAGTGGTAAAAATGCAAGGAGAATCAGTCCCACCAAATCCCTCGATGTCAAAGATTAGCTCGAAGGTCCCCAGGCCTGGAAGCGCCCTGCTGCAGGGCCCCACTGAGGCTTCCTGGGATGCATGGGCTGAAGGCTAGAGAAGGGCAGGGAAGAGGAAGCCATTCTCCACTGCAGCCACCACTGCGAGGGCTTACCCAGCTCTGGGCCCAGCACTCGGGCCTTGCTCAGCTGGGAGATTCCTGGTGCAGGGGTGTGATTTAGCAGCGGCTGCCCTGCTGAAGCACTCTGGCACTGTGAAAGGCCACACCCATGGTTCCCAAAGTGGGTGTCATGGGACCCACAGCCCTCGGGATGCTAACAGGTGTGTGGTACACTCCAAGTGATTTAAATTCTTGAGAAAGTGTGGCTTAAAAATGTCAAGAGGCTGGGCGCAGTGGCTCACACCTGTAATCCCAACATTTTGGGAGGCTGAGGCAGGAGGATTGCTTGAGCCCAGGAGTTCCAGACAAGCATGGGCAACATAAGGAGACTCTGTCTCTACAGAAAAAAATTTAAAAATCAGCTGAGTCTGGTGGTGCATGCCTATGATCCCAGCTATTTGGGAGGCGGAGGCAGGAGGATCGCTTGAGTCCAGGAGGTCAAGGTTGCAGTGAGCTATGACACCGCTGCACTCCAGTCTGGGTACCAGAGCAAAACCCCGTCTCAAAATAAAAATAAACAAAAATTTAAAATTTAAAAATAAAAATGTCAAGGAAGCCTCCCTATGCACAAAATACTAAATAATGCAAATCTCTCCTCTTAAAACGTTCAAAACATATCAAGAATCGTGTAATTGCCAACCTGCTGGCTGAATGAGCTCTGATCGGGGCTTGCTGTTCCCCCTGTGTCAGCAGCACGAAGCTGGTGAATAATCACGCCCTGTCCTTTGTCTGTGCTGCGGGAAATAGGTCTTGAATTATTCAAGTTGTGAATGACACAGTAACTTAAAGAATGGATCCTGTGCGTGAAACACAAGCACCCTGACTTGAGAACAAGTGGTTGAGTGCAAATGTGCTCTCAGCACATCACTGGCCTCCATAAAACATTGCAGGAGGGAAGAGGAGCGGAGGGAGGAAAGGGAGAAAGACGATGGTTCTCATCAGGGCCAGCAAACTGCAGCTCACAGGCCAAAGGCAGCCCTGCTCCTGTGTATGTCAATACAGCCTGATGGGGACTTTGGTGTAGGTGCGTCCAAGGCTGCCTTTGACACCACAACGGACAAGCTGAGCAGTTGTGATAGAGCCTCAAATATGTACTAGGTGGGCCTTTACAGGAAAGTTTGTCGACACTGTTTTAAATAAAGCCCAATAAGCTTCTTCTCTGCAGGACTTCTCAGGAGCCTTTGAAGGGCTATTTATTGGGGAATATGAATCTCCGCAAAAGGGATTTTGCCAAACTCCTTGGATGACAAACACTCTCTTCCCCAGGGCGTCTCACAAAGCCCTGGCATGCGCAGAGCGCTGGCCACACAGGCCCTGCTGTGATCTGAGCAGGGCGCCATGGAACAGGGGCTGGAGTAAAGGGAGGCTCTTGGGGAGTCCCTCCAGCCCCGGTGATGCGGAGGAGGCTCTCAGATTCCTGACCTGCACTTCCATCCCGCTTCTCCCAACCACGAGCTCCAGGGTGCCTCCAACTTTGGCCCCACTCACTGAAGGCAGAAGGAAAACGCAGCCCGTGGCAGAAGAGCACAGGCCAACTGCTTGGAGACTGACCAGAAGCAGTGTCCCCTCAGAGGAAGCTTGGCCCTCAGGGTCAGTCCTCCTGCCAGGGGATGGTCACAAAACTGGCAGTGTTCACCAACAGCACCCTGACCACGTAAGTCATTGCTCCTTTCAAGAAACAAATGGGGACATGAACCCAGACACATGCTCTCTCCGCTCAACACTGTTCACCCAACCAGGATCTCAGCCCTGAGGCACCGAGCTGGCCAAGGACCAGCCCAGCAAGTGGAAGCAACTGCTTCTTCCTCTGGCCTTAGGCCTCCAGCTGTCCTGGTACCTCCTTGCCTCCCTCCACACCCTGCTGTGACCGCTGCCAGTGTCCGGCCATCCCCGTCCCAGCCCAGGCAGGGTCAGCACCGCAGGAGCCCCTGCTTACACCATGCACAGGCTCAGGAAGACCCAGTCTCTGCCCTGGAGGGCTTCTCAGCCCAACTGAGAGGAACCATGGAGGGACAGGCAAAGTGCTACGAGAGAGGAGAAACCCAAGAGAGCTTCCTGGAGAGTGTGGCTCCAGAGACATGCCTGGACAGAGGGTGTTAACAAGGGAGAGTGCAAGGGCAGAAAGGCATTTCAGAGTAGGAACAGCCTACCCCAGGGCAGGGAACAGGAAAGCCTAGAGCATATTCCAGGGGTATTTCTTTTTCCATGTCTGCCTGTTGGGAGAGCCTCAGGTGGGTGGCCTGGTTGGGGCCAGGTGGCAGCAAGGGCCCTGCATGGCAGGAGAGGAGTCCCCCCGCAGCGAGCCTGCTGGCACCTCCAAGATGGGCAGCAGCATGATCAGAACCGGGAGATCGCGGGAAACCGCATTCTTCAGGGGCAGCGGGTACAATGCAAACAACAGTCATTGTCAGCTGGTGTGTGCACACCGTGTGACAGCTGCGTGCAAACTGCTTTATGTGCAGTTGCCCTTTATCCTTGTGAGGTAGATATGAAAGCCCTATGTTTCTAAAGAAGCGGAGGTGCAGAGAGGTTAAGTAATTTGCCCAAGGCCACCCAGCCAGGAAGTGGCAGGGCCAGGGGTTTAAATCCAGGCTCTTAAACACTCTCTCTAACCCTCTTTCTGGCGGGGCAGAAAGAAGATACCCGACCCACGGGCTGCCAGCTGTGCTTTAACGCAGTTGCTGAGTCATTTCCTCCAGATGACCCCACCACACGTTGCATTTGAGCGTGGGGAAGGACCCAGCTGGCCCTGGTTGGGATAGTCCTCAGCCAGGTGGGGGCCACCAGGGCAGGCATCAGAGTCAGTGTGTCTCAGTCCTCACTGCTGGGTGCACAGCCTGGCACACGGTAGGCATTCAGCTAGTAACTGTCAAATGGAGAATGGTTGAATGGCCATTTGTAAATGACTGGAACCTTCTCCATGGTAACCAGTGTCTGTTTAATCCATGTAGAAAGACAAAATGAAGCGCTCCAAGTATTTCCATGATTATAATCCATCTTGATATTGAAATGTGTTCCCCCAAATTACCCACTGTGTCTGGTTTCAAAGAGTTTATATTCTTGTAGAGTTTAGCTTCAAGATGGAACATGTCAAATTCTGACAGTAAGAATGAGAGGAACGCCCAGGATGTTCAAAGACAGCAGCCAACCCCTGCCAGCTCCCCCAGCCCCAGGGAAGCTGCCACGATGGGGAAAGCCGTGTCCTTCATCCCGGCTGAGGGAGCTGGCCTTATGGCACCAGCTGCCCAGACTTCCCCACGAGGCCATCATTCTTTCCACTGACCCGGGAACTGATGCAATAAATCTTGTGATTATTGATGGTTCCGCTACTCTGGGTGTGGGTTTCCTGGCCAGGGATTAAACATCTTACTCAAGATGATCTAACTACATATGTTGAGAGACCCACAGATAGACAAAGACAGAGTAAGAAGAATGAAAGGCACATGCCACAAAGTGGAGGCCCATGTCCCTGAAGGATGGGCTTGTGGGTGATTTGGGTTGCAGAAAGCAAAAGGTTACATGTTGTCAGGGCCCTGAAGCTGCCCCCACTGGGCAGGGCCGTTCAGTCCAGCTGCAGGGATGGGAACAGGAAGGTGATTGTGAAACAGGGATGAGCCAGTCAGCTGAGGCCCCATCCTTCAGGGCATGGGAGAGGCCTCGGGCAGGAGGGGAGGAACACAAGGCAGAGGTGGGAGGCCATAGGAGGCATCCCTTTGCTTCTCTAGCTGGAGTGGGGGCATCTGTGACCTGGCTGCCACCTCCCCTTGGTGACCACCACTCATGACTCTGGCCCCACCTAGCCTACAAGCACTTATAGGGCTAGAACTATGAAGACAATCTCCCTTTCCTACACACATCTCAGAAGCTGGCATGGAGAAGGTGCTCAGAGAAGGCTGCTGAGTGGAATGATCACTGCTGTGTGCTAAGAAGGATCTGCCCTCAGGAGGCCTCTGGTGCAAAGCCAGAAAGTAAATATTTTGGTGGGCTTAGAGGTAGACTCCACGGTGAGGAGTTTAAGAGCATACACTTCAGAGCAGTATGGCCTGGGTTCAAGTTCTAGCTGCATGCATGCTGGCTGTGGACCTTGAGGAAGGCACTTAACCTCTGAGCCTCAGCTGCTTCATCTGTCAAATGCGAATAATGGCCAGCCACGGTGGTTCGGTGGTTCGCGCCTGTAATCCCAGCACTTTGGGAGGATGAGGCGGGCGGATCACTTGAGCTCAGGAGTTTGAGACCAGCCTGGGCAACATGGTGAAACCCCATCTCTACAAAAAATACAAAAATTAGCCAAGCTGATGGCACATACCTGTAGTCCCAGCCACTTGGGAGGCTGAGGTGGGAGAATGGCTTGAGCCCAGGAGGTAGAGGTTGCAGTGAGCCGAGAGTGTGCCACTGTACACCAGCCTAGCTGACAGAGCCAGACCCTATCTCAGAAAAAAAGGGGGAGTAATTATGAAACCCACATCAGAGAGTTGTTTTGAGGATTAAAATATTGATCTTACATAAAATGCACAGAAAGTGCCCTTTTTTGTGTGGGCCAATAGTCTGCTATCATACAGGCCACTGCGCCATCTCACCTGCTGTCACCCCTCCTGAAACCTCCTTTGTTTAAAGAAAAAAAAAATGGGCTGGGTGCAGTGGCTCACGCCTGTAATCCTAACACTTTGGCAGGCTGACGCAGGCCAGTCACTTGAGTCCAGGAATTTGAGACCAGCCTGGGCAACATGGTGAGACCCCCGTCTCCACAAAAAATACAAAAATTAGCCAAGTGTGGTGGTGCGCACCTATGATCCTAGCTACTTGGGAGGCTGAGGCAGGAGGACTACTCGAACTCAGGAGATGGAGGCCGCAGTAAGCTGTGGTATCACCACTGCACTCCAGCCTGGGCGATGGAGTGAGACCCTGTCTCAAAAAACAAAAAGAATAAATATGCTTATATAGCTGAGGGTCCAATAATGCCTAGGCAAAAGGAGATTTGTCGTGCAACATCTCAAGCTGTCAGAGAAAATTTCATGGACCCGAGGGAGTGGGAGCTCCACAGAGGGAGTACAGGGACCCCATTGAGACAGCCTGCCTGTCCTCCCTTCTTTCAGCAAACAGTGGGGAGTTCACACAAGGCCAGGCCCCAGGCGGGATACAGCAATGGCTTTGACTAGGTTCCTGCGGCAGGCAGCTCACAGCCTGGTGGGCACAGGGTATTGGAACCAGTCATCCCTGCTCAGCGCCAGGGCCTGTGATGAGGCCCAAGAAGGCCCCCAGGGTCCAGGCCAGGGCCCAGCCAGGGGGCTACTAAGCCTGCCCAGGGCTGGAATCATGTCCGGTATCTCAGAGGGCTTTAATCTAAGACCACGCATTTAAAACAGCAATGCTTTCTCTGCAAAGAGAGTGCCATCCAGGCCTAATAAATCCCTCCAAACCTGGAATTCTAAGCAGCAGATAAACAGGAGGTATCGTGTTTCTTTGAAAATACATTGAAATGTTTTCTCAGAAAAGACACTTATCCATGCCCAGAAATCCTGCACCATCTTTCCTGCCTCCCGCAGGCCACTGGGGGTTGGGGTTTGCATCCTCTCGGCTCCCTGCTCAGGGCATCCGGCTGGTCCCGGGGATTCATCATGTTTAACAAATTCTTCAGCAGTGCTTCATGAGTGCAGGACTCTGTGCCAAGAGCTTTTCAATAGTAATGCGTCTGCTCCCAAGACAACCCTGGGGGTGCAGGCCCCATGCCCATCCTCTTCTGCTGGTGAGGAAACTGAGGCATAGAGGAGTGAAGTGACTTGCCCAAGGCTAAGGTGGGACCCACCCTAACCCTTTCTCTCCAAAGGGGCCGGGCTACTGAATGACAGCAAAGAGGGGTTTGGCCAAGTCGTGGCCAGAAGGGCCAAGTCCATGTCCATCTACAGAGCGTCGTGAGAGGCACCTGGCACGCGTACCTCCCATCTGTGGTCCATAGTCTGTCTAGAGAGATAAGAGCAGGCTCACAGCCTCCCTCGAGGGCATGGAGGGAAGACTGGGCAGGCCAGGAAAATGGGTCCTGCTGTCCTGGCAGTGAGAAGTTCTGGGGCCGAGAGGGAATGACTAGCAAGAGAAGCACCTCTGCCCTGCCACCTTAGGGTGCCCGAGTTAGCAGGCAGAAATACAGGGTGCCCAGTTACATTCGCATTTCAGAGAAGCAAATCCACTTTAATATAAGTATGTCACATGCAATAGTTGGAATATACTTATACCAACAAAGCATTCACAGTTTGCCTGAAATGAGCATGTGGCCAGGCAGTCTCCATTTTATCTGGCAACCCCACCCCTGCGCCCCCACTGCTCCCGGAGCGCTGTTGGGAGTTCAGGGAAGGGTCTGGTGTCCAGACCCACTCCTCTTCCCATACTAGGTCCTAATGACAGAATCTAAATGCACAGAAGGAGCCCAGCAGGGATCAAAGGTGGCTTTGTTCACGGTGTCATCAGATTGGAGGATATGGCCCAGATGTGGAGCCGACTGACCTGGGCACATGGTGGCTCCTCCATCCCCCATTGTTTGTAAATCCCTCAATAGCTGAGTGTGTTTCTTTTCCTACAACTTGGGCAATAATAATAAACCGCCCCCTCCCTTCCCCCGGAAATAACTGCTGGGAGGACCAACTCCCACGTTACACATAGACGTGCTCTATTAAAAGTAAAGTGCTCCCACGTCCTACCAAATTTTAATTTATGAATATAATTTTAATAATAATAAAGGAAGAGGTTGAATTCATTGCATGACTCTGAGGCCTTCTGGCGTTCTCAGCAAGCCTGGTTTTCTGTGTGTACACAGAGTTAATGCCAACACTGCTCTGGAGGTGCTTAAAAAAAGAAAGAGATCCCGTAGCAAATTTGATTTAGGTGTCTAATTCCATTTGAAATGACTTCAGCAATAAATAAACCCCTGTCTTTGATTTTTTAAAATCAGCACATTTCAGTGGCAAAGTGACATCTTGGAAGCAGCGGTCCTCTCCACCCTGCTTGGCTGGCACAGGTGGGCCCACAGTGCAGGGACACTAAGGCTGGCCCGGTGCCTGGCAGTCATGCCACTGCAAGTACAGAGAATATCCACTGCCAAGCACTTAGATCCCTGGCTCAGCGGGGCAGTCAATCTCACCTGCATGGATCTGCCTCACCCTGTTCACCTGTGGATCATGCAGGCGTCCAAGTTGGTTCTGAGTGTCCTATTTGTGAATCTATAGGGAGTGTCCTGTTGGACATTAATGAGTGACAGAGAGGCTTTGGGAGGCAGACAGGAGTCCGGGACTGGAATTTGGGCAATGGATCCTACCCTTTGACCTACAGCCGTTGCCCAGGGGCACTTCCTGGGGCCCAGGAGCACTGCTAGGTCTCAAGGGCATGGCCAAGCATTCATCTCCAAAATCAACCTGCTATGGAGCCACTTGCTAATCAGGAGATGCTGGTGAGTTCTGAGCCCCCTGGAGCTCCACCTCCTCACCTGTGTAGTGGAGATAGGAGAGGCGGCCCACCTAAGGCTGTCTCCAGGACACTCTTTCTCCATCTATCATCTACCCTCATGTAGGGTGGGTAGCACAGCCTGACAACTGCAAGCCCAGTGCAGCAAACAGGAAGGGCTTCTGACCAGCGATCAGGGCAGCCTCAGGAGCTCAGAGAAGCTACACACGTGTGCATGCACACACACGCATGCACGCGCACACGCAGACACGCACACACACGCTGACATCCACTGAGTCACAGACACACACAGACTCCCGCGCCCCGCGGGCAGAGCAGGCTGCTTGCTGCTTGGATGTGGCCACTGAGCCGGTGCATCCAGCTCCATCATCGACAGTTCACGTGGACTCTTGTTCTGTCCCAGTCACCGCCCCACATTGAGCTGCAGGGATCAGAGGAGGATTTCACCTTTCACCTTTCACAGCACTTGATCATAAAACAAAGCTGAGCGTCTACCCATTTAGGTTTCAGGCCTCTTCAAAACATCTCTGGGTCAAATGGCTGCAGGGAAACAGGCCCTGCAATGCTAAGTGTCTGCTCCTGGATTGGGAAACAGCCCCTGGGCTGTCTCTTCACCTGGAAAAGTTCCCAAAGGCCCCCAGGCTGGCCCTTACACACAGCCAGCAACCAGAGGCCTCGCCTGCCCTGGAGCGGATAAGGCCCCCACCACTAGGAACCATGGAAAGGCCACAGGAGCAGACGCTGCTCTTCGACTCCTTGAGGTGACAGCCCTGAGTCCCCATCGTGGGCTCCACTCTGTAAAGCTGCCCCTGGCCCCACAGCAAGGCATCCCATGCCAGTTCCCAGTCAGCCCCTGTGGCCTGTGACCCCAGCACCTCCCTGTAAGTCAGACACGCAGCTTCCAAGGCCTGCCCAGGGCTCTCAGTCAGTGGGCACAGGAGGGCAAGGCCCTGGCCCATGGAGGTTTAACAAGCTCTCAGGTCGCTCTTGACACCAGGTGGGGCCTGAGGGCTACATTTCTAATGAGGCCCAGGGGATGCTGAGCCGGCTGGACTGTGGGCCACACTTTAATGGGTGACCACTGCAAGCTGTAAGGGACACGCATCACTCTTTGAAGAGGGACCCGGAGTGCATCCATCTGTCTAAATGGTTTGGGGAAGGACATGGACCTTGGTCACCACGGAGCTCCTCTACCCCCTCCCTGGAAAACTCTAGCCAGCATCCCATGGGCCTCTCCACTCCAACAGGTGCAAAGACAGCTAGAAATATGGGGGCACCCCCCTCTGCTTTACCCCTGCATCGAGCCGGCCACCAAGTCCCAGGGCTCATCTGTTTGGGTAACTATTCCTGTACAAAAGATACCCCAAAACTTCACAGCATAAAACAGCTCTTTTGTTGTGTTCTCGGGTTGGATTCTGTAAGCCAGGAGTCCAGGCAGGGCACCACAGAAACAGCCTGTGTCTGCTCCACAGTGTCTGGGCTCTCAGCTGAGAGGACTCAAGGACCAGGGTTTAGAATCATCATCTTCCCTGACCTGTCTGACAGGTGATACTGTCAGCTGGGACCTCTGTGGGGACTGTCAGAACACAGCACATACACAGGCCCTTTTGTGTGGCCAGGGCTTCCTCCCAGCATGGCAGCCACAGGGCAGTCAGATTTCTTTAGATGGATGTTCAGGCTCCAAGGGTGAAAGTCCCATGAGAACCAGGGCCTAGCCTCAGAAGTTATGTGCCGTCACTTCCACTGCCTCTGTCCCCTAGAAAGTCAACCCAAATCGAAGAGAAGGAGACACGAACACCACCTCTCCATGGGAGGAGTGTCAAAGAATTTGCAGACGTGTTTGGAAATCACCTGCCCTCTTGGGGTGTCTCCCACGTGCATGCTCTCCCTTTGCCTCCTGACCTCTGGCTTGGTTCAGGGCCTCCCTATCTCCCATCTGGGCCTTTGAACAAGCCCCCTGTTGGTCTCCCTACCTCCAGCCCTGTACTTCAGAGCCACCCATCACCAACAGAGATGTCCATGACACAAGCAGGTCTAGTAGCTTCCTACTTGGACACTTCCAGCCATTCACCATAGAAGTAGGAAGCAGCCAAGCTGTCTGACTTGCAGCATTCATTTATCCTGACCCCCACCTCTGCTCCAGTTTAGTGGACTGCATACAGCCTAAGCATGAGAAATTAAACTCTAAGAACTGCTGGTATCAGCTGGGTGTGGTGGCTCACGCCTGTAATCCCAGCACTTTGGGAGGCCGAAGCAGGCGGATCACTTGAGGTCGGGAGTTCGAGACCAGCCTGGACAATATGATGAAACCCCGTCTCTACTAAAAATACAAAAATTAGCAGGGTGTCATCGCTACGCCTGTAATCCCAGCTACTTCGGAGGCTGAGGCATGAGAATCACTTGAACCTGGGAGGCAGAAGTTGCAGTGAGCCGAGATTGTGCCACTGCACTTCACCAGGGTAACAGAGCAAGACTGTGTCTCAAAAAACAAAACAAAACAAACAAACAAACAAACAAAAAGCTGGTACAGACCAGTGATTCACAGAGCCCAGCACAGAAAACCACCTGAGGATGTTTCAAAGCACCCCTTTTCCCCAGAGCCCCACTTCAAACTTGTTAAATCAGAGTCTGCAGGCGTGAGGTCAAGACAATGGTATGGCCACTTTATGAAGTCTACCCAGATGATCCTAATGTGCAGTCAGGGCGGAGAAACGCAGGGGTAGAGTCAAGCTCTCATATTTTTATATGATGTTATGGAGCATGACTCAAAGCCTTCATCTAATTTCTAGTTTATGAAAGATAATCTTTATCCCAGAAGTGAACAAGGTCACAAATCTGTTGGGTTTTTATAGAACACATATCGCAAGCTACTTTCCAATTCTAAAACTAATAAATGAATGCAAAAGATGAATAATTTAAATATCAATTTCATGCACATAGTAGATGCTCAATAAATATTCATTGACTCAGTTAATCAGCCAATCAATCGATTGGCTACAGCTACCCAAAATACTTCTGCATCTCCCCCAGTAACTATGAGTTCCTTGAGGGCAGGTATGGGGACCCCAGCTCCCATGCAAAGGACATTTGATGAATGAAGCAATGCCTTGATGTGCAAAGCAAATGACCCTGAAGGCTCATGGCTATCTCTGTATTTTCTAGGTGCGCAATGGGTTTCTAGTTGAACAGAAAAATGCTAGTACGTAACAAATGAATCCATCCATTGTTGGAAGGATGATGATGTTATGATTTAATTATAGAAAAGATCCTTATTAGTCAGCTTGTCCAGGTTATTGTGCTTCTTTGGGAGGCTTTTCAACTGAACATTAACCCAGAAGCTCATGGCCAGCTCCCAGCCACACATGGACTGGCATGTCACAGCTCCCAGCCACACATGGACTGGCATGTCAGGTGCCCAGTGCTGTTCTGTGCACTGCCACCCAAGAAGCAGGCCTCAGCCTTGCCTAAGCAGCCCTCACAGGGCACATGGCCTCTGCCCGTGACCAATGGAGGGTGGAAGGTGTAACCACGGCCTATGCATCACCCCTGTCTTGTGATCTCAGCTGCTTTGGCCTCTTGGTTGCAAGAGCTGCAGCTCAGTGATAAAGAACAAGGGCTCTGCGGTCAGACAGGCCAGGAGTCTAGAGCCTGGTCCACCACGAGCTGTGTGACTAGGGCAAATCACTGCACCTCTCTGAGCCCCAGTTAAGATGATGTTAACAGCAGTTCCTTCCCTGAAAGTCATTATGAGATGAAAATGAAATGATGCCTGTGGAGTCTGACTGCCAGGCCTGGCACAGAAAAAGGGCTCAGGATGTGGCAGGTGATGGCGCAGAGATCAAGCCTCAGGACCCTGGGCTGCCACTTAGTGACTGTGCCACCTGGAGCAAGTCACTTACCTTGTTAAGCCGGGTTTTTGTACCTGTGGAACAGAACCAATAACAGTGCCCATCATAAGATCATGGTGATGAGTCAGTGCTGAGAAGGACCAATCATGTGTTCACCGTGGCTGTTACTATCACCTTTGCAGGATCAGGGTTGATAATGGCTGCCATTTATTATTAATATAATCCCCAGAAGCTGACTCTTCTCCCAGCAAGGGTGCGGTCATGGTTCATGTGCTGACACATTCCAGAGACTTGGAAACAGTTCTCCTCCCACCAGCACCAGCCCCACCAGAACCTGCTGCAACTGTGTTTCTAATCAATGGAAATGCGCACGGTCCAAGGGAGGCGGGGCAGAGAGGGAGCAGGCATATCCCAGGCCTGCGTCCACCCAGGCATAACCAAGGCGCCAGCCTCCTGCCACCCACCAAAGCCAGGGGGAGGAACAAATTCAGGTCCCCATGCGGGATAATGGCCCCCTCCCCACATAGCCTGAACCAACTCAGTAACTGATTTCTCAGCCCTGGATTTCTAGGTGAGCAATGGATTAAGACTTTTCTGGTCTTAAAGCTTGAAATTCACCTCATTTCCCCAAACCCCAGAGGGGAGCAAGTCTGTATGCAGCCTTCCAAAACAAATGAGTCTGCTTCTAGAACCATCCCAGCCACCACCTCTGCCGCTTCCCCCCTCTCTTCCCAGGACCCTGAAGCAATCCGTGGGCCCAGGGTATTCGAGCCAAAGAACAAGGTGCTAGGCCAGGGTGACACAGGCTGGGCCAGCTCCAGCCCTGGCTGGACACAAGATTCCATCCCCAGTGCACACACAAGTCCTGGTCCAGATGAGAAAAAGGAAGACAGAACATTCCTCTGGCAAAAAGTGCCATAGTGGCATTCACGACCAATTCCTTGGCACTCAGGTGGTGCTGCCCTTGAACAAATATCTGAGACCAGCCATCTCCCAGTACAGACAAGATCAGCTCTCATCCCGGGTCAGAACTGTGGATGCGTAGCTCTCCAGCAAATCACAAACTTCCTAACATAGCCAACTGATCAGTCTTGGTCAAGCCCAAACTCCCCCCGCCCCCAGGCAGCCATGTGGCATTCTGAAAGGAGTGAAACTGACCCAATAGGCCCACAGACAGTTGTTGTTGTTTTTTAAATAAACATAGAAATTGACTTTTCTGGTCTTAAAGCTTGAAACTCACCAGATCCAGACAATGAGACACCAGGCCCCTCCTTCATCATGATTCCCTACTTAGCCCTCCTGAGTTCCTGTTTTCCCATACATAGTTACATTTCTTCCCTGCTATATAAACCCCTTATTTTAGTCGGTTAGGGAGATGGATTTGAGACTGATCTCCCATCTCCTCAGGTGCAGCACCCGATTAAAGCCTTCTTCCTTGGCCTTAATCATTGTCTCTGTGATTGGCTTTCTGTGTGATGAGCAGCAGAACCTAGACCAAACCCCTGGTGTTTCAGTAACAGACCTTGTCTGAAGACCTGGGAGCCACCTAGGTAAGCCCTGGCTGGCCGAGTCTTCAGACAATGTTGAACCTGTCTCTGCCTGAGATGAAGATAAAAGTAACCGATGCTGCTCACTGACCTCACTGCAAGGTGCTGCAAGGTGCTGCGAGACAAAAATGTGCATGCGCTCTGCAAATTCAAGTCCTTGTCAAGATTAGTGACCATTCAGAGCCCTCCTTCTGGTCCCAGGGGAGCCCCCGGCAGAGGACGGTAAACTTGAATCCCCTGGGGCCCTCAGGAGCAGGAACTCAAAGCAGCCCTCTGAAAATCTGAAATTTCTGCAGCATCTCTTGTTTGATCTTCAAAGCTCATACAGGCTTTATGTTTCACTCATAATCCATTAATTTATTTTCTTACTAAGAGGACATTGTAAATTAGTTACCATCACTGATGCACCTGGTCAGTGAGGCCCCAGCAAGTTGTGACAGGCACACTTGGTGGCTCTCCCAGACACCAGCTCTCATGGCAGTTTGATCAGCATGATGGCTATGGAGATCCTCACAGTTCCTTCCAGGAAGGGTTCAAATGGCCAACGTGAGCCCCATTATTATAGGACCTGGCTGGTCTCTGTGTAGCCGAGATCATCCAGTAAATCCTTGTCTACGTTTGGGTTCCCCCAGAAGCAGAGCTTCAGACAAGGACTTGGTGCAGATGATTTGGGGTGAGGGGAAGGTGAGCCCAGGAAGCAGGAGGGAGGGAGTGAAAGAGTAAGAAAAGGAAAGAGGAAAAGCCAATACCCAAAGGTTTCGGTGAAGCTGCCGCTGTGGGTCACGGGGACCTGGTTCCTCTGGAAGGGACACACAGAACACCCCTGAGATTGCCCCACCCCATCCAATGCGAGTCAGAGCCAGCTCCTGCGGTCAGTGCTGGCAGATTCCGGGGGGAATGAGCTCACCCACACTCCCAGACTGGGCTGGTATCTGGCAAAGTGGGCTCCCTGGGGCCCCGGAGCACAAAGTGAAAAGATGCCCTGTGCTCCTGGAGTGCGGATATTGTCAGGCTGCAAAGGTCCGGGCACAAACAGAACCTTCCAGTCAGAGCTAGCTTCGGTCACATTGGTCCAGGCCTGACTGCTCCTACAACCCTCAACCCTCTGGGAGGCCTAGAGCTTGAGTCCTTCCTCACAGCAGAGTTCACCTTGGGCTGAAATAGAAACACGCTATAACTGTGGGAGGGAAGTTTTCTAAGTCATATTACCCACTCAGCCTCGATCCAGCACCTCCATGGATGGTGCTTCCTTGATAACTCAGGCTCATCATGGATATGGCCACTGCCCAGAGATGAGAGGTGCACCCCAGAACCCATCAAGGCCAGGGCTATTGGACCCACACTAGGGAACCCCCCAAATGCTCTGTTTCTGCATTGTGTGGCTATTCTGATACCTGTGGTATCCTGCCGGTGGCATATGAGCTTTCTAGAAAACAATTTGAGACCATATCTCAAAAACTTTTAGAATGGGCAGAACATTTTCTACAATAATACATAGATATCCAAAGAGCTGTCATCCCAAGGAAACACCTATAAATGTCAATGTCACCTCATTGTTTATAACAGCAAAGAACAAAGAATTTAAATGTCAAAGAAAGGGGGTTGATAAATAATTTCTGGCTAAGTTACACAGTGGATTGTTATACACAGAGTGTGACCTGAAGTCGTACAGTCCTGATTTCATAAATCTATCCAAATATACACTTTTAAAATCCTAAAATAAAATACACCAAAACTCCAAATGCAGTAACCCCTCAGTGGTGAGATTAGTCATTTGAATTGTCTTCTTCATACTTGTCTGTATTTTCCAAATTTTCTGTAAGCATGTGTGCCTTTTATCATCAGAGCCAAGGCTTTTTGCAATGACACGAGGGCCACCCTCTCAGACACTGGGCCCACTAGGACCGGAGGCCCCTCTGCACTCACAGCTAAGGCCATTCCTGGACATGAGAAATCGTGATTCTGGGACCTGCCCACCTCCCAGGGTTCACTGGGCTCCCCTCCCATACAACCCAGTCTCTTGAGGAGTCGGGGGCTGTCTCTGGCAGGTGACCCCCGTTGTCCCATCCTGAACAGAGCCAGCTGGCATTTTAGCAAGACGTTCTAAACAGTTTCTGACCCAGAGGAACCTGGAAACTTCAGCCTCTTGTCCCAGCCTTGAAAACAGCTTTGCCAGGCACATCCTGGTACAGGGCCCGGGAGATGATCAAGCCCATTGTCCAGGACAGAAAACCGAGGCCACTCAGGACTGTGCCGCATCTGGCCATCCCCTGGTGATCCCATTAAGCCTAAGTCCCAGCCTGACGGACAGCCCCACACGGGCTGATCTGTGAGGTTACTGGAAAGAGGAGGCTGGCCTCAGGTTCAGGAGGGCTCCGCATCCTTACATCCCACTCTCCATTCCCAAGACCAAGATGTGTCCCAGTAAGAGCAGGGCTGGTCTACCACAACATGGCCAAGGCACCCTTCGGGGTGGCCAGGAAAAGTCCAAGAGGGCAAGAGTGCCCTCCCTGCTTGTACAGTGCCTCCTCCTCCAACAGCTTAGGTTTGGGAGCCAGATAGTCCTGGGTTCAGATTCTAGCTTGAGACTTGGCTTGGCCATTCATGTCTCTGTCTGGGAGGAGCTTTCAGGAAATTACCAGCTCCCTGGTTTGAACCCTAGTAGCCATCACCAGGTGAGCACCTCAGAGAGCTGTGGGCAGCCTACCCGCTATCAAAGGCAGTCTCTACCAGGGCAGGGGGGCGCCGCGGCCCTCCTCTATAGGCTGCAGCCTGGTCTCTGCCTCCTCTCACGGAATCCCACCTCCCACTGGGGTAGGGAGCCACTCAGCAGGGAGCCCATGCCACAGATATGGGGCTCTGAGAAGGAAGCAACTTTGCCACCCCCCTCTACCACCCCCAAAAGCAGGACCTGATTCCAGATGTGGCCTGCCAGGGGGCCACAGCAGGCAGGGACCTCAATGTCATCCAGTCCAGTAGTATTATGTTACTTAGGTGTTAAGATATCACATTTCTGAGCTCACCCTAAATCAACATAAACCTGTCTAGGAGCCCCCATTCAACAAAATGGTTAAGTAATACAATGCCTTTGTGTTGGGTGATCCCTCCAGTGTCAAAGACCTCCATGAGATTCAAGGATGGGGTCTTGCATCATCAGGCCCCAGCAGTCCTCTCTAAGGGCTTGCCAACAGCTCTGGGAGTTCAGCACTTGGATCCAACCCAGATGATCCTACCCAGATGATGCAACCCAGGTGATCCTGTGAAGGTGGATGGCTCTGCTATCTTTGTGCCAAGCTTGGAAACAGATATTCTAGTGAACCAGGAGCCTGGGCACCTGCAGTCCCTCTCTCTGTGTGTCCCTGACATCCATATCCTTCCAAAACCCTTCCCTCACCATGGCCCCTCCAGGGGATGTGTGTGAGTAGGGCCCAGGTTCCTGCCCCTTCTAGAACCACAAAACCCTGACCGTTGCCAGCCCAGCCCACATGCCTCCTTCACGTTAGTTCACATCTCCCCTTAGAGGCCTGCCACTATGAGATAACCAAGCCCGACAGCTCCTGGCTACCTGGCTTTTGAAGCAAATGTCTGGGTGAGGTCTGTGTTCTCTGTGTCTCACATCTTCTCCAAAGAAAGGGGGTTGATAAATAATTCCTGGCTAAGTTACACAGTGGATTGTTATATGTAGAGTGTGGCCTGACCTCCAAAAGCTGTCAGCAAAACTCATGCTGCACTCATAAAGGTTTGGCTACCTCATACGTCTGAGGGAAGGAAAATACAAGGATGCAAAGAAAATAGCATCTTGATAATTATCCTGTCTCTGAAGTGCATGGAAAACGGTCTGGAAGGATGTACACCCAACAGGGAGGGACAAAGGAGGGCTGCAGGGAAGCAAAGGAGACTTTATAACCACTTCGAAAAACTGTATATTTGGGACATTTTATTACTCATCATGTATTATTCTCATTATTCTTTTTTTCTCCCTTTTTTGGGCTAGTTCTGGCTAAATAACAGAAAACAAAGTAATTTGTTATTTACCAAGCATTAGTCACGTGCCAGGTGACCAAAGCAAATGTGTATTTACAGTTATGATGTAAATTAAACAATGAGCTGCATTTGGCCAGGCAAAGAGCGATGGAAGTGAACAGTGTCACAGGCAGAAGGAGGAATATCAGCTGGTCCTGGGTGGGAAAGAGCTTAGCAGATTGGAGGAACAAAAATAGGCCAGTGTGGCTAGAGCACAGTGATTCAAGGAGCAGAGACAGAGAGGAGGGTAGAGAGAAGCTTTGAGGCAGATCACGTGGAAAGTTAAGGAAGGTTGTGTTCAGGGAGTTTGTGTTTCATTTGACGGTGCTGGGAACCATCAAAGGCTTTTAAGCAGGGAGCAACATGATCAGATTTACATTTTTAGTAGACAACTCTGTCTTCTTGCTGTGCGGAGAATGTTGGAGGGCAAGACAGGAAGTGTTATCAGTTACAGAATGCCAAGAAGAGGAATCTCATGATGCATGATTTTAAAAGAAAAATAAATAAAATGAATGGCACTGTTTCTTACCAGGAGGAGCCTGACATCCAAGGAGACAGGGGCAAAAGAATTAGTTGTGTTACCCCAGCAGGCAGGACAGAGAGAAGTTGGTGGCTGAGGCTGTGGGTCCATGGTGATTGGCTGTGCTGCTTGCCAGTCAAGTGATGTGGGCAGGTTGTTCAACCTTTCAAAGCACCGGTTTCTTCCTCTGAAAAGTAGAAGGTAGTTATATCTACCTCCCAAGATTGCCAAGAATATGAGTGAGCTACTGCATGTGTCATATATCATGCTTAGCTCAGTAATGTTACTTTATAACCATCATCGTCATCACCATTAATGTCTTCATCATCATCACCATTATCACCACCACCACCATCATCATCACCACTACCATCATCATCTTCAACACCATCATTCATCATCATTGCCACCACCATCATCACCACTATCATCATAATCATCATCACCATCACAATCATCACCATCATCACCAGCACTGCCATCATCACCGCCACCATCATCATTACCACTACCATCATCATGATCTTCATCACCATCATTTATCATCATTGCCACCACCATCATCACCACCACCATCTTCATTATCATCACCATGATCACCACCACCACCACCATCAACATCATAATCATCATCACCAGCACCACCATCATTACCACTACCATCAGCATCTTCTTCAGCGCCATCATCCTCATCATCATCTCCATCATTGATCCTGCTCCTAGACTCCATCAAAGTCCAGAGTCCAGCATTCTACCCCAACTCACCTCTTAATAACTCTGGGATCTGAGTGGGCCTCGTATCCTCAGTCTCCATGCCCTCTGTCAGGCTGTTCTCACAATTGTGGGGCTCCTTGTTCAAACTGAAAATGTGGGACCTCTTCTTCAAAAAGCAGGAAAAAAGCGTCCTTGAAGTTACTAAAATATAGAGCTTTCTTCTTTCTTCCAGTCTCTCTCTCTCATCTTGTCATGATACTTTTTATTTGCTATTTGATGCCTTGATGCCATTCTAAGAAAAATTAAAATTTTTAATTACTAACATGAATTTTACCATTCATCATTACATTGCACAATACCAGTTTTAGATACAAATATAAGAACATTTAACTCATACGGGAAATCATCAGAATTATAATTTGTATCTGATATTTTGTACGTACAAGTATATTTTTGTTGTTGCTAGAACAGTAGAAATGCTGTACAAAAAAAAAACTCAACTGCTTTCTGTTTTTATTTCACTCCTGGATAGAATCACATTCTACCAACACTCTCTGCCTTTGCCTTACTGATGGGTAAGGAAGAACTGAAGCAAAAAGGAACTACGGCTGCTCCGTCTTCCCCTTTCCTTCTGTGTCATCACTTTCGGTGTAAGTGCTTGGCTAACACAGGGAAGAGACATGAGTAAGAAAAGGCATGACAGGTTTCCTTGGTCGTTTGTGTTTCTTCCAACATCACTGCCCTTTTTCTGCATTCTAAGCAAGTTCTGGTTTGAATGGAAAGTGTGGCCTGTCAGGGCTGTCTATGCCCTTGCTCACTCAGCTGTGCATACAACACGCATCCCTTGTACTCACTTTGAGTCACACTTCCATGCATCATGGGTTCCCTGGAACACTCTGCTCATGGGGCATCAAGAATACCACATGCTGATGAGGCAGCAAGGAATAGCAGGCATGTCTATTGCATGAATCTCCAGCTCATGTGCCCACTCCATGGTCCCATTAGACTTCACCTGCAAAACACCAGTTCAAAGATAAAATTATTAAAATTTCAAGATGATGGCAGAAGAGCATTAACCCAAGAAGCTCAGGGCCTGATCACAGGGCCCTTTGCGATTGCACAGGCCTCAGGCCCATGAGGCTGGCCCTGGCTCTCCTGGAAAATGGGCACAGTTTCCAGCTTGTCCATCTCACAGGGTTATGGGAGGCCTATACACAAGCCAGCGGTGGAAACACTTTGCACACAGTAACTGTGACCGTAACCGTAACTGGACCAATATTCAGCTGCCACACTCCCCCGAGCCTGCAAAGCAAGCACGCCACACCAGGAACAGTGGGCTCCAGCTGCAGCCAACACCAGTGGGGAGCTGGGCAGCGGTGAGCTGATTCGAATTCCAGATGAGTGTGAATGACACAAAATCCATTTTACTTGCAAATTCTGAACTGTGTGCAGGAAGCCAGCAAGCTCAGCATCACAACATGTTTCACCGAGCAGCCATTGGGCTGTAAAACAGACAATCGCTGTTTGCAGTCAAGCTCTGTCGTGCTGGGCAGGTCAAGGCCAGCTCCCTCCTGCCAGGGCTCAGCAGAGGTGTGAGATCCCCTTGTAAAGCCTTGCCCGTGTCTGGGGAAGGTGTCAGGAATCGTCACACCTTCCCCATTTGGAAAGCGATTCTGCAACATGGGAATTCTGGGCTGTTCTGAGGCTCTGTCCAGCTCAACAGGCAAAACAGAAGGGGAAGCCCCCAAGATCCAGAGACCCGACTCTCTACCCACAGCCATGGAACCCGGGTCCATTGGTGATGCTGAGGGAGTCCCTGAGCCCCGGGTGAGCTTCCTCAACTCTAAAGTGGAAGCAAGAGTGTCACAAGGACACCACAAAGGCTTTCTGCCCATGACTGTTCTCACCCTCACATCCACCTAACACGTGGGTATCACAGCCCCCCACTTAACATCGCTGCACCTGAGGCTTTGCAAAGTTAAGTGACAAAAACTGTGATTGTCCCAGCGGTACATGACAAAATTGAGGCTTTGAGAGGTTAAGCAGTTTGCCTGAGGTCACCAGCAGGGCCAAGGGCCACACCCAAGTCTGGGTAACACCTAGGTCCATGCTCCAACTCAGGGCACAAGAGCTAGGAAGAAATAAGCTCATGTGTGTGACAAGGCATCATGACCTTCACTGGAGCACAGTGTGGGTGGCACCGCTTGCCCTAAACACAGAGAGCATCTCCTGGGCCACTGTCAGGGGAGAAAGGGGGCGGCACTGGGGGAGGAACTATAGCCTATCCACCTCCAGGGCCCCTTGGATCCTGGTCCAGAGTTGGAGAGGCATTTTTCCCTCCACCCTGCCCAGCTCTCCCCTACCCCTCCAAACACACACATACACACACACACACGCACATTCTGTATCTGTGATGGCCCCTCACCAGCTTTCCCCCTTCCTCTCTCTTCAGTCCACAAGTCTTCTCTATTCTCCCACCCAGCCTCCCTTAAGCCCTCCTGCCCCTTTTCCTCACAATGCCACGGCCTGGCTGCAGAATCACCAGGGTTCTAATTCCACACAGGTTTTATGCCCCCAGCTCTGAGCCCCGGACCCCCATCTCATGATGATGGGGCTCCCTGCAGCAGAGGGTGGGGTGTGGTGTGTGTGTGTGCATGCATGTGTGTGTATGTGTGTGTGAGTGCCTGGCAGGTGGGGCCCCACTGGCCTGCCTGTTCCTTGCCTGTTCACACCAGTATAAAACCAACCTGACAACAGGTCCTGCCCACATCAGAGAGCTCTCAGGACTCCCACTCTGAGCAGAAGGCTCTGGGGGAAACACTAGAATTTAGTAGGAATTCTAGGCGGGGGGAATGGAGAAAATGTGTGAAGTACATAAACAATAGAATAGCATTCCCAGGTGCCAAAGGAATCAACAAATGTTCAGGTTGTTAAGGCCCCCCAGATACCAAACTGCATCTGCCCTAAAGACAAAAAAACCCCCACCAACTCCAAATATTCATCACTCCCCACTTCTCTCTTCATAAATACGACAACCAAACCAGGTAATGAAGGACACCAACCATGCGGAAGGTAAGAACAAACAAACAAAATGCAAAGAACAGGAAGGAACTTTTAAAAAGTTAGTGCTTTTAGAGAAAGTCAAGAAGGTATTGTGTCCCTAAAAAGAAAACAGGCTCTGCTTAAAATGGAGCAATGAGAAAGCGAGAAAGAATTCTCAGAAGTACAATTGCTAAAAGAAAAATTTCATGGAAAAAGATGTATAGTTGAAGAAATTTCTCAGAATATATATCAACAAAACAAAGAGAAAAATACAAGAGAAAACACCTGAGATATATAAGCTCAATCTATGAAGTTCTATATTCATTTACTATGAATTATAGAAAAAATAAAATGGAGAAAATGTATACGTTATACAAATGAGAGTATAGCATCTCCCAAGTGCTGCAGGAATCTACATATCTTCTGGTTGACAGGACCTTCTAGATACCAAGCAGAATAAATGAAGAAAGACCTGCCTCCAGATAAACTGTCATGAAAACTGGAACTCCAAGGACAAGGAGAAGATTTTAAAAGCTTCCAGGTGGGAAAAACAGATTATTGGCAAAGGAATTACAATCATGTTGGAATGTGACTTCTTATCAGCAACGTTGAAAACCAGACTAGAGCAATGATCCCAAGTTCTCATTAAAGAAATAAAACTCTAAACTTACAATTCTGTTTTTGAATAAAAACTATTAAATAAGTGTATGGCAAAATAACATTTTCAGGCATGATAATACTTAAAAATCTACATCCCGAATATTCTTTTTGAAAAATACTCTCAGGATATTCTCCAGCAAAATGAAGAAGGTATCCAAGCGAGAAAAAAGATATGGGAATTCTAAAAACAGAGTAGACATATCCCAGGCATCCAAAGAAAAACTTCTAGATAACAGAACTAGAAAAAAAAATCTATCCAGATCCTAAGAAGGGGTAAGAGAACCCTAGGGGTGGGGGAGTAGGGGCAGAGGTGGGGTGGGGAACCTTTAAGAAGACAACATTTTCTCATTTTCTTTAACAAAAGGTAGGGTTGGAGACCAGATAGTTTAAAGACATAATAGAGGTATATACTGTAGTTCTTTTGCCAAAAAGAAAAAAACATAGCAAGATCCCATCTCTAAAAAAGGTTTTAAATTAGCCAGACATGGTGATAAGCACCTGTAGTCCCAGCTAATGGGGAGGCTGAGGAAGGAGGATTACTTGAAACCAGGAGACAGAGGCTGCAGTGAGCTATAATAGTGCCATTGCATTCCAGCCTGAGCAACAGAGTGAGATCCCATCTCTTAAAAAAGAAAGAAAAGAAAAACAATTAAAAATTCCAGGAAGAAAAATAAAGTTCTATGCTATACTGTTGTAAACTGCATTTAAAGGTTGACATTGAGGCTAAATAGTACTTGTTTTGCAATGATAATAAAAATACAGCTTTTAGTAAAGCACAATGTCATGGTAAAAAACAGTATTCTTACTAAATTAAAAAACCTATGAAGTGGAAATTTACTTGGAATTGGTGATGGTTCACATATAATTTATAATTGGTTCCAAATAGACTGTGATATTCTAACAATTTAAGTAAAAGCTGTAGTTGCCAACATTTACAAATTTTATATATATATATATGCTATGTAACAAAAATTCTGTGACAAAGCTGATTAAAGATGAAAAAAACCATGCTACAGCATGGGTTGTGTGCTTTCTGTCTTTGCTGCCTGCCATATATCAGATTTTAGAAAAGTTTGAGCTTTTGAAGTCAATCTGAGTATCCTGTGACAACATTAAACTTTTTTGTAGATGAGTCCTCTAAATTTTGGATACATGCTTTTCAAAAAATTGGAGATGCTTGATCAGATTATTCAACACATGATCATTCAGTTTTTGAAGTTTTGAAAGAATTGCAGTAATTGAAAACAAAGCCTACAAATGAAAAGACGTTGGAATTTATCCCTAAAAAAAAAAAAAAAAAAAAAGAGAAACTCAGCACGTTAAACAATTAGACCTCAACGTGGAAATTCTATAATGATATTCAGAATATCTTGACTTGTGACAAGACTCTTTTGATGGAGCTTCTATTTTAATTAGAAAGAAATATGTTGTTCCAGGAGGGCATGAAACTGAGAAAGCATACAACTTTGCAGCTTCCAAATTTAACGAAGCATTTGAAAGAATCACAAATAAATATAACTTATTTGATGAATTTTGTCTTGTAAAAATATTTGCTGAAGAAAGTTACTCTGAAAGGAGGCAAAAAGACAGGATATGGTAAAATATTTAGGCTGAAAGAGTTTCACATTTTAACGTCAAAAAGTTAGCATTGAAAATATCCTTCATTTCCCTTGAGTTGACTAGGGCCTCAACATCTGTAGAAAGAATATTTTCCCAATTCAAAATATTATGATCTATAGTGAAGAGCGGAGTACAGATGTCAATAATTTCAAATTCATTAACCATGATACGTCTCTCGAACTCCTGGCCTCAAGCGATCCTCCCACCTTGGCCTCCCTAGTGGCTGGGACTATAGGCAGGCACTGCTATGCCCAGCTGATTTTTTTATTTTTTATTTTTTGTAGAGATGGAGTCTTGCCATGTTGCACAGACTGCTCTCGAAGTCCTGAGCTCAGGTGATCCTCCGGCCCTGGCCTTCCAAAATGCTGAGATTATAGGCGTGAGCCGTCATGCCCAGCTGTTACTTTTTGTTTTAGAAAGAATTTTATTGTTGAAAATAGTTTGTTGTAGAACCATTTATAGAACCAAAATAATAAAAAACAACTTGTCAATCAAGAAATAAATGTTTCCAAAATACATAAATTTTTTGTTATTTTAGAATTTCTTTTCACCCTCAAAAGTGCCTTGGTTTCGTCAACGAAATATATGTCATGCTAGCCCTGAAGGATGAGGAGGCATATTCATTTTCCTTTGCTGTAAAACAAATTACCCTAAAACTTAACAGCTTAAAACAACCAACATTCACTATCTCACAGGAGAGCCAAGGCACCGTGTGGATCGAGAGTCCAGACGTGCCTTCACTGACACCTCCCACTCAGGGTCTCTCACGGGCAGCAGGAGCATCATTAGCCAGGGCTGTGATTACCTCAAGGTGTGATAGGGGCTGGGAGATCCCACTCCAAGCTCACTCATGTGGCCTTTGGACCTCAGATCTGCTTCCAAGCTCACTGACATGGTATTGGGCCTGTATTCGTTTGCTAGGGCTGCTGTAACAAATACCACACACTGGATGGCTTAGACAACAGATGTTTATTTTCTCACAATTCTGGAGGCTAGAAGTCCAAGTTCAAGGTGTTGCTGGGTTGGTTTCTTCTGAGGCCTCTCTCCTTGGCCTGTAGGCAGCCATCTTCTCCCCATGTCTTCACAGGGTCTTCCCTCTGTTCCTATCTGTTCCTAATCTCTGCATATAAGGATACCAGTCATAATACATTAGGACCAACCCTAATGACCTCATTTTAATTAATTATCTCATTAAAAATCCTATCACCAATTATAGTCACATTCCGAGGTACTGAGAGTTAGTGCCTCACATGACAACAGGGCCTTTCCACCTGAGTGTCTTCACAGCATGGCAGCTTACGATCTGAGACAGAGAGAGATCACTAAGACGGAAGTCCTTTTGTAATTTAATCGTGGAAGTCATATTCTGTCTTTTCTGCCATCTTCTATGAATATGAAGAGAAGAGAATCAACAGGTCCAGCTCATCCTCAAGGGGAGGGGATCTCACAAAAGCCTGAATTTCAGGAGGCAGCCATCTTGAAGGCTGCCTACCATGCTCTCTAAACATTTTGCCCCAAGTCCGGTTGAGGGACCAGGACTTGAGATTGGGGATACTGGCTGTGAAAGTCAGTTTATCCTCCCTTGGAAGGATAGGGTTGTTGAGAGGTTATATGAAGAACCCCAAGCAATTCTGGTTTCAGAGTTTAGAGCAATAGAGGAGGAAAGGAGGTGGGAAAGGAGCTCCAGGAGGGATTTGCAAATCAAAGGAAGAGAGTGCTGTGTGCAGGTCTCATGCACTCTCCCTGGCAAGCCCCCTGGGCTCCCATAGCAGCATTTATTTCCCTTTGCATCTGCTCCTCTCCTCCTGCACACATGCACACATACCCACTCACAGTCTCACACACACACATGCATGAAGACACACTCATAGAGTCACAACCTCACACACTTGCACACACACACACATACAACTGCATGAGCACACATTCGCACACACGTGAGTACACACAAGTCACACTCGCACACACACTCAGACGCACACAGCACACACTACACATGCACTCACATGTATGCCCAACACATA
Organism: Papio anubis; assembly: GCF_008728515.1. Lineage (NCBI taxonomy): Eukaryota > Metazoa > Chordata > Mammalia > Primates > Cercopithecidae > Papio > Papio anubis. The sequence continues at coordinate 9,008,655 of NC_044986.1, read as the reverse complement.
CACAACAGGTAGATACCACACAGCAGCCTCCAGCACCCTCCCTGTGCCCGGCATGTAGCCTGTGCTCAGTCAGGGTTGACTTCATTCGTGAAATATTAAGTCAGGGGAAATTGTGCTTGGGGATCCCTCTTTCCAATTAATCTTTTCAGTTGTTTAACGTCGGCTCCTGGGCATTCACTGTGTGTTGAGCCCTCAACTTGTGCTTCTCAGAAATAGAAAAATATCATTTTCCTTTCCCACAATTGCATCTGAACTGACCATGTCTTGAGGGCTTTTTAATGAAATACAGTTTTTCAAATCAAGCAATATCTTATACTCAAGCACTGGAGAGAAAAGAAAACAGAAAAGATTCTCTCCAAGCAAACTACTAGACCTTCACATTTTGGAAAGGGAAACTTTTGGAAAAAAAAAAAAATGCCTGGCCTAATATCCACCAGTGTACAGGGCTCTAGCTTCCAAAACCCTCCTAAACCAGAGCAGTCGGAATGACACTTTCTGGGGGTGAAATTATGGCTGAATTTGTCGAACTATATTTTCTAAAGAATATCTAATAAGCATGCATTCTTAATAAGTTAAAGGTTTTTAAGAAATAATTATTATTAATAAAATAAATACAAAGAATTTAGCATGGTGCCTGGCAAGGTAAAATGAGCTCTATGTTACATTTTGATCGTTTTCATTGTAAGAAACCTACTGGGAAAGAGTCTGCTTTCTAAGAAGCTGGCATCCTGATAATTTAGTGCCCCATCCTGGGCCCCTCAGAATCCTGCTATTGAGAACAGCTTTGGAAGACACAGAAGGTTCGAGTTCTGAGATAGCTCCATGATCCCCACCAGAGGGGCATGCTTTCTATAATACTCCATTCTTACCCCACAGACTAGCACATGAAGATCTGATATGGTTTGACTGTGTCCCCACCCAAATCTCATCTGGAATCATAGTTCCCATAATCCCCATGTGTTGTGGGGGGGACCAGGTAGAGATAATTGAATGATGGGGGCAGTTTCCCCCATCCTGTTCTCATGATAGTGAGTTAGTTCTCACGAGACCCGATGGTTTTAAGGGGCTTCCCCCTTCACTTGGCTATCATTCTGTCTCCCGCCACCATGTGAAGAAGGATGTGTTTACTTCCCCTTCTGCCGTGACTGTAAGTTTCCTGAGGTCTCCCCAGCCATGCTGAACTGTGATTCAATTAAACCTCTTTCCTTTATAAATTAGCCAGTCTCACGTAGGTCTTTATTAGCAGCATGAGAACAAACTAATACAGAATCCCAATGAAAAGGCAGCAATATCATAAACATGCACATTCATGACCTTAATATCTGCCTCTGAGCAATTTCCTGGTGTATTTTCTTTTACAACAAGGTCATGCCAAGCATGCTACTTCCTATTAGAATGTTATTCTTTATTTGATTTCAAAATTGTTCTTCACATCTCACCTTCTTCCTTGAGCCATTTTCTCCCTCCAATAAAATCCTGGCACCCAAAGCAGCTCTCAGAACTAAATTAATTATAAAAGCATATTAATGTCATCTATAGAGCAGTGAAATTAATTTATTCAATACATACAAGAGGAAGTCATCAATTATGACCAGAGATTGTAGCATTTTATGTTACAGCATTTAAAATTCTTACAACTTTTAATATTTCCTCCAGCAAGAGTTGCCATAAATATCATCTGCTGTGCAGTCTTGATTTATGAATTAAGTGTAACTTTTAGTCCACTGGTGTTCAAATACTAAACAACTTACTCTTATCTAATGTCTGTTCTTAGATGTTTATACCTGTATGAAAAATAGGGATCTCCATTCCCTGAAGGGTGACCTCTGCCCTCAGAGTACGGAAATATGCAATACCATCTGTGTGGAGACAGACACATTTTCAGAAAGTGCTTCCCAGCTTAAGATGCATGATAAGCTCAATACAGGGAAACCCATCCATGCCCTCATGTCACATCTAAATATACCACAGGGTCCCAAGTGATTCATTCTCAGAATGAAGAAGGCAGCCAAAGGAAACACACTGTGGTCTTCACTTGTGCCTCTCCAAGGCCATTAGATGACACGCAATTCATTTCCCGCAGCACTTCTTACTCCTCCTCTTCCCACCCAATTCCTCCTCTGAGTTACCCGCAAGGCCTACAACTAACCAGAAGTTCTCTCTCAGCTCTTCTCCAAAATTCTCCCCTGGAGAAGATATTTGACATATATCTGACAAACAACTTGTATCCAGACCATTTAAGAAATGCCTACAGGCCGGGCGCGGTGGCTCAAGCCTGTAATCCCAGCACTTTGGAAGGCCGAGACAGGCGGATCATGAGGTCAGGAGATCGAGACCATCTGGCTAACACGGTGAAACCCCGTCTCTACTAAAAATACAAGAAAACTAGCCGGGTGGTGTGAGCCTGTTGGTACCAGCTACTCGGGAGGCTGAGGCAGGAGGGAATGGCGTGGCCGGGGGCAGAGCTTGCAGTGAGCTGAGATCTGGCGCCACTGCACTCCGGCACGGGGCACAGAAGCAAGACTCCGTCTCCAAAAAAAAAAAAGAAATGCCTACAAAGTAATTTCTTTTTTTTTGATAGGTCTTGCTCTGTAAGCCCCAGGCTGGAGTGCAGCCGCCGGATCTCGGCTCACTGCAACTCCGCCTCCCTGGGTTTACGCCATTCTACCTCCCGGCCTCCCAGTAACTGAGAACTACAGCCGCCCTCACCAGTAATTTCTTTTTTTTTAGAGTAGGCGGGGTTTCACCGTCGATAACCAAGATGTCTCGTCTTCTGACCTCATGTCCCTGATCTCGGCCTCCCAGTGTGGGATTGAAGCTTGTCCAGCATCACAAAACTTCTTAAAGGCAGACATTCCTAGAAAACCATGGGCCAGCTGGACCCAGTGGCCTACAATCCCAGCTACTAGGCGGCTGAAAAGGAGGATCACTTGAGCCCAGGAGTTTGCGTCCAGCTTGGGCAATGTAGCAAGACCTGGTCACAAGAAAATGATAACAACAGCCAGCAAACAATGGGTACCATGCTGGAATAGGCCCCTCCTGAGAGAGGAGACCCAAAGGGCCACTAAGCATGGGACAAGGTGCTCAGCTCCACGAACCATCAGTGATAAACAGCAATGAAGTTAAAACAGAACATCCCCAGCAGAACAGCTAAAATGAAAAAGACAGAAAAATGCCAAGATCAGCAAGGATGTAGAGCAACTGGACTTTTCACAGGCTGCTGGTGGAGTATAAATTGGTCCCATTTAGAACAGTGTCTGGCAGGATATACCGAACTGAACATATGTGTTCCTGATGACCCAGAAACTCCACTTCTAGGTAAATGCACAAAAGAAATATGTCCATATGTTCACCAAAAGATATGTACTAGAATATTCATCACAGCTTTATTAAAAATAGCCCCAAACTGAAAACTACGAAACGCCCATCAACAGGAGAATGGAATACAATTGCTAGATAAAATACAGGATGCCCCGTTACATGTGAGTTTCAGAAAGGCGACAATAATTTTTGTAGTACAAGCAGGTCCCATACAGCAATATCACCCAAAATGAGCAACTGCTGTGTACAACCCGGGTGATTCTCACAGACGTAAGGAAGAGCAGAAGAAGCCAGACACAAAATTATACAAATTGGGTGGTGCCATGTGTGTGATCTTCCAAAAACAGGCAAAGCTCATCCACGCTGTAAGAAGTCAAGCTAATGGGTGGGGTGGGTAGTTACTGAAAAGAGACACGAGGGGCATTTTGGGAGCCTGGAATGTTCTGTCTCTTGATCTGGGGGCTGGTCACACTTTGTGAAAATTTGTCAAGCTGTACACTTAGGACACATGAGCTTTTACAATTGTGGGACATACTCACCCTGGGAAGTATTCTTTGTGTATCTGAAGTTCACATTTCATGGAGCGTCCTGTAGTTGTGTGACACCCGTCCTCCATTCTCCTGCTAGTGGGTATTTTGTCCATCAACACATATCACAAGTGTATTTCATATGTCAATAAAAATCCAAAAGCCTCTCACAGAACACTGCTCCCAGTCCGGGTCCTTCAACAGGAGGATAATGCCAGTGGGCAAAGGAAGAATTTTGAGTGGGCTGGGAGGAGGGTCAGAGGTGGAAACAGGGCTGCAAATACTCACATAATAATTCTTTTTGTAACACAGAAAACAAAGGTCTTTTGAAGTGCAGAGATCTGACCCCCATCTCCATCCTCTCGGGATTTCAGTTGTCTACCAGCTAGGTACCTTCAAACTTGATCGGTGTTTGTAGGAGACAGGGCAGTGGTCAGTCACACATTTATATATATGTGTATATATACACACACAAATATAATATATATATTATATATGCACACATATAATATATATTATAGAGAGAGAGAGAGAGAGACAGAGTCTCACTCTGTTGCCCAGGTTGGAGTGCAGCAGTGTGATCTCGTCTCACTGTAACCTCCGCCTCCCAGGCTCAAGTGATTCTCCTGCCTCAGCCTCCTGAATAGCTGGGATTACAGGTGTGCACCACCATGCATGGCTAATTTTTGTATTTTTAGTAGTGACAGGGTTTCACCATGTTGGTCAGGCTGGTCTCGAACTCCTGACCTCAGGTAATCTGCCCGCCTCGGCCTCCCAAGGTGCTGGGATTACAGACATGAGCCACCACACCCCACTTGTCCACACGTTTTCACTTCCATTACTTCGGGATTAGGGAACACAACCTAATCCTGCTTTTAGCACGGAGACCCTGCATGGCCTTGGAAGCCTACATTGAGCCGCTGCTTCCACCTCTCGCACGGCCTCCAAACCCCACCTGGGCTCGAAGTCAGGGCTCTGCCCACCTCCCATTCTCTGGGCCATGCCCACATGACCACGTTTTACAGGTGCCTTCATCGGGCAGGAGGCAGCCTGAGCATCAGCCACTCCCAGAACTGACAGGGACCCCTGACAGAGCCAGGAGAGACACTGAGAAGTGCAGATGCTTCTTGGACAGTGACTCACTACAGTGCAGACAGAGCAGGAAGCTGAAACGGAGGAGTTGGAAGTCCACTGAGCCAGCAAACAAGTACAAAAAGACATTCTGTAAAAGGCAGTAGAGGGGCCTGGGTAAAGCACAGGCTTTAGAGCCAGACTCAGCTCCAACATCCACTCACTATGCTGCCTTGCACCCATGACCAATTAGCTGGGCCTCAGTTTTCTCATCTGCAAACTGGGGATAATAATAGTACCGGCACTGGGTTATTGCGGGGACCAGGTGAGACAGTGAGTAGTGGATTGTATTTTCCAAGGGCGACCACAGTGCACTTTTCCCACACATGCTCATTGGGAACCTCACCACTCTCCCACCAAGTGGAGTCTAATTCCCTTCCCTTGAATCTCCGGGGAGCAGAGGGCTTGTCACTGGCCTGGGATGGACAGAAGACAGCAGGAGTGACGCAGTGTGACTTCCAAGGTTAGGGTATAAAAGGCATCTGCCTTCCACCTTGTTAGCTGGTATCCTCGCTTTTGGAGCCTGGGCATCCACTAAAGTCCAGGTACCCGGAAGCCACCATGCTGTGAGGAAGCTCAGGCCACGTGGAGAGGCCACACGTAGGGGCTCCAACTGACAGCCCCTGCCGAGATGCCAGGTTTCAGACAATGTCAGTGAGCAGCCATGAATGAAGATGCCTCCATGTGACTCCAGTCCTCAGCTGCCAATACCCCAAGTCATCAGCCTTGAGTCTTCCCAGTGAAGCCCTGGACATCATGGAGCAGAGACATGTCGCTCCCACGGTGCCCTGTCCAAATCCCCAACCCATATCCATGAGCAAGATCAAATGGTTGGCTTAAGCAATTAAGTGTGGGGGTGGATTGCTACATGGCAATAGTATCAGTTAGGTTTGGCTGTGTAACAAACCACATCAGAATTTAGTGGCTTACAACAACATGCATTTTTTTTTTAATTTTTTTAAATGTATACTTTAAGTTCTGGGATACATGTGTAGAACGTGCAGGTTTGTTACATAGGTATACACATGACGTGGTGGTTTGCTGCACCCATCAACCCATCATCCACATTAGGTATTTCTCCTAATGCTATCCCTCTCCTAGCCCCCCAACCCACAACAGGCCCTGGTGTGTGATGTTCCCCTCCCTATGACCATGTGTTCTCATTGTTCAACTCCCACTTATGAGTGAGAACATGTGGTGTTTGGTTTTCTGCTCTTGTGTTAGTTTGCTAAGAATGATGGTTTCCAGCTTCATCTATGTCTCTGCAAAGGATGTGAACTCATCCTTTTTTATGGCTGCATAGTATTCCATGGTGTATATGTGCCACATTTTCTTTATCCAGTCTATGATTGATGGGCATTTGGGTTGGTTCCAAGTCTTTGCTATTGTGAATAGTGCCACAATAAACATATGTGTGTGTCTGTCTTTGAAGTAGAATGATTTATAATCCTTTGGGTATATACCCAGTAAAACAACATGCATTTATTTAGTTCTCCGTTCTGTGAGTCAGCTGGACAGTGCTTAGGGCTGACTCAGCGGATCTCCACTGGGCTCCCTTTTGCATCTGTGGTCCACTGGTGGGTGTGCTGGTGGCTGGTTGATCCAGAATGGCCTTGCTTACATGCCTGGCAGTTGGCAAGCTGGCAACTGGGCAACAGATGCAATTGGGTCACGGGTCTCTCATCACCCAGGAGGTTTGCAGGGCATCTTCTCATGGGAGCAGAGTTCCAGGAGCAGCAACAAAGGGCCAGCCCCACTGTGCAAAAGCATTCTCAGGCCTCCACTCACAACATATTTGCTCACATTCCATTGGCCAAAGCAAGCCACGGGGCCAAGTCCAGGCTCCCAAAGCACATGGCAAGGAGGCGTGGGCCTGGAGAAGAGTCTACGGCATTTTTGTTGACAACCACATTGTGGCATGGACTGTGCCTCCAGCAAATGCTGGCTGCCCACATGATGCACGTAATGACCACAGGGCATGCATTGCTGGGCACTGTCAGCTGGGCACCTCTCTGGACTTAAGCTTACTGTGCCTAGAAGAGAAGGTCTGAGAGGAGTGGCTGGGGCTGAGGGTAAAAGAGATAGGCAAGGGGCTGGGGGTGAAGCCCATTCTTCTCTGACTCCTCCGGGACAGCAAGTATAGCAGAAGGGAACAGAGTTTGGAAGTCAGAGATGCCCAAGTTTAATTCCAGCTTTGCCATCAGTCCCTGTGAGGCCTCTTGCTCAGCCCCTAAGGTCCCCATCTACCATAGGAGATAAAAGCAGCCATCTCTTAGTGCTGGGGTGAGAATGAGACACAGCCACGTGCCTGGCGGGAAGAGCCACAGGTTGGCTGTAAACAGGCCCTGGGAGGCCAGCTGAGGTCTCCTGTGTGCCTGCTGAGTGACGGTGGCTGGCAAAGACAGAACCAGCTGCAAAAGCTCCCCAGCCAAGGCCTACTCAGATGCTTGCTCTCTGAACCCCATTGTTATGCTACAAAAGACCGGTGCAGCTGCTTATCAAGAAATCTCCAGCTCCCTGCTCGTCTGAGGGTCGGCCTATGCAAATTATAACTGCTCCAATTCCCACACCCGCGGGTCCATGGGGCTGTGCTTGTGGATGTGCAGTAATTCTTGAGTCTCCTGCTTGGGGTGTTGGCTGATGTGACTAGATGTCCAGCAGCAGGGCACAGTCAGGACAGCCAAGGAAGAGCCAAGCAAGGCTCAGGCATAAGCTGTTTCTGCCACGGGACCTTCCCCGGAGCCAGGCTGTGCATGCAAAGGTGCACCCATCACACAATGCACATGCATGCATGCGCCCACCAACTCCACCCGCTGGCACGCCATCATGTCATTCGAGTGCAAAGATGCCCATCTCCTCTGGGGACTGCTATTCTAGTTACTGTTGGGCCTTGTTGGTTCACCCCCACCCAGACAAAGAGATGGGAGAGAAGTGAAGATATGTGTTGCAGAAAGAGTAACACATCGGAACACAGGCAGCAGCACACAGGCCTGGGATACTGCAAAGGTTCTAAGCTCTGTGAATAAGGTGAGGGCCGAAGGATACAGGGTGCCACCTTTCCAGAATATTAAAATTCATCCTGTAGACATTAAGGGATGGAGGGAAGTTTTTAAGCATCATCGGTGTGGTGGCCAGGGGTGCAGATGGGTTTTCAGGACCATCTGCCTGGGGACAGTGTGGTAGAAGATACTGGACACAGGTGACCAGTTCAGAGATTTCCATAGCCAGGCAAGAGCTGCTGGGGCCTAAGCCGGGCCATGGGTCCAGGAAAGCAGAGGATGGAATGGACTCAGTGGACACTTCCAGGTTGACATCAGCAGGTTGACTTCAGGCTTTGACCATGCACAGCATCCCCTCCAGTCCCCAACCGTGGCTAGTGCGGTGGCCCCATGACTCACTGCTTCTCACAGCCAACCGCAGAGCTCTCCAAGTGTTACCCCATCCCTCCTGACATGACCTAAGCCTGTCCTGTCCTGTTCTGTCCCCAGGCTTAGACCCGCAGGCCATGCACACACATCCACACCCTGTCCCTGCAGATGGTGAGCACGACAAGATATGCGAGAGGGATTATTTTTGAAACCTGTTTGCAAGGCAGATTTCTCATAAATGCAAAAAGCAAAGTCTATAGATTTTTTAAGGCAACACAAAAATGATGAGTTCTTGGTATGTTTGTGCTTGCGGCATCACTTTTCTCTACCTCGCGGTGCTGCATGTTCAGGCTCTGCAGAGCGACTCCCTCTCCAAACCATCATCCACTCCAGAAAGTGTGCACGGGGCACCTGTGAGGCAGGAGGGATGCGCTGGGCTGCGCAGGCATTCTGGGGACCCTCAACTACCTAATGCACCCTGAGGCACCTGCCCCTGGCAGTAACAAGCTCCAGACCACACCAAAGAGAAGGGCAGAATCCTGAGGCTGGTTCCCAAGACCTGGCCTCAGACCACAGGAAGGGCCATTCATCCACCTTGGGGTCAACAGACTCCGGCACAGTCCCCCTCAGCATCCTGCTGCTCCTTCCCTTGGCTCCCTATCTCTATAAAGGGTGCCACCCCCACACCAGGGGCACAGCCTGGAGGAGAGGAGAGAGACCTCTCACATGGCTGCCTGCCCTCATTCACTGCCCCTCTTCTGTCTCCAGGTCCTGAGAGTCCACTCTCTCAGAGCTCCTCTCCTCCCGCACGCTGCTGGTCTCCCATGCCGACATCTCCTGCTCCAGGCAGCCACTGAACAGCAAATAGAAAGATTTGCCTAAAGCACAGGGCCTCTGGCATGCTCTCTCTTGTTAACCTTCTATGGCTCCCCACTGCCTACAAAATCAAGCCCATCCTCTTCAGTCTTGCGCCAACTGGCCCCACTACTCCCTGGGGTCCTCAGACATAGCACCTGGGCTTAGCTCTCAGACGGGGCTCCCTTCCTCTCCTGCAGCAGCTTTGAAATGGTCTCTTCCTGGCCACATGTGTTGAATTCTTCCCTGATCCCCCATGAGAACTCTCCCGCCTCCAGCTCCCCCATGTCCTTTTCCGACATGCACTTTTAGTTACAGCTGTCTTGTGTTTGCCTTATCTCCTCCTGCACTGGTGAACTCCCAGAGGAAAAGGCGGTCTTCTGTCGCCATCTCTGTGGACTTCCTGATTAGTTAAGGTGATGCTAGCTGCTGTCTCAGTGGCTTAACACAGTAACAGCCGAGGTCTCAGGTCACATCCAGTGTCGATGCTCCTGGCCGGGCAGCCTTCCCCGGGCTCGTTTAGGATCCAGGCTCCATCCATCCTGTAGCCCCACCCTCCCCTTGGCCCTTGGAATCCTCTCTGTGGGGATGGCACACCCAGTTTTTAATGAAGTCACCTCTGATGATGTCATTTAATGACGTCACCCTTCCACTCACATTCTGTTTACAAGAACTCGCCACATGGCCACACCCTGGGGGTGGAAAGCAGGGCTGCGGGGTGGGGAGCCTCTTCCCTGCAGCCTCTGCCCTGCAGAAGTGAGGCACAGGTCTTTTCCTGGGCTCAGCTGCCTGCACCTATGAGGCCCCCAATAAATGTGTATGGAGCTGAGCATAGCCAGAGGGTGGAGGAAAAAGAGGCTCTGAGGAGGGAAGGAGAGGAAGGGACCTTACTAATGTTCACTGAGCACCCACTATGTGACCAGCACAAAGCTACACACAGTCCCACATGTTAAAGCCACACAGGGTGGGAAAAGAGCCCAGACTTGAAGCCAGACAGACCAGGTACAGTTCTAGGTCTCCAGGTGTGGACAAGTTAACCACCTTCCCAAGGCCTCATCAAACTCCTCCATGAAATGAGGCCATGCCCACCTCCAAGATGTGACACGCTCCTATGAGAGATGCAAGGGGCCTGGCACACAGTAGGTACTCAGAAGCAGAGAGGTACTGTTAGGAACTTTACATAATCCCACAACAGGGAAGTCCAATCTCAAGGGGCCTGGGCCACTTGCCCAGTTACACAGCAGGGCTGGAATGCACCCCGAATCTACACTCTCACAAGACTGCATCCAGCTCCCCAGCATGTCACCAAGACGTCCCTCTGACATCCCAGGCTTGGGCTCTAATAAATTTGAGGGAACCAGGGGCCCCCCTGGACCCTGTGGCCTCCCTGGTCTGACCTCTCGCCTGCAAAGCCCTGTGGTATCCACCAGATGCTGCCAGCTCCGTCTGCACCCTCTTAAAGGAAATGCGTCTAATAGTTCTCAATAAAAACCCTGCAGAGCCTGGACCCAGATCGGCTGTCTTCTCCATCCAGACCATCCCTGCCGGCCAGTTGAGTGCCCACCTTCTGCAGTTGACCCTGTCCAAGATGTACAGGCCGAGGGTCCCCCTCCCCATGCACCATCTTCCAGAGCCAAGCCTGCAGACACAAGCTTCCCACCCCCTTTCAAAGCCTCCCTCTTCAGGCTTGTGCAGCAGCTAAGCCCGCTGAAAAACTCTCAGACACTCCATGGCAAAAAAAAAAAAAAAAAGCAAATCTGAGCCCACATTGCCAACGGCCAGCCAGCTGCCTGGCCCTGGAGATTCCCTGGGGCCCCGCTGTCCGCCTCCATGGTGGAAGAGGCCTGGGGCTGCATGGTCAGTGGGGAGCAGGACTTTCAAAACTGACCCAGCATGAAGCTCAGCAGTGCACGTGCAGAGCCAGCATCAAGTCCTGGCCTTTCCTGCCAGCAGCTCCCTAAATGCTATGGGTGATCGAGAGAGACCTTTTCCCCTCCACCAGGCACACAGCAGGCCATAAGCCTCAGGGGTGCCAAGGAGGCTGGAAACGGAAAAACTGCTCCTTCCTGCTTGGAAGAGGACCTGCTCTCATGGAACATTCTTACCTCCCTGGCAGGAGGCAGCTGGTCACATTGATACATTGATTTGTGGTCCGTTGGTCAGTTTCTGGCACAGCTGAGCGTGTTTCCATGCTTGGGGGTCGTGCACAGAGAAGGTCCCTGACCACAGCTGGTGCTCGCCACACCACGTCTGCACTGTGTTTGATCCTCAGCCAGTGAGATTGTGACGCTTCGTCCTCTTTCATCTGCACCAAGGTGCTCAGGGGAGTGAAGGAAGTTAAGGCGCAGGGAAATAAACCTCATTGGCCTTCATTGGCACCCGCAGCTGCTGGCAGGTGCGGACCACCCACGGAGGAGGTCACCTCCCCAGCACGCACCCACTTGCACACCCGGCTCAGATCCTCCCACCCTGGCCTCCTCCCTCCACCATCCTGGAATTAGACAGCGATATTTGTCATCTTTGGGTTCTCAAATGTAAGTCCCAGCCACGCTCAGCCTTCTAGGCATGCCATGTTTTTTTCAGCTTCCTCAGAGCTGGGATCTGTCCAGGTACTGCAGATGCTCTGGCCCCAGTGGTCCCCAGGACACAACAGGGCTTTCAGTCCCAGAGTTATCCCCATCAGGAGTCAGAATTGACACCCCAGACCCCACCCCAGAGCCACCCCCCAGCCTGAGGCCATCAGCACCAATGGAGGAATTAGCAGTAGCCATGACCATGGGGAGAGGAGGGATGAAAATTCAACCTGCTCCCAGGCCAGGGCCCTGTAGCACAGCACAGTGCTGGGCTCCTTGCTCCCCCAGGCCCTGGACTACCCTCTCCTGCCTTCGAGTCTGTGCCCTGCACTTCAGACTTCCCCATGACCCACTTCACGCTGCTCACTTCTCACCGGCCTTTCAAGTCTCAGCCTGGGTGTTACTTCCTCCAGGCGGCCCTCTCTGACTATGCCCACTCAGGGATAGATGCCCTTCCCTCTCTCTGAATGCCCCACACTGCTCCCGTCATTCTGGGAGGGAAGAGCCTGCTGGCTGGCTGTCTCCCTCTCCAGGCTGTGGGTACCGCAGGAAGAGGCAGCGACCTCGTCTGCTGGCCACAGACCCTGACACAGCACCTCATAAATATCTGCTGCCTGAATACAAAAACTAAGGTATGAAAAGATTAAAAGAATAAACTAAATGAGTGAATGAACGGACAGTGGGTTCATTAGTCCTTCCCAAGGACCTGTGTGGCCCAAAAGCTCTGTCCTGGCCCCCCAGTTTCCCTGGCTAGTGGGAGGGACCCCCCTCAGGCTGGCTCTTGAGCTTCCAAACCTTCCAGGCCAGTGCCAAACAGAGCCCAGCCCCAGAACTGGAGCCTCCCACAGCTGGCTGGCCGCTGCTCAGGCCAGGCCCTCCTGCAGTAGGAGCTGGCTGCATGCCTGGCAGCCCAGGCAGACAGGTCCCGCTGCTCCCAGGGGTACAGGAAGAGCTGACCACTTTCCGCACTCACCCCACTGTGCACACGTGGCTTCCCACCACCATGTCCCCCTCCAAGAGGACCCTAGACCCCACCTCAAGACCCTAGCTCCACCTGTATGGAGAATGATGATGTGAACTCGGCTTCCATGTCCCACCTACCAGCTACATCTCAGGCCAGCCCCTCCAACCTGGATGCTGTCTCAGAAATCAGCTCACTCAAACTTGGGCCCCATTTCTCAGATCCTGGGATCCACAGTTGCCTCTTCAGGCTACACTGCTTCTCACTGCACACTAAATCCCGGTGAAAATACTTCCACACTCTGCCCATCTAGTGTGAAGACCTCCACAGTCTCTGCTTTGGGTGTGGAAACCTCCACGCTCTCTACCTTGGGTGTGAAAACCTCCACACTCTCTCTGTCTGGTGTGAAGACTTCCACATGTTCCCTGTCTGGTATGAAGACCTCCACGCTCTCCCTTTGGGTGTGAAAACATCCATGCTCTCCTTCTCCAGTGGGAAGACTTCTACACTCTCCCTGTCTGGTGTGAAGACTTCTACAGTCTCCTCTTTGGGTGTGAAGACATCTATGCTCCCTCCATCTGGTGTGAAGACTTCCACCCATTCCCCTTCCAGTGCTCTCCCAACACTCCATCTTCTTCAAGCTGTTTTCCTGGCCAGGAAGGCCTCCCACCACCTTTCCAACAGTGAATGTCTACATATCCTTCCAGGGGCTGCTTCAATCTTTTTCCTCCTCAACCATCTCCTGATCATCCCGACCACAGTGAGCTTCTCCTTTGCCTTGACTCCATTTACTCATCCAGCACTTCCCATGGGGTATTGTCTCTCTGTTCCTTGCCTCCTAAGGAATGAGGCAAGATCTTCCAGGGAGATCCCACATCTGGTGTCCTATCTGCATCCCCTTCACCCCCACTCAGCCAGTGGCACTGGACGACTCAGCTCTGACCCCAACCTCTGACTTTGACCTTTCCACCTAGGCCTGGCATCTCTGACTCATCTGATATTGGGGCGCCAGGTTTACCTCTGCTCAGCTCAACAGATCAGTGACCATTGGGCTGTCTTCACCTTTTTGGATTTCAGTTTGACCCTTGGATCCTGCCTCTCTGGTCATGGTCTCCTCCCCATTCTATACTCTATAGACCTCCACTCCCAGGCCAGTCTCTGCCTTCAGAACTTCTGCCCCATCTCTGCTTATCAGGGAGGGAAGAGTGGGCCATCCAGATGGGACAAATGCCCACTGCTCCCAGGACAAGATTATTTGTTTACAAATTCCTTCTTCCCAGCTGGGTGCAGTGGCTCATACCTGTAATCCCATCACTTTGGGAGGCCAAGGTGGGCCAATCACTTGAGCTCAGGAGTTCAAGACCAGCCTGGGCAGTGTGGCGAAAGTCAATTTCCACAAAAAATTAACCAGGCATGGTGGCACACACCTGTAGGCCCAGGTACCTGGGAGGCTGAGGTGGGAGGATCACTTGAGCCCAGGAGGTCGAGGCTGCATTGAGCCAAGATCACGCCACTGCACTCCAGCCTGGGTAAGTGCAGTAATTTGAGAAAATTCCACCCAGAGGCCTTCTCTCCTTTCTGCCGTACTTGAACCAGGGATGCTTTCGAGCCTGGAGCTGCTGGCAGCCACTTTGCCAACAAATAGAGCCTGAGAAAGAAGCCAACATGCAGGAGAAAAGAGGTGAAAAAGAGAAATCAAGCCCTGACAACAATGAATCCATCAATTCCTGGATGTTCCAGCGACATAAGTCAATATATGCCTCCTTCATTTATTTCTTCATTCACTCAAACACTTATTGCTTAAACCAGTTTGAGCTGGGTTTTCTGGTACTTAAATGAAGAGTTAACTGAGCCAGCCTTTCACTGTTCATGCTGATTTACTTTCCAGCTCTGGGCCCTTTCTCATGTTGGTCTAAATCTCAAACACAACTCATATAGTGGGAGCTCAGTCTCTGTTCAGACGAGGCTTAGAGAAGGCAGGGAGACCAGGGAGTCTCTGAGCTGGGCAGGGGGTGGTCTGCAGCCTGCATGGCCTTGGCTGGCCCCAGTGCAGTTCTTCCCTTCTCATTACTCATAGCCTGACTCGCCTCTCAGGGAGCAGTGGGATAGCCCTTCCCTGGCCCACATCACGCATTTGACATTGACCTCTCCCCTCTGCCCACGTGAGGCTTTGTTTACCAGTCATGGGTACAGTCCATCACTTTTCTGCCTCCCCACAGCCAAAGAGAGTGGCCCAGGTCTACTGGCAAAGGCATCTCTACAGACCCCAGTTCCCTTGGTGGGCTCCATGACTTTGCCCAGATGGAATTCACAGACGAGTTTCCAAAACTGCTAGGTCGAGTCTGCTAAAAGTCTATTGGAAATGGTTCAATGTGAGATGGAGCAGTAGCCAACATTCAGGGGTTGCCATGGGCACTGTTTCCATCCTTCCTTGCACACGGAGCCGGGCTGAGTGGCCAGGAGAAACACAGGCAGAGCCTTGCTAAGCAGGCCTGTCTGTCCCCACAGTGACTCACTTTGGTCACAGGAAGGCAGGACACTGCCTCTGCCTGGGATTTCAGCTGGGAACACTGGTGCAGGTCTGCATCCGGGCCCCTGCTTGCAACATGGAGGGTCACAGCAGAGAGGTGTAAATGCTTCTGCAGAAAGGCACAGCGACAACCCTGAAAGGATACATTTAAGCAGCATTGTCTCCTGCAAATCAGTGAGCCCACGTGAGCAACAGTGGACAGGTATGTGTCACCAGTTGCAAAACCCAAGGGTATAGGTTTTATCCATTTTTGGCTGTTGAGAGCAAGCCGGAGGAGTCTCATGAGGGTGAAATTTGCCAGCATGTTTTACTTCATGCTCCCAATCTGGAATTAACATTGGTAAATGTTGCCTTGGGTTAATTAAATGTATTAATGAGATGGGGCAATAGAAGTGCCAGTTCCCTCCCATGTTTGAGGTATCCCTTAGGGGGCTAAGAGAGTGGGAACTCAGCCAACCACAGAAATGTTCCAAAAACCAGTCATGCTGAGAGCTTGTAAAATTAGGGTCTGACACAGTGTTGCATATCTGAGCTCCTTGAGGACAAGAATGAAGTCACACTTATCTCATGTTCCAGTACCTTGCGGAGCTGGGCTTACAGTTGGACACAAAGAACTCCTGCCATTACGCTGGGGAGTGAGTGCAGGACCCTTTGCTAAGCAAGAGAGAGACTGTGCCCCCAAAATCTTCCTATTAGACCACTAAACACACACGAAGTCCAGAGGTTGAAGCAAAATGGTCCTTTAATTTTCCCACTGGGCCAGGTGAGCTTATCTTGAATGGGCAGAAGAGACTCCTCTCTCTTCCTCTTCCCCACCATCATCCCATCCTTCTCTAACACCTCTGCCATCCCCCTAGAATCCATTCTTCTTCCCCATCCCTGGCCCTAGTCAATCTTTCAGTCGCACTGAGTTTGCCCCATCCATATGACCGGAATGGGAGAAGCACTAAAAAGTAAGTTAGGGTCCTGAAGGATGGAAGATGGGGTCCTGTCCAGGTCCAGTCTTAGGGAGGAGTATCACCTGGCCCTGCTCAGACTGACTGCCCTTAACTCTGGGATGACTCAAGTCTTGTCTCTGCTCTGCCCTCCCAAGGACTCCCTTCTGTTCGCCTAACCCTTGAAAGGCCAGCTCTCCATGTGTCTGGAAAGCGACCAAGGAAAGAGAAAAGCCCATCTCTGTCAGGACTCAAAGGAAAGCCCCAGGCACCTGTGATGTCTACATCCTAGTGAACAGCCCCTGCCCCATATGCACCACCAAGGGAAGTGAAATGAGCCAAAGGAAGTTCAAGGAAAATGATGAACATACCAGCGCTTTCAAACCTCATCCCTTTCATCTCTCGAGAGAACTCTGTGTTTGTGCTCTTCCTCAAGAACCAAAGACAACTAGTTGCACTTTGCACTCTACCTCTTCTGTTCTCTAGAATGTTCTGTGCTCCAAATTCCCTCTCCCATCCAACCCCCCCCCCCCACCCACAAAGCCTAGTCCTGTCTCTGGTTTGGAACTTTGGTCCCCAGACCCCGGGTTTTTCCAGAAGCCTGCCAGCAACTGAGGCCCCCACTGTGCTGACAGAAGGTAGCCACCGTCTCTGCCCTAAGGGTGGCAAGCCACCCTCCCTGAGCTTCAGGGAACAGCCATGCTGCCTCCCTCCTCACCAGAGCCCAGCCTGTGCCTTCCAGCCCAGGATCTTCCTACAGATCCAGCTGCCTGCTAGTCCCAGTTTCCCACATAGGATTTGAACTTCTAAAATTGTGGCAGACTAGGCAGCTTGAAAACCTTCTGTGCATGTAGAATCATGTCCCTCCAAAATTCTTATCCACCTGGAAATTATAAATGTGACCTTATTTGAAAATAAGGTATTTTCGGATGTAATCAAGTTAAGATAAGACCATACTAAATTAGGGTGGGCCCTAAATTCAATGACTGGTGTCTTCATAAGGAAAAAAAGATTTGAGCACAGACACACCCAAGAGAAGGTCATATGAAAATGGAGGTAGAGACTGGAATGAGGCATCTACAAACCAAAAAATGTCAAAGATGGTCAGAAACTGCCAGAAACTAGGAAGAAGTAGGGAAGGATGCTCTCCTAGAGCCTTCAAAGAGAGCAGGGCCCTGAAAAAAATCTTGATTTCAGACTTACAGCCTCTAGAATTGGGAGAGAATGAATTCCTATTGTTTTAAGCAACCCAGTTTGTGGCAATTTGTTATGGCAGCCCCGAGAAACTAATACATCTTCTTTATAAAATACATAGAAATGCTAATTAAAATAAAAGAGCATCCCTACCTGAATGAGCTCACAATAAATTAACAGTCAAATATAAATGGGTATATAAAAGCCAGAATGATGGCAATGATGCCACAACTACCTTAGGAACATTGTGAGTCTTATTTATCAAGGAGCTGAAGTCTTAAGAAGCATATAGGGATAGACATGAGGCTTTGGTCTTACACTGAGGCCCCCCTAAGCCTCCACGTATGGCCAGGACCCTCAAAAGTCCATATCTTTAGTGAAGTAGTAGATTGGAAAAAGAGCCTGCCCATTATCAAAGAGAGATGACAAAGAAGCTTGTCTCTCTTGGCCTAAAATTGAAGTGGTAAAGGAGGGAGCAAGCATACCCTCAAATGGGTTTGGGATTTAAATTTCTATTATATGTACATTGCAGGAAACTGCAAGGCAAGAAACAATTATAAAGTGACATCTAGACAGTAACACTTGGGGGAACTGGAAGAAGAAAATACAAATACCCTGAGTATACACAACACCTCATCCCACACCAACATGAGCTCACAGTCTAAAATTACAACACACACGCAAAAACACAACAGGCAAGAACAAGAGAAATGGCACCCAGAAGAATGAATACCATGTGCAAAATAAGGATGTTTAAAATATTCAAATAAATAAAAGTTAAAATTAGAAACATGAGGAATAACACACTCTTAAAAGATACAAGGAAGATTTGAATTTGAAAAAGAATCAAAATATAGAGGAGTGTGTGTGTGTGTGTGTGTGTGTGTGTGAGAGAGAGAGAGAGAGAGAGAGAGAGATATTAGACTGAGCTGAAGAAGTAATTAGTGACCTGGAAGATAGACATAAAGAAAGTACCCAGAATACAGCAAAGAAAGACAGGTTAAGAATACGAAGAAAAGTTGAACAAACTTCTTATTAAAGTCCTAGAAGACAAAGAGAATAGAGAAAATGAAAGAAAGGCCATATTAGAAAAAAAGATTTTTCCAGAACTTATTTGAGACAAGAATACATATATTCAGGAAATGTAACAAATCTTTAGAAGAATAAAGTCAAAGAAAGCCACAGCCAAGCCAAGAAGATGTCTTAAAAGCATTTAGAGAAAAAGATTACCTACAATTAGACGGACAATAAACTCCTCAATGACAACAGAAATAAGAAGCCAGTGGAACAACATTTTCAAAGTACTGAGGGCAAATATGTTTTCACTAGCATAGTATGCATAACTAAGGCATTATTCAATGATAAAGACAAAATAAAGACATTTTTCAAGCTAACCATGAGGAAGCAAGAGTGTCTGGAATTCCCATCCCACCAGTTTGACCTAGAAACTGGACAAAACATAGGAAACTTTTCAGACATTGGAAAACAGGCATCATAGGACTATGATGCCTGAGAAAAGGGGAAGTGAATAAGGCAAATCTCACTATTACTCAGGCTTTATGCTTAGAGATCATTTCTGGTCTGTGGTGCAAGAAGAACCCAGAGACCTACAATTTCATGGAGTAGAAGAGACAGAGATTGGTGTTCAGGAAAGCCAGAGTAACTGGGATTCATGGGGAGAGTACTCAAAAGAAGGGAGCATTAGAGAGAAACAAAGTAGGAATTTGACTAGGGGTTCTCTTGAGTCTTGGGCTGAATACCAATCTAGGCATGAATAGAGTGATACACAAGGCCAACAAGAACAGCTTCCAGGGAAAGGGACATTACTGGAGAACTGTGAGATGAACAATTTCAAAAGCTCACACAGGACCAGGAATTGATCATGCTCACTGCAAACAGAGTGCTGAGACTCATTCAACACACAGAGTCTCTGGACTCTATCTGCAGGGAGCTAGATCTGCAGAGTGCATTTGGAAGAGAAGGCAGAAGGGCCATGCCTTCAAAGCAGAGGCTAAATTAGCCTTAGGATAAAGGACATTTGATACCCACCTACAAATCCTAAAAACAAACCCCAAAGAATCAAATTTAACTTAACAAGTAACTTAACTGCCCTTCCGAAAAAGGGCAGTTAAAGGTTAAAAAAAAATACACCAGAATCCAGCACTCAGTACGAAATTGCAAAGTCCTTTATCCAACAAAAAATTATTACATAGACAAAGAAGCAGGAAAATGTGCTCCTAGGTCAAAAGAAATATCATATGATGGAACAGACCCAGAAATAATGGAAGGTGGAGCAGAAAGAGACATTAAAGCATTTATTAGAAAGGTATCAAATCAATAACTTAAACCTCCATTTTATGAAGTAGAAAAAAATGACAAACTCAATGCAAGCAGAAGGCAAAAATCATAAGAGAGAGCAGAAATCAGTAAAACTGTAAGCATAAAAGCAAGAAAGAAAACTCAGTGAAACCAAAAGTTGTTCTTTGAAATGATCAATAAAATTGATAAACCTCTAGCAAGACTGATAAATTAAAAAAGAGAAGACACAAATTACCCATATCAGGAATGAAACAAGGGATATCATTGCAAATGCTGCAGGCATTAAAAGGATAATATAAAGGAATGCTCTGAACAACTCTATGGACATAAAATTGACAATGATGAAATGTAACAATCCCTAAGAAAAGGAACTACTAAAACTCATCCGAGATGAAATTGTAATCTGAATAGTCCTATAACGATTAAAGAAATTGAATGTATAATTTTTTAAAAACCTTCCAAAAAAGAAATTTCCAAGCATAAAGGGTTTCACTGGTGAGTTCTACAAAGCTTTTAAAAAATAACCCCAATTCTACACAATCACTTCCAGGACATAAAAGCAGAGAGAACATTTCCCATCTCATCTTACGTTGCCAGCATTACTATGCAATCAAAACCAGACAATACAAGAAAAGAAAACTACAAACCAAAATCCCTCATAAAGAGAGATGCAAAAGTCCTCAAGAAAATATCATCACATCAAATCTAGCAATATATAAAAAGAATTATATATCATAAGTAAAAGTGCAATTTATCCTGGGAATGCAAGCCTGCTTCAATATTTGGAAATAAATCAGTGCAATCCACCATATTAATGGTTTAAATAAGAAAAATTACATGATCATTTCTATTATGGGGCTGAATTATTTACCCCCAAAAAATCTGATGTTTAAGTCTCAACCCCCAGCACCTCAGGATATGAATGTGTTAGGAGACAGAGTCTTTAAAGAGGTAAGTAAGTTAAATGACATCATTAGGGTGGGCCCTACTCTAATATGACTGGTGTCCTACTGGAAAGTATACTTACCCATTCTCATGCTGCTAATAAAGACTTATCCGAGACTGGCTACTTTATAAAGGAAAGAAGTTTAATTGACTCACAGTTCAGCATGGCTGGGGAGGCCTCAGGAAATTCACAGCCATGGCAGAAGGGGAAGCAAACACGTCCTTCTTCACATGGCGGCAGGAGAGAGAAGAATGATAGCTGAGTGAAGGGGGAAACTCCTTATAAAACCATCATATCTCATGAGAACTTACTATCATGAGAATAGAATGGGGCAAACCACTCCTATGATTCAATTACCTCCCACTGGATCCCTCTCACCGTAAGTGGGGATTATGGGGACTACAATTCAAAATGAGATTTGGGTGGGGACACAGCCAAACCATATCAAAAGGAAGAAGAAATTTGGACTGTCTTAGTTCAGGCCACTATAACAAATAACCATAGACTGGGTAGCCTAAATGATAAACGTTCATAGCTCAGTTCTGAAGGCTGAAAGTCAGAGATCAGGATGCCAGCATGGTTGGGTTCTGGTGAGGGCCCTGTTCCAGGCTACAGACAGCTGACCTCTCCCTGTAACCTCACATGGTGGAAACAGGACAAGCTAGCTTTGGCCTCTTTTTTTTCTTCTTCTTCTTTTTTTTTTTTTTTCAGAGACAGGGTTTCACTCTGTTGCCCAGGCTGGAAGGCAGTGGTATTATCATAGCTCACTGGAACCTCGACCTGTCAGGCTGAAGCCATCCTCCCACTTCAGCCTTCCAAGTAGCTGGGACCACAGGCATGCACCACAATACCAGCTTTTTTTTTTTTTTTTTTTTTTTAGAGACAGGGTCTTGCTATGTTGCCCAGGCTAGTCTCAAACTCCTCAGCTCAAGACATCCTCCCACCTTGGCCTCCCAAAGTGCTAGGATTACAGACATGAGCCACCACAACCAGCCTTTGCCTCTTCTTATAAGGACACTAATCCCATTCATGAGGGCTCCGAAGACCAAACCTCCTAACATCATCACTTTGGAGGTTAGGATTTCAACACAGAACTTTTGGAGGACGCAAACTCAGACCATAACAAACACAGATACGCAAAGAGGAAAGACCACATGGAGATAGAGGGAGAGCATGGCCATCTGCAAACTGAGGGGCCAGGCTTCAGAGGAAATAACCCTGTTGGACTTGATCTCAGACTTCTAGGCTTCAGGATTGTGAGAAAATAAGTTTCTGTTGTTTAAGTCATCTAATCTGTAGTACTTTGTTATGGCAGCCCTAGCAAATTCATACATTATCTATTAGTACAGGAAAAGTATTTGCCAAAATTCAAATCCATTTATGATGTCTTAATAAAAAACTCTTAGCAAACTAGAAATAGAAGGAAACTCCTTAACTCAATGAAGGGCAAATACAAAAAAAACTATTCCTAACATCCTACTTAATCGTCAATGCTTCCCCCCAGATAAATAGCAAGACAAAGATGTCCACTCTTCACCACTCCTATCCAACATCATACACGAAGTCCTAGCCAGTGCAATAAGGAAAGAAAAATAATTAAAAGGCATACACATTGGAAAGGAAGAAATGAAACTGCCCATTTACAGATGACACAATTATCTACATAGAAAATCCCAAGTAATCTAAAAATGAAGACTGATAAAACTAGTGATTTTAGCAAGGTTGAAAGAGAAAAGATCAACACAAAAATCAATCACATATGCATGTGTATACCAGTATTGAACAATTATAAACCAAAAATCGAAAAACCAATACATTTTACTAAATCTCGAAAAAACATACTAAGCATAAATAAAACAAAATATGTAGAGAATCTGCATGCTGGAAACTACAAAAGCTGATGGAACAAATCCAAGAAGCCAACCTCATGTTGAAATTTGATCCTCAATGTTGGAGGTGAGGCCTAATGGGAGGTGTCTGGGTCATGGGGGCAGATCCCTCATGAACAGATTAATGACATCCCTGTGGGAATGGGGGGTACACAGGAGTGGCGATAAGTACGTTCTCACTCTATTAATTACCAAGAGAGCTGGTACTTCCCTATAAATCAAGAGGTATACCATGGTCATGAATGGGAAGACTCACAAAAGAAAGAAGTCAATTCTCAGACCTGTAGATTTAACACAATTCTAATCAAAAATCCTACAAGGATCTTTACCTTCTTTTTCTTTTTTGTGAGGCAGAGTCTTGCTCTGTCACCCAGGCTGGAGTGCAGGGGTGCGATCTTGGTTCACTGCAACCTCTGCCTCCTTGATTCAAGCGATTCTCCTGCCTCAGCCTCCCTCTGCCTCCTGGATTCAAGCAATTCTCCTGCCTCAGCCTCCCAAGTAGCTGGGACTACAGGCACGTGCCACCATGCCTGGCTAATTTTTTGTATTTTTAGTAGAGATGAGGTTTCACCATGTTAGCCAGGATGGTCTCAATCTCCTGACCTCTTGATCTACCTGCCTCAGCCTCCCAAAGTGCTGAGATTACAGGCGTGAGCCACTGTGCTGGGCCAAGGATCTTTATATATATATATATAAGCAAGCAGATTCCAAAATTTTAATAGAAAGGTAAAGAAACTAGATACCCAAAGCAATTTTGAAAAGGAAAATTAAGTTGGGAAAACCACATTACCTGATTTTTGAACTTACTAAAAACTACATTAATCAGCCAAGCACAGTGGTTCACGACTGCAATCTCGGCACTTTGGGAGGCCAAGGCAGGTGGATCACCTGAGGTCAGGAGTTTGAGGCCAGTCTGGCTAACATAGCGAAACCCTGTCTCTACTAAAAATACAAAAAATTAGCCAGACATGGTGGTGGGCGCCTGTAATCCCAGCTACTCAGGAGGCTGAGGCAGGAGAATCACTTGAATCCGCGAGACGGAGGTTGCAATGAGCTGAGGTCATACCACTGCACTCCATCCTGGGTGACAGAGCAAGACTCTGTCTCAAAAAAGTAAAAATAAAAACCACTTTAATCAAGACAGTGTGGTATTGTGGAGGGATGGATACATAGATCAATAGAACGTAATAGAGCACCTAGACATAGACCCATACAAATATGGCCAATAGAGTTTTGGCAAAGGTGCAAAAGCAAGTTAATGGATACAGGCTAATCCTTTCAGCAATGGTGTTGGAACAGTTCGCCCCTCACCATGCTTTCTGCCCTGCTTGGCACTGACGGGGGACTCCCTGCTCAAGGGGCAGGGTCACCAAGAGCCCCTGATATGGTTTGGATTTGTATCCCCACCCAAATTTCATGTCGAATTGTAATCCCCACGTGTTAGAGGAGGGGCCTGGTGAGAGGTAATTGAATCATGGGGGCAGATTTCCCCCTTGCTGTTCTCACCATAGTGAGTGAGTTCTCATGAGATTTGGTTGTTTGAAAGTGTGTAGCACTTTTCCCCTTGGCTCTCTCTCTTTCTCTCTCCTTTCTTTCTCTCTCTCTCTCCTGTTGCCATGGTAAAGACATACTTGTTTCCCCTTCACCTTCTGCAAGGGTTGTAAGTTTCCTGAGGCCTCCCAGCCATGCTTCCTGTACAGCCTGAGGAACTAGGAGTCAATTAAACCTCTTTTCTTCATCAATTACCCAGCCTTGGGTATCTCTTTATAACACTATGAGAACGGACTAATACAGCCCCTCACAAACCAATCTGACACCTGGCAGCACCCAGCACTCACCCTGCAGACAGAACAGCCCAGAGTCTGGTAAAGGGAACCAGCATGTGTAGAAGAGACGGAAAAAGGATGACGCAGGTCCTGGGCAGAGCAGCTCTGCACGCTTTTGGCACCCAAGCAGAAGTCCTTCCCTTTTAATATTGGAGGGTCCGTGTCTCACTCAGCTCAGGCTGCTATAACAAAATGCCACAGAGTGGGGCTTAAATAATAGATGTTTATTTTCTCACGATTCTGAAGCTTGGAAGTCCAAGGTCGAGGTGTCAGCAGGGTTGCTGTC
The DNA here is from genome assembly GCF_008728515.1 of Papio anubis. Lineage (NCBI taxonomy): Eukaryota > Metazoa > Chordata > Mammalia > Primates > Cercopithecidae > Papio > Papio anubis. Next base: position 8,983,994 of record NC_044986.1, on the reverse strand, counting down.
TGGTGTGACCCTCTTCCTGGCTTGCAGGTGGCCGCCTTCTCGCTGTGTCCTCACGTGGCAGAGAGAGAGAAAGAGCAAGCTCTTCCACCATGAAGGCCCCACCTTCATGACCTTGTCTAAACCTAATCACCTCCCAAAGGCCCCATCTCCAAATACCATTACACTGGGGGTTAGGACTTTGCTGTATGAACTGGGGGGAGGGCACAAACCAGTCTATAGCAGTTACTGTGAGTGTGCCACCCCTGTGCAGAAGCCATGGGCACCTCTCCTTCACACACTGGGCTGAGAGCCATAGTTGAGTTCTTCCATCCGCTGGGGCTGGCCTGCTTTTTTTTTTTTCTTTTTTTTTGAGATGGAGTCTTTCTCTGTTGCCCAGGCTGGAGTGCAGTGGCGTGATCTTGGCTCACCGCAACCTCTGCCTCCCGGGTTCAAGTGATTCTCCTGCCTCAGCCTCCTGAGTACCTGGAATTACAGGTATGTGCCACCATGCCCAGCTAATTTTTGTACTTTTAGTAGAGACAAGGTTTCACCATGTTGGCCAGGCTGGTCTCAAACTCCTGACCTCAAGTGATTCGCCTGCCTCAGCCTCCCAAAGTGCTGCGATTATAGGTACAAGCCACCATGCCCACCCCATCCTGACCATTTTTAACTCAGGTGGGGCTTATACACCCCTTCCTCATTAAATGGGACCAGGGAGCTCCCTGATGCTCCCCAGCCATGCAAGGTGAGCAGAAAGTGGGCAGCTGGCACGGCTGTGAGCCAACAACTTCCCACCACAGAGCTGCCCCAAGCGGGCTGGAGCTGGATAAGAGATGGGGAGCTGGGATCGCCCACAGCACAAGGTGGGGCATGGGAAGCCTCGATCCACACATGCGGGCTTACTGTGCCTCCACCACCTCAGATATGCATCTCTCCAGCCCGAAGTTCTTGAGCACTCATGCCACAAGCCAGGCAGGCTGCTGCAGGAAGGAGAGGAGAGTTAGCCAGCCCCTTCCTGTCCCTGAGGCTCCACCAACCCCGCATCAGATGCTATCAGGTGTTACAGACACCCCGGGTACCCCAATGCTTGCCAGCACAAGGCTTGTCAGCAGCCTCTCAGTGGAATAATGGGCCCCAGGGTCCCCCTGACATACACACCTGGTGCCAGGTGGCAGCAATCTCACAACTGATGTAAACAGTGACAGTGACAGCCACCATGCAGGGACCTTGGGGCCAGCACTGTGAACACAATTCACATGCAACTTCACTTCTAGGTTTGGGCCAATTATACCTGATATGGCACAACTGTCACCCCTTTTTCAGACTAGAAAACTGAGGCTCAGAGATGGGAAGTCACTTGTCCAATGGCTCAATTGAGGTATGACTGCAGGTCTGAGTCCAGACACTAAGGAGCTTCTGTTTTGGCTCCACTGTTGGGATCTGAGGCAGTTCCCACCTTGGAGAGTGGGTGCTGCATGAAACGCACCCTCTTCAAAGGTCCTTTCCCATTTCCCCATCATGAATCTTTGCTCCATGGTGACCACATGGCTGACAGATTTTCACAGGAGCTTGGGGTTGAGGCTGGCTCTGTAAAGCTGTGTTTAATCTCACCCTGACCCTGTACAGTTTCCATACACAGACATTTTTGTACCATGACTTGCCATTTTCCCATTATTTGACCCAGTGTGCTTGCTGCATCAACTTGTTTACTTTCAAAACATTTGTGTTTCTCTAGGCACGCTCTTGCAAACACCCTCTGGGGCTGACGGGCCTCCAGCAAGAAGCCAGCTGCAGGCCACAGCTGAGCATCCTGTTCTTGAGCCACGCCAGCCTGGTGGAGGCTGAGACCACAGCAGTGAGCCTGGAGCACTGACCCTGATACTGCCCTATGACTGTATCATGGGGCACCAGGCTGCTCAAAACCCTTGTGAATGCATCCATGCAGGCCCCAGAGTAACCACGATCTCCCTGCTCAGCATTACTGTGCTAAGTGTGGTCTGAGACCACCCCAGAGTGACACCAGTATCCCTGCCTCCTTTCCCGGCACAGATGGTCCAGCTCTTTGCCAAGGCAACTGTAGCCAAGTGGCCTGGGACAGACCCAGAGAAGCAGGAAGGGAAGCCCCCACCTGCCGTCTGGGGGCTGCAAGACCCAGGAAGGCACTTCTAGGCAGCAAAGTCCAAGGAAGGGGCTTGGACTTTGTGTCCAGGTGACAAGCCCTTCCGAAAAGGCAACACAGAGAGGAGGCCAGGAGCAGGTGCCAGGAGACCTTGGCAAGTCACTCAAAGTCTGAACCTCAATGTCCTCTGCTGTCAACTGCAGATAATAATATGAATGATAGAAGGCATCAGCAGCCCTGCCCCAAGGATTGGCTTCCATCCTGAGTGTGAAACTCTGCATGGTGCAGGGCAGTGGTTAGAGCCTGGCATGCTAGCTAGTGTTGCCGTCAACACTGGAGATGGGGGGCCAGGCAGGACTCACTGACCTCCTGCACCAGCCGCTGAATTAATTTGGTTAATACTATGCGATGTGCATTCAGTGCCTTAGCATCGAGCTGGAGTCCAGCAGGAGGAGTGTCCTGTTCCCTTGCGGGGCACGCTCCAGAGACAGAGGCAACCAAATCCCAGTGCCAGCACCACTCCTGAGCCAGGCCTCCACGGCTGTGAGCTGCCTGCAGATCACAGGAACGTAGTTAAAGCATATTCCTGCAAGCTGGGGCCAGGGCCCCTTCCGGAGCAGCTGCCCTCAATCAGCACATCCGTCACACTAGATGCTCCATGCACTTTCTCTTGCTTCATTTCCTGAGAGCTCTAAGAGGCAGGGACTATTGTAAAGCCCATTCAGTGGTGTGGCATCCCCTCAGGGTAATCAGAAATCCCCAGGGTGTGGCCCCAGGAAGACAGGGAGCTCGCCCTGTACTGAGGGCAATATGACAGCTAAAATGCTCACCAGCTGCAAAGCCTGGACTCCCAAGACAAGAGCTCGGAGCAGAGGCTACACTGTGGAGGCAGCGGGGCCACACCGCTGGGCTGCACAAAGGCTGCCCACACATCCCCATTCTTCCACTGCACACCACCCCCAGCCCCAATCACCCCAGAGAGCTGGGGTCTCCGGACGCTGGTGAAAGTCATGCATCCACGTTGTGCTACAACACCTTTGAGACAGGTCAGCCTCCTAGCCCAAGTACTGCCCTCCTACCGCCCCCAGGCCCTGGGCAGCCCAAGGGGTAGAGCAGGGAGTTAGGACATGGGGGCAGAGGAAGAGAGAGGCAGAGGGTGAGGACACCGGGGATCCCCAGGATGAGTGTTTCCTGGCCAGGATGGGGACTGATAGGAGCCACCCACAACACCAGAATGCCTAGCAGTAGGGTTTCTTCTGGCTCCGACCCACAGGCCCCCCCAGACCGTGTGGGCTGACTCAGGGAAGTCACAGCCATTACACCGCATCACCCTTCACAGTGCCACTGAGTCACCATGTCACAGCCTAACCACATGACAGCATCAGCACACCACAGTGCCACCTTATCACTGTGTCCACATTGCCCTGTCACTGTATTGCAGTCACAGTGTCGCATCATCACTGTCACTCTGTCACATCACAGTGCCACCATGTCACACCATCACTGTCACACCATCCCCCATCTCCCTGTCATTAAGTCAATGTCTCCACATCACACACATGTCAGTCACCCTGTCGCCCTGTCACCACACCCCGCGTCACCATTTATTCTTCTCAAGAGTTTTCCAGGTCCTGCTGATAGCCGCTGAGAAAATATTTTCAGGAAAAGCCACTCATGCCCAGTGACCCACCTGAAGCTCTGCTGCTGGCAGAGACGGAGATCTCCAGCCCCGGAGGGTGGGGCCGTCTACACTGGCTGCAGATCCCTGAGGGCCGTCAGTTTGAAAGCTTTGTGTGACTCCCTTCGCTGTGCCCAGGATTTTGTGTGGATCGACTTTTGGCCTCAATCTCTGGATGCGTGGCCTGTCCAGTCCAGGAGCAGGTGGCCTGCGGACGCCTCCCAATAGGACAAATGTGTCCAGGCTCACGGACCTTTGCTCCCAGGGGTCATTTCCTCTCAAACCTACAGCCAACAAGGCCACCAGTCCCCTCAACCCAGGGCCACTTCCCTCATGACCAGCCACCAGCAGAAGCAGATGGCCTCAGGCAGATGGCCAGAGTCACCCACTCCCTAGGGCATGAACTCCCCTGGCTGCCCTGCTTCAGGCCGCTCAGCCCAGGCATCACTCACCTGCGACCAGCAGAAGAGACTGATTTCACGAAGGCAAATGCCCCAGAGAAGGGACTGGTCCTGGGCTCCAAAAGCCAGGCCTTCATAGTCGAGAGACATCAGCTCATTTACAGGGCCCACTTCAGCCTGTTCCCCAGTGCCTGCCCACCCACCAGGTGACTGCAAATGACCTTGTCCAGGGGCGGTCAGGCCGTTGAGGGAGATCCACAGAGACACACAGCATCATCGTAACAACACACATTCATGGTGTCTTCACTGTGGGCCGAGCACCATGCCTCACGCAGCAAGTGTGCCGGTCATCTCTTCTCTTGCAGTAGCTACCTGGCCTTGACATCTGCCTCTTTCTGACCTGCAGTCCAGAAGCTTATCCCTCCCCTCAGTCCCTCCCGCCTCACTTTCGGTCACTTGCCACACTGCCATCCATTGGGAACGCCCACTAGAGATGCAAACCTGACCACAGGCACCTCCTCATCCTGTCTCGGAACCTGTTTCCTCACCTGAGATCAGGAGGACCCACACGACGATTTTCTAGATTCCCTATCAGGCACTGTTCCAAGGTCTTTGGTGAAACATTTTATTTTCTTCCCCCAACACCTTATTAGGGAGGGTTGGTCTAGTTTAGCCCCATTTTCCAGGTGAGAAACTAGGGCTCCGATAAATCCTGTGACTTCCCACCGCCACACACTTGGTCAGCATTGAGTCCCTGCGTGAACACGGGCCCCAGGGCCATGCCAGAGCTACACTGACGCTCACGAATTTTCTAATTTTATCCTTACAGCCTACAAGAAACCATGTACACAGCTGTGCACAGGCATAGCCAAGTGCAATGAAAACCTCCCAAAGCCACCAGGTCTTGCACAGCTCCCTGGTCCCCACCCCAAGGGCCCTGCTATCAATATCAGCAGACCAATGTACGGGGCTGGGCCTCTTTGGGACCCCCAGACCCACGCCCAGCTCAGAGACGGCGGAACCACAAAGCTCCACCCCCAACATGTTTCATACAGCCAAGAGTTTTGCTTCTAAAATTGTGTTTGTCTCAGTCATTTGGGGATAAACAAGATGCAAATTCATTCATCAGAGATATTTCTGAACTGGGAACATGAAAGTCCAGGAGCTGCCTCCAGGCAGCTGTCCCTTCAGCCCGTCTGGCTTCTTGGGGAGGCGAAGCCCTTCGCTGGTTTGGACGGGACCAGCAGGAGCATGAGGGACTCACCCCTCTCCAGCAGCAAAGCCCTTGCAGCAAGCCGAGCCCACAGCAGCTGTGGTTCCCTCCGCAAATCAGGAAAGGGAATTTACCCCTCTGGAGGGAAGCTGGCCTTTCTGCTCCTGAGTCCAGGTTCCCCGGTCCAGAGGCCACTGTTGGTGTTTCAGGCCCTGGATCCAGCCTTTGTTAGGAGACCTGGGAAGGAGGTGGATGAGCTATGGAGGCTGTGTTCATTCTCCTAGTGCTGTTGTCACAAATTTCCAGAAACGTACTGGCTTGGAACAACACACATTCGTTACATTCCAGTTCCAGAGGTCAGAAGACCAACACCATCTCACTGGGCCAAGATCACGGGGCCAGCAGGGCTGTGCTCCTCCAGGTGGCCCGAGAGGAGCACCCATTTACCCGCCTCCAGCTTTTCAAGGCCTTAGTGTTCCTGACCCTTCCTCCAGCTTCACAGCCAGTAACGCTGAGTGAGGTTCTTCTCACAGTGCATCCCTGTCCCCCTCCCCTGCCTCACTTCTACCCTCGAGGACCCTTGTGATGACATTGAGCCCACCCAGATAACCAGATAATGCAACCGAGTCGAAACTCATTCTGCCAGCTGCACAACACCCAGTAAGTCAAGAGACAAGGAGGTGAGGCAAGGGAAGAGACTTTCAGAGAACAGCAAACTGAGAAGATGGCAGATTCGTGTCCTAAAGCAGCGGTACCCAACCTTTTAGGTACCAGAGATTAGTTTCGTGGAAGACAATTTTTCCGTGGACAGGGTGTGAATGATGCAAGCACATTGCATTTATTGTGCACCTTATTTCAATTATTATCACATTGTAATATGTAATAAATGATTATACAATTCACCATAATGTGCAGCTAGATGGTCCCATCTGGGGTGATGGGAGACAGTGGGAGATCATCAGGCATTAGAGTCTCATAAGGAGCAAGCAGCCTAGATCCCTGGCATGCGCCGTTCACAATAGGGCTCATGCTCCTATGAGAGTCTAACGCCACCACAGATCTGACGGGAGGTGGAGCTCAGGCGGTCATGCGAGTGATGGAGAGCGACTGTAAATACAGATGAAGCTTTTCTCACTCACCTGCCGCTTACCTCCTACTGTGCATCCCTGTTCCTACAGGCCACCTACCAGGACCAGTCTGTGGCCCTGGGGTTAGGGCCTCCTGTCCTAAAGAACCATCTCAGAAGGCAGGAATCCCAAGCTTCCTTTTTTAATAGGAACGGGGAACCAGCAGAGGGTTGAGGTCAGGAGGTAACTAGTGACCACACACATCTGGGCATCAGCAGGGGTCCAAGGAGTTTGCAAAATTTCTTTGTCCTTGGTCGGGTCACAGTGCTTGTATAAATCTTCAACACAACATTGTGACCTGTGTGTACACCCTCCTCGTCTTGTTGGGATTCGTTTTGGGAAGGGATCATAATTATCCTTGCTTTAAACTGTAGACTAAATTCCTCCTGTAGTTAGCTTGGCTCAGTGCAGAAATGAACAAGGACAGTTAGCTTGTGAGGTTAGATGCAAGATGGAGTCACTTATGTCAGATTTCTCTCACTGCTGCAATAACGCAGGATAATCTCCCTATCTTAAGGCAACTAATTAGCATTCTTAATTCCCCTTTGCGATACAAGGTAAGATATTCACAGGTTCAGGGAATTAGGATGAGGCTTCTTGGGTGGTGGGGTCGGGGAGGCACATTATCCTGCTCACCTGAGATGGGGAAGAGACTGCACAGTACCTGGGTGAGGAGTGAATGCGTGCCTGGAACCCAGTGGGCCTCATGCACAGGGCCCAGCCTCACAGGGCCTGTGGAGGTTGGACACTGAAGGGCACAGGGGCTCTTCAGCCAAGCAGGAGGTCTGTGCAGAGGCCCCAAGAGGGGAATCCCCTCAGTCCCTGGAGCACAGACCAGTGGCCAGCCCAGGACCCCACACGCACTGGCACACCCCACAGGGCAGTCAAAGTGACAGGGCCTCACTCTGTTTCCAGGATCACATAGGGCCCAGGTCTCTTAGGGGGCCCAATGCAGTGGGGGAAGGGTTCCCACAATGACTGAGCCAAACCTGTCACCAACTGGGCTCAGAGTCAAATTTCATTTAACTTCTTTGCTGGATTTAAATGTATATATATAGCCGGGCGTGGTGGCTCACACCTGTAATCCCTGCACTTTGGGAGGTCAATGAAGTTGAATCACCTGAGGTCACAAGTTGGAGACCAGCCTGGCCAACATGGTGAAACCCCATCTCTACTAAAAATACAAAACTTAGCCAAGTGCAGCGGTGGACGTCTGTAATCCCAGCTACTCGGGAGGCTGAGGCAGGAGAATCGCTTGAACCCGGGAGGCGGAGGTTGCAGTGAGCTGAGATCATCCCACTGCACTCCAGCCTGGCTGACAGAGCAAGACTCCATCTCAAAAAAAAAAAAAAAAAAAAAGTAGCTGGGCATGATGGCAGAGATTGCAGTGAGCTGAGATCGTGCCACTGCATTCCAGGCTGGGCAATAGAGCAAGACTCCATCTCGAAAAAAATTATATATATATATATATCTATTTCTTGCTCTTGAGCCCCATGGGAAGGTTCTTTCCTGTTATACCAGAAACACCTGGGAGAGAATGGTACTGTCACGTTAGGGCACTGGTGATGTGCAGTGGCCACCTCTTGGGTCCCTGCCACTCTGACTGGCCTTCCCTTCTTCCCACTCTCCCTCCGGCACACTCAGGCCTCAGTATATTGCCCACAAATATGGGTAAACCCTGGTTTGTTTTGTATTGTTTTGTTGCAATAGTCTCCCTGTCACCCAGGCTGGAGTGCAGTGGTGCAATCTCGGTTCGCTGCAACCTCTGCTTCACAGGTTCAATCTCTGCTTCAAACGATTCTCCTGCCTCAGCCTCCCGAGGAACTGGGATTACAAGCGTGAGCCACCATGTCCAGCTAATTTTGTATTTTTAGTAGGAATGGGGTTTCACCATGTTGGCCAAGCTGGTCTCCAACTCCTGACCTCAAGTGATCCACCTGCCTCGGCCTCCCAAAGTACTGGGATTACAGGCATGAGCCGCCACGTCCAGCCAACCTTGTTTTTGTTTTTGTTTGTGGAGACAGGATCTTACTCTGCCACCCAGGCTGGAGTGCAGTGGCACAAGCATCATTCACTGCAGCTTCCACATCCCAGGCTCAGGCTATCCTCCCACCTCGGACTCCCAAAGTACTGGGAATACAGGAGTGAGCCACCATGCCTGGCCGAACCCTGCTTTCTTTGACTGCCCTTAACCTAGGAAAAGGTGCTGACAGCTGCACAGGTACCTATTCTGAAAACACCCTTGTGACAGGGAAACAGCAGAAAGGTCAACGCTGCAAACCGCAGGAGCAGGCCATGCCCGCACCCGGAGCAGCGTCCAGGCACCACCGCCCCTTGGCTGGCCTTCTCTCTGCCTCCTGGTCTCCTCTCTCTCCCTGTCTCCAGCTCCAACCCCTGTGTGCAAGAGAAAACTAAGACTCAAGGGTCATGGGTGGGCACCTACTGTGGGTCAAGCCCATTATTTCCTTTATCCACACAAGCCCACAAGACAGCAGCTGATGTAAACCTAAGAAAGCTGAGGCTGAAGGCCTCCGATAAGGCGCTCAGGATCTCCAGCTGGTGTCTGGCGGTGGCGGAGTGGAAACTCACACCCTCCCGCGCCCAGGCCTGTGCTCTTTCCCTCGCTGCCTCTGCATGGACGCCCTTTTCCAACAGGCTTGGATCCCTGTGGAGTGCACAGGGCATGTCACACACTACTTGGCTTGTACTATGGAGGCCTGAAAAGGAAGAGCCATCTGCCCAGGGCGGCTGTTGGGAACAGCAGAGCTGGCACCGCTGAGTCCTCACGCGCCTCTACGTGTGCATGACAGGTACTGGCAGCAGTGTGCACGGGACAAAGCTGGCCTTCGCTCCCCAGGTCTTCAAAGCCAACTCCTTTGCACAAGCCCCAAACCCTCTCCGCCTGAGGAACCCCAGGCAGGTCCCAGGCTGGGAGTGAGCACCATGTTCTTCAAAATGTCAACAGCACCTACTCCAAGCCCCCAAGGCCTGAAGAAGCTGGGGTTACAGGGGTAAGCCACCGCGCCCAGCCCCTAATGGCAGCTTTTATCATAGCATCCAGGCAGCTTGCTAACCCAGGCCCAGGGCAAGGCCTCCCCAAACTCATTCACTCAACAAAGGTTCATTTTGGGTAGACTCCTGGTACTTCGCTATGAAAGAGACCAACGAGGCCCCTGCCCTCCAGAATTTACAGACAAAAATTCAGGTAAACTAACAGACAAAACAGTTACTAGCCCTGGTAAATGCACAGAAGGAAGTGGGAAGAGTGTGCTGAGAAAGGAAATCACAGAGGAGGCTCTGCTTGAGACGGAGTGGGGGGTCGGGGAGGGCCACTCTGAAAAGATGCTATACATTCCGGGGCTGCCTGACTGAGAGCAGCACCAAAGCCATTCCAACAGCAGAACCGCAGTGCCAAGGTCAAGGTGGGCTAACAGCTCAGAGTAAGTGAGTTCCTACCTCCCCCAGACACCCCCAGCCCTTTGCAGGTAATGTCTTTCTCCCTGCAAGTCTATGAGGGAGGTACTATCATCATACTTTACAGATAGGGAAACCGAGGCACACAGCAATGAAATGACTCACCCAGGATCCTACAGCTGGAAGTGCTGAATCAGCATCCAGCTACCCAGGCGGTGCCCAGGCCCGATCTCCCTCCGAGGATGCTCCCAGCTCGGGAATGGCCCTGCCTGCTCGTGATCTCATCATTGCCTGGGCAGCTTGGAGCAGACTCAGAGCTCTGGAATCTGAGGACAAGGTCCAGTGGCTCCCAAAGAGTGCTGCTGAGATTGGGCCACTGATTGGATTGGAGAGAAACTTGGATACTGTGTGATTCCTGCCGCATAACATGGCCGTCTGGCTCGGGATGGGGCCAAATCCATCCTGAGTAGGCCAGGCCTCCCACACCCTCAAGTTCAAGCTTGATCCAAGGTAAGGTTAAGCCACTCTCTGCCTCACGTCCCTCATCTGTAAAGTGGGGATGATAAACGAAGGTCACATGAAAATAGCTGCAGAATCGCCCTGCAGTGGGAAGGCTTCCCACACCTTGGCAACCTGCCCTGGGAAATCTCTTTGTCTTTGGAGGGAAAGGCAAACACTCTCCGTCTTGGTCCCCATTGGCCATGCAGGGCTTTCTGGTGCCTGGCAGGGACTGCACATTCATATCAGTGTGCCCCTGAGAAGTGGAGGAGAGCTGGCCACCAACCAGGCTTGTGGCTTAGCAGAGCGACCTGGAACAAACTCATAAGCTCTCCCCTGACCTGCTTCTGAAGGGGACCAGCTCCCCGCTTGCACAACCAGGCTGGTTTTCCTCTGTCTCTGTGTCATGCAGACACACACACACACGTGCGCACGCACACACACACGCACGCACACATGCACGCACACGCGCCCACACACGCACACGCACGCACACGCACAGCCTCGGGCAGCACCAGGAGCCACGGGGGACACCACAGCAGACACATGTAACCAGGCCTTGGTAGGATGTCCCTCCACTTCAAAGCTCCAGGGCAGGGCGGAGGCCCCAGGTAATGACAGGGAACCCCCGTGCAGAAACCACCAGCCTCAGCAAGAAAAGAAACCAGGCCCGGATTACAGCTGACCCCGTGTTCCTGGGCTTGTCAGCCTGTGGCCAGCACAGTGCTAGAATGGCTGTTAGCTGGCCTGTGGCCAGCGCAGGCCTGCACCCCGACAGCTCCTTCCCCCTAGCTCCTTCTCCTCTGATGTTACCTGCCTCAAAATAGGACACAGTCCCACCCAGCCCCCAGCCTAGCCTGCCTCTGGGCTCTGAGGACGGACACTCCTCCACCTTCCTCCTGACTTTGTTCCCCCAAAATTCCTAGAAAGCCAACACGGGGCTCCCTGCAGGCGGAGCATGCATGTGAGACAAATACGTCAGATGGCCCTGTCCTTCCTCATGCCTCAGGAGTCCTGCCTGCCTCGGGACAGTGCAGGGCTGGAGGGAAGGGGAGAGCTACCCACCACAACTTCGAGCCAAGGAGGTGACAACAATCTTTTTTTTTTTTTTTCTGAGACACAGTCTCAATCTGTCGCCCAGTCTGGAGTGCAGTGGTGCGATCTTGGCTCACTGAAACCTCCGCCTCCCGGTTCAAGCAATTTTCCAGCATCAGCCTCCCCAGTAGCTGGGATCAGAGCCACATGCCACCACACCCAGCTAATTTTTGTAGTAGAGACGGGATTTTGCCATGTTGGCCAGGCTGGTCTCAAAGTCCTGACCTCAAGTGATCCACCCACTTTGGCCTCCCAAAGTGCTGGCATTACAGGTGTGAGCCGCCACACCCAGCCAGAGGTGAGGATCTTTGTGCCTCTCCAGCCTGGGCAGAAACGCAAAGGTTCTGGGTCACTGCAGAGCCCTAGAGATGAAATCAGAGCTCACCAGCGGGTCCTAAGGACCTCTGGACAGGAGTCAAAATCATCTGGGTTCCACATCACACACCGGGGCCTGTCGCGGGGTGGGGGGCAAGGGGAGGGAGAGCATTAGGACAAATACCTAATGCATGCGGGGCTTAAAACCTAGATGACGGGTTGACAGGCGCAGTAAACCACCATGGCACATGTATACCCATGTAACAAACCTGCACATTCTGCACATATATCCCAGAACTTACAGTAAATTTTTTAAAAAGTAGCCTGGGTTCCAGTTAGTAAAACACCCCCACACCCACCCTGACTGCTGGAAATTGTTCTTCCTCGGCCCCCAGGGCTCCGCTCCCTCCCATGTCTCCCCCTCCAACTCCCTTCTCCCTCCCTAGCCTCCCCTGCAAGTTCCCTGGTCGGTTCCGTCCATTCAATGTTGGGATTCCTCAAGGTCTGTCTCGAACCCTCTTCTGAGCCTGCCCTCTCCCTGGGCCAACTCAGTCACCCCCTCTTATACACAAATTTGTTTTCAATAGAAGTTACAATGAGTGCGCCTCCCCTCTACCTCCTCCACTTCTTCTGCCTCAGCCACCCCGAGAGAACAAGACCAACCCCTCTTCCTCCTCAGCCTACTCAAGGCAAAGACTATGAGGATGAAGACCTTTATGATGAGCCACTTCCACTTAATAAATAGTAAATGTATTTTCTCTTTCTTATGATTTTCTTAATAATTTTCTTTTCTCTACCTTATTGTAAGAATAAAGCATATAATACATGTAACATACAGAATATGTGTTCATTGACTGCTTATGTTATCAGTAAGGCTACTGGTCAACAGTAGGCTATTAGTAGTTAAACCTGGGGGAACTTAAAAGTTATACATGGATTTTGGGCTATGTGGGAGGTCAGCGCCCCCAACCCCTGTGTCGTTTATGGGTCAACTGTACAGTCGTATTTGTTACCCCAGTGAATCCTTACAACCTCCCTGCCAGATACGGGTGTCCGTTTTACAGATGAGCAAATAGAGACTCAGCAAAGGGAAGAGATTCGCTTCATGCAAAGTAATCAGTGCACTCTTGGACACCCACCTGCTCACATTTTCTGGACAGACAGATTCATTTCCTTCTTGTGGCTGGAGGTGCCCTTTGGCAGGCCCTGCCCAGGCAAACTGCCAGGCCAGACAGTGGGTTCTTGGTGCCCTCCTCTGGAAGTGCCCCTCTCTTGCCTCATGCCTCTCTAACCAAGAAGTGTCCAGGGAACATGGGGACCCAGCTGAAAGAGACCCCTGTTGATCTTCAGGACCCAGGATGAACTGCAGCAGGGAGCTGTAGTGATCACACACACATGCTCACACAGATACACGCGCGCACACACACACCCCAAGGCGGGGCACCAACATGCCAATGAGGCAGCACCAGTTCTGCCATCTTCATGCTGTGTGACCTTGAGGGAGTTACTCAACCTCTCTGAGCCTCAGTTTCTGCAATATAAAAATGGAGACAAAGGCAAGGCACAATGGTTCAAGCCGGTAATCCCAGCACTTTGGGAGGCCGAGGCAGGTGGATTACCTGAGGTCAGGGGTTCACGACCAGCCTGGCCAACGTAGTGAAACCCCATCTCTACTAAAAACACAAAAATTAGCCAGGCATGGTGGTAGGTGCCTATAATCCCAGCTACTTGGGAGGCTGAGGCAGGAAAATCGCTTGAATCCACAGGGCAGAGGTTGCAGTGAGCCTAGATCGCGCCACTGCACTCCAGCCTGGGTGACAGAACAAAACCCCATCTCAAAAAGAAAAAAGAAAAAAAAAAACAAATGGAGAAAAATACCAACTGCCTGGGGTTTTATGAAGATTAAATGAGAATTCACGAGAAAGAATTCTGCAGTTAAAGGCCACATAATAAGAGACTTATCATCATCACTATGTGTTAATTATTTCAGTCTTCTTAATATTAGCATTATCGTTGAGAGCCCAGGGTGTCCTCCCCAACTAAATCAGAAAGACCAAGAGATTATTAAAATGCAATTGAAGGGCCAGGTGCGGTGGCTCACGCCTGTAATCCCAGCACTTTGAGGGGCCAAGGCAGGAGAATCATGAGGTCAGGAGTTGGAGACCAGCGTGGCCAACATGGTAAAACCCTGTGTCTACTAAAAATAAAAAAATTAGCTGGGCGTGGTGGCAGGCCCCTGTAATCCCAGGTACTTGGGAGGCTGAGGCAGGATAATCGCTTGAACCCAGGAGGTGGAGGTTGCAGTGAACCGAGATTGTGCCACTGTACTCCAGCCCTTGCGACAGTGCAAGACTCTATCTAAAAAAAAAAAAAAAAAAAATGCAATTGAACAGCCAAGATAACCCTTGGGTAAGCACAAGAGGGTGGAGAAGGGTCCCTGGACCTGAGAGAAGACCACAATCACTGGCCCTGTTGGCCCAAGGCCTGGGGTGCCTGTTCTGGGCAAGGACCTGATCCCTCAAGGCTTCCCCTGACTCCCCAGCTACATGGGGAGGTTCCTGGGAACATCCAGCCCTGCAGACCTCCTTCTTCTCTCACAAGGCTGCCTCGTGGGCCAGGAACCCATCTCCAGGGCAGTCCCAGTCCAGGGAAGGTGTCCTCAGCGTGTTCCCCCACGCTCAGCTCCCTCCCCCTGGCCCCTTGCTGTCCTCCTTTCATCTGGCTCCTCCTTGGGTCAGGCAGCTGCTAGAGATCCCGCCCTCGAGAGTCCAGGCGTGGCCACCTGCCCCTTGGCCCCCATGGGAAGTCCTCTGAGCCTAAGCCCCATTGATGCAGAGAGTACTGGCCAAGGGGTGCAGGAAGGAGGTCTTCCCAACACTCCAGACCACAGGGCATAGTTTCTCCTGGCTCCAAACCATATGCCCACTCTAAAGCTCCATGCTGCAGCCAGAGACCACTAAGGCACAGGCTGGGGGAGCAGAGGAAGCCACGGCCCACCCTGGATGAGACTCGGCATCACCAGTGTCCCCACAGCAGGAGTCCCCCCCGCTCCCTACCGCAGGACAGCTGTGGTCTCAAGCCCTTGAGGGTTCCATGGCCCGGAGATCCAGGCCAGCACTGCCCCACTCAGCTCTCACACACTGCCACCAACACTCCCAGCCCCAGGAAGGAAAAGAAAATCCTTTTTCCTCTGAGCACGGCTGAGACAGGCAAATTCTCAAAGAAGTGCTGAGGATGCTAGAAGGAAATCGAATCTTGCCACTTACTGAGAGCACAGGCTGCCGTCCCGTGAGTGGCCTCCCATCTCCCTCCTGGGTCCCTGCCTTTGTCCCAGCTTCTTCCTCAGCTGTGCTCACTAAACGAGCAAGGATTTGAACCAGCCCTGCGCCCATCAAGGGAATTCCCAGGCAATGCAGGGCGCCAAGGACATCTGCAGGCCCAGAGTACTGGGAAATACAGCCCTGGGCGAGGCACTCAACCTGCAAGCTGAGCAGGTGGCAGCGAAAGCCCCCAGCAACCTCACCCCTCCGGTGGGATGCCCCAGGCTTCTGCTTCCCGAGACCCCCTGGGAAGAGGGGTCAGCTGCCCTGACAGTGACATTTCCCAGGCTCACCTCTCCACGCCAGGTGCTTCCAGAATCACCTCCCAAATACACACCCCTCCCTCCAATGCTGGTCTCAGGGTCTGCTTTTAGGAGTGAGGAAACCAAACCAAGATAGAGGGCAAAGACTGAGAGGTTGGCAAAGGAAGGACCCATTCAAAGAAGTGGTCCATGATAGAGGAGACAGGATGGGGGCACCTCCGTGTCGTTTGAGTCTCTCTATGGTCCTTTAGGGTAGGTGATATTATTCCCATATCTCAGCTGCAGCCACTGAGGCTCAGACACACCCCACGTTCCCCATCAAGGACAGGTGAAGCTGGGATTCAAACCCAGGTCACTGACCAGAGCCCAGGTCCCAGATGCTTCTAGGCGGAGCTGGGGGAAAAGGCATGTTCTCTAGAACTGGGATATTTTCAACCATTCCACGAAGTTAATACGATGACCAGAAACTGCCTTATTGAGTCCCTGGGCCTGACGCGAAGGCGGTCAGAGGGAGGACCACGTTTTATGCTCCCTATCGCCCCATCCCCTCCCCCTGCAGGCCTCCTGCTTCCCACAGACCCGACCACCCACTCATTCCGCACATTGAACAGCCTCATCTCCCTCTTTTTCCTTATCTCAAAAAGCCCAGAGCTCAGCTATCTCTTCAAAAGCTCCGCTAATGAGAAGCACATTTGATTTCCTCGGGGGAGGCAGCTGTGGGATGAGAGTCGGAAGTGTAAACTCTGCTGGTGGTTGAATCATCGCGGTGCTTCTTAATTTTTTTATGGTGATGTTTTATAATTTTCTAAAAACACATAGAAGAATGAGGCTCATCGCTCTCGTTATCGGCAATGACTGGAGTGGAGTTCAAAAGGCTACAGGTGGTGTTGAAACATTCTCCACAGGCTGCGGAGGCTGGCCTTCAGAACCCAGGACCCCGTCCTCCTCGGGCCAGGCACGGGGAAGGCAGGACCCAGGGTAGCAGCCAGCACTGCGCATGCTGGGAGTGTTCAATAAACACAGGCTGAATGAATGAATGAACGGATGCAACCAAAACTTGCTTTTTCTCCAAGAAAATTAAAATGATTGGCCTATGATGACCCATTAATAAGATGGAATATGATACAGTCCTAAACTTAATGATTGGGAGAATATTTAATGACATGATAAAGTCTTCCCCTTCTATTTTTAAAGTGAAAAGCAAATTTTGAAAAACAGAGTTAGATCCAAGCTTTATTTTCAACATACGTACATAAATAAGCCAGGCACAGAAAGACAAATGTTGTGCATTCTCACTTATTTGTGATCTAAAAATCAAAACAATGAATTCATGGACATAGAAAATAGAAGGATGGTTTCCAGAGGCTGGGAAGGATAGTGGGGGGTGGGGGCAGGGAGATGGGGACACTTAATGAGTACAAAAAAATAGAAAGAATGAGGCCAGGCGCGGTGGCTCACGTCTGTAATCCCAGCACTTTGGGAAGCCAAGGTGGTTGGATCGCCTGAGGTCAGGAGTTCAAGACCAGCTTGGCCAACATGGTGAAACCCCATCTCTACTAAAAATACAAAAATTAGCTGGGCGTGGTGGTGGGCACCTATAATCCCAGGGACACAGGAGGCTGAGGCATGAGAATCACTTGAACCAGGGAGGTGGAGGTTGCAGTGAGCTGAGATTGTGCCACTGCACTCCAGCCTGGGCAACAGAGTGAGACTCCATCTCAAATAAAAAAAAAAAAAAAAGAATGAATGAATGAATAAGACCTACTATTTGATAGCACAACAGGGTGACTATAGTCAACAGCTTAATTGAACATTTTAAAATAACTAAAAGAGTGTAATTGGATTGTTTATGACACAAAGGATAAATGCTTGAAGAGATGGAGACCCCATTCTCCATAATGTGATTACTATGCATAAAATACCTGTATCAAAACATCTCACACACCCCATAGATATATACACCTACTATGTACCTATGAAAGTAAAAACAAATTTTTAAAAAAACAAAATATATGTATATAAATACAGAGAAATATAGCAGAAACATAAGGACAGGCACAAATGCTAGTGGTAGTTATCGCTGAACTGTGGAATAAGGAATGGTTTGCAATTTATTCTTTGTCTTTCCCTGCATTTTCCAATTTTCCATCATGAACATGTGTTACTTCAGTAATCAGGGAGAAACATGTCCGATGGCTGCCAGGACAGGGCACCGCCTCACCTACTGGCTGCCTCCCCAGAATCCGTGGTCTGCTCTTCCCCTAGAAGGACCAGCGTTCCTCTTTGTCCAATGTGTTCTCTTCTCCATTCGCCATTTCACATTTCAAGGAAATGACCGGCTCCCCTAGATCCAGAGGTGGATCTTATTTTCTAAGCCAATCAGCATTTTCCATTTTACCAGGCTTCAGTGATTGGTTTTGGAATGGGGACCCAAGCCAATCAAAATCAACAAGGCCCCTTCTTCCATAAGAAAGCAATTCAAAGAGACTCAGCCTTTCCCGCTGGACACGAATGGAAAACAATGTAGCCCCAGGTGCTTTGGCAGCCATTCTGTGCCCATGAGGAGAGCGTCTGGATGAAAACCTGCCAATACCAAGGAAACAGAGCCAAGAAAAGAAGAGAGAGGAGCCAAGTCTCAAAAAAAGTCTCAAGGGCTCAAATAGTTACATCGTTTGAACCCTGGAGCAAATCATTCATGACAGTTGAGTTTCAGGTGCCAATAAAATATCATGTTTTGCTGAAGCCAGTCTGAGTTGAGCTTTCTGATACAAACTAGAGATCCCAATGGCATGTGGTGTAGTGAGGGCCTTCTCTCGAGGCCAAACAAGTAGAAAACAGCCAGTCCCAAGAGGGTGCAGCTCCGCCCAGCCAGGAATCAAGGCGTCAGTCAACCAAAGAGACAGGAAAGGACAACCCGGAACCTGGGTTCACTGTGGAAGCAGCAGAGGGAGCATATCCTCTGCCAAAAAGGGGAAGCCTTCGCTCAGTATCCTTTGGAGAGGCAGGACAGCATGGGAGTTACTACCAGGAGGGACCCAGGTCTGACCGGCTCAGACCCCTGGACTTGATCCCAGCTCTATTTGTTGCTAGCTGATCACCTTGGGCGCCTTTCTTAACCTCTCTGGGCCTCAGTCTCTGCACTTCAGGATATAGTAGCCCCTGTCATGTAGGCTGTTGTGAAGATTAAACAAGTTAATGCCTGCAAAGACTTTAGAACAGTAGTTGGCACAGAACTAGCCTCCCTAAGAGATTTCAGCGGCTGCTGTTTTTCTTAATATTATTAATGCTAACGCTTTCCTTGGATGAGTTCCACTCCGGAGGTTTGCGACCCTCCAGCTTCCACCCACGTGTGCATGAGCCCCCTTTGGGCAGGCACTACCCAGCCCTCCCCTGAACCTGACCTGATGGGCTGCTCTGGACCCACCCACGCCTGATAGTGGAGGCATGCGCACACTCAGAGCTCCGCAGCCTTTCCCCAGCCCCGGGCTGTGATGTGTTTCTGCTGCGGGTGACAGGCAGCCTTCCCCACCTTGGATGAATGGGGGAGATGATTTCACTGTCAGGGCTCTGGGGTCCGATGAGGCTGCAAACACTCCACCTCCCACACCTCCCTCAGTCACACTTACCTCTGGGCTGGCGTCACTTTCTGGCAGGGCATTTTCAAGTCAGGAATGGCTTTTTTTTTTTTTTTTTTTTTTTTTAGCTCTGAAGGCTCAACAGATCGGTCACTTAAAAAACTAGAGTTCACAAGAAAGTCATAGAGAAAGATAATGGACTGAATAGCTGAAATTGCAAAAATGCTGAGTAATCATGAACATACTACGTGTAAAAATTCATGAGTAATGATTAAAGTTGTTCTTAGAGGAAAACTCAAAGCTTTTAATACATTAATTAGAAAACAAGAAAAACTGAAAACAAATGAGTTCAACTCAAGGAGCTTAAAATAAACAACAGTCAACTCAAGGCAATAAGGGTGCAAGAGAATAGACAAACGCAGAATTCAATAAAATCAAGAACAAAACAGAAATGTTAAAAAAGCCAAAATACAAATACAGAAAATGAAAACAGAAAACAACTCACATATAGCAATCGTTTTGGATTTGGGGGGTGTTCTTTTTTTGAGACAGAGTCTCACTCTGTCACCCAGGCTGGAGTGCAAATGGCACGATCTCTCAGCTCACTGCAACCTCTGCCTCCAAGGTTCTAGCGATTCTCATGCCTCAGCCTCTAGCCTCCTGAGTAGCTGGGATTACAGGTACACATCACCATACCCAGCTAAATTTTTTTTTTTTTTTTTTTTTTTTTTTAGTAGAGATAGGTTTCCTGCCATGTGTGGTGCCAGGCTGGTGCCGAAACTCACAGCCTCAAGTAATCCATGCCTCAGCTCTAGTGCTGGAATTACAAATATAAACCACACACCCAACCACATAGCGTATAGTTTAAAGTGCAGAATAATTAAGAAATATTATTCACAACTACAAACCAAAACTTAAAAGCAGATAAATGGATACATTTCTGGGGGAAAAAAAAAAAAAGTGCCAAAACTGGTACAAGAGGAAATAGAAAAGTTGAATAGATCAGTAGCCATGAAAGAAAATAAAAACCCAAGAGAAAAAACAAATTGTTAGAAATAACAGGAGGCGGCCGGGCACAGTGGCTCACACCTGTAATCCCAGCACTTTGGGAGTCCGAGGTGGGCGGATCATGAGGTCAGGAGATCGAGACCATCCTGGCTAACACGGTGAAACCCCGTCTCTACCAAAAATACAAAAAATTAGCCAGGTCCTGGTGGCGGGCACCTGTAGTCCCAGCTACTTGGGAGGCTGAGGCAGGAGAATGGCGTGAACCCAGGAGGTGGAGCTTGCAGCGAGCAAAGATCGCGCCACGGCACTCCAACCTGGGCGACAGAGCGAGACTCCATCTCAAAAAAAAAAAAGAAAAGAAAAGAAAAAGAAATAACAGTAGGCTTCAGCATGGTTACCAGACATATACTCAACACACGAAAAACAACCAGCCAAAGATATAATAGCATTAGTTATAGCAGCAAAAAATATAAAGTGTCTAGGAATTAACCTACCAGAGAATGCATGATATCTGTATGAAGAAAATTTTGCATCTACTAAAGGTACAAAATGATATGTGAGCAATGGTGAAATGGACCTATTCACTTAGCACTGCCAAGGGTGATTTCCCTCACCCATTAAATTTTTAATTTAATCTATAAATTAAAAACAATTACATTAAATCTAACCAAAAGCATTGCCACATATTTTCAGGAATGTAACAAATCAATTCAAAAATTCATCTGAAAAATAAAGATTCATGAATGGCTAAAACAATCTTTTTTAAAAAAAAGATCAAAGAAGTAGTGTTGGCAAGAGAAATAGATCAGAAACAGATCAAAGAAATAGAACAGAAATTCCAGGATCAGACCAAAATGATGGATGTGGCATAAAAAGTCAAGGAGGAAAAAAATGAATTATTTAGTAATTGATGTTGGAGATACTGAGCTTGCTATGTAGAGAAGAGCTTGGCTCCTAGCGTACATAGGCTACGTTGCCAGGGAACAGCCCCTGGCCCAAGCATGACTCACTGGCTGCATTTACCACCAAAATATTGTGCTGGCTACTGGACAGTCACTGTTCTGGGTATTGCAGTGTGTCTGATAATTTTCACATATATTCATGGCATTTTTCAATGTTTAATGCATATTAAATACTTATGTAATTCAAACTTTTCCTACACAGAAAAGTGGTTGAAAGAAACAAGTTCTAAGTGAAAAGCAGGTTTCGAACTCTTTACACTGAATTAAGCAAGAAAAAAATCAGGCTGCTTCAAAGATGAGCAACTGAAGCGTTCGACTTCTAAAAAGACAAAGGTAAACTACCAAAGATGAGCAACTCCACCTCCAGTAAGGCAGCACTGCAAGAGTAAGGAGACAAAAGGAATTATGAAGAAAAGCGTTTATCCTGGCTATTTACTTCTTTTAGAATAGGGAAGGCCCAGTGCGCTAGCTGACTCCTGTAATTCCAGCACTTCGGGAGGCCAGGTGAGTAGATCACTTGAGCCCAGGAGTTTGAGACCAGCCTGGGCAACATGGCAGAACCTCATGTCTACAAAAAATACAAAAATTATCCAGGTGGCTTGTGCCTGTAGTTCCAGGTACTTAGGAGGCTGAGGCACGAGAATCACTTGAGCCCAAGAAGTGGAGGTTGCAGTGAGCCAAGGTTGTGCCCCTGCTCTCCAACCTGTGTGACAGAGTAAGACCTCGTCTTGAATAAATAAATAAGCCAGGCATGATGGCGCACACCTGTAGTCCCAGCTACATGGGAGGGTAAAGTGAGAGGGTCGCTTGAGCCCAGCAAGTCAAGGCTGCAGTGAGCTGTGATTATGTCACTGCACTCCAGCCTGAGTGACAGAATGAGACTCAAAAAGAAAAAAAAAAAAAAAAATTTGGCTGTGTGCGGTGCCTCATACCAGTAATCCCAGTACTTCAGGATGCCAAGGTGGATGGACTGCTTGAGCCCAGGGGTTCAAGGCCAGCCTGGACAACATGCCAAAACCCTGTCTCTACTTAAAATAATAATATGTTTTTAAAATTTTTTAAAAAGGGGGATTTTTGATTATTGGTGTAACTTATGTAGAAGAAAAAACACTAAAAGCTCTTTAGATGCAACTATCAATGTCATTTGTGAAATTTTCATGTTGTACACAAAGAATATAAAAGCTGAAAAACATGCATGTGCATATAACGTAAAATAATGTCGTATATTATATGATATGGTTTGGATCTGTTTCCCCACCCAAATCTTGTGTTCAATTGTAATCCTCAGTGTTGGAGGTAGGGCCTGGTGGGAGGTAATTGAATCTTGGGGGTGGATCTCATGGTTTGACACCATCCTCCCTTGGTGCTGTTCTCATCATAGTGAGTGAGCTCTTGCAAGATCTGGTTATTTAGAAGTGTGTAGCACCTCACTGCTCTTTCTCTCTTGCTTCTGCTCTGGCCATGTAAGACATGTTTGCTTCCCCTTTGCCTTCCACCATCATTGTAAGTTTCCTGAGGCCTCCCTAGAAGCCACTATGCTTCCTGTACAGCCTGCAGAGCCATGAGCCGATTAAACCTCTTTTCTTTACAAATTACCCAGTCTCAGGTATTTCTTTATAGTAGTGTGAGAATGGACTAATATATTATACATTATAATACATTATAATACTTACATATATATATATTATAATACTAATACATTATAATACAATGTATCATATACACACACACATACTCCAAACAGTTTAAGGACTACAGATGAAAGTTAATTATGAAGCTAATAAAAGGCCAGGTGTGGTGGTTCACACCTGTAATCCCAGCACTTTGGGAAGCTGAGGCAGGTGATTCACCTGAGGTTAGGAATTTGAGACGAGCCTGGCCAACACGGTAAAACCCTGTCTCTACTAAGACTACAAAAATTACCAGGGCACGGTGGCAGGAGCCTGTAATCCCAGCTACTCGAGAGGCTGAGGCAGGAGAATCGCTTGAAACCAGGAGGCGGAGGTTGCAGTGAGCCAAGATCATACCATTGCACTCCAGCCTGGGTAACAAGTGTGAAACTCCATCTCAAAAAAAAAAAAAAAAAAAGCTAATAAAAGAAAAAAAAAGCTTTATGGTCTCAGAGTTTGTTTTTTAATTTTATTTTATTTTTATTATTTTTTGAGACAGAGCCTTGTTCTGTTGCCCAGGCTGGAGTGCACTGGCACTATCACAGCTCACTGCAGCCTTGACCTCCAGTACTGTACTCAAGCAATGCTCCCACCTCAGCCCCCCAAGTAGCTGGGACCACAGGCACATGCCACCACATCCAGCTAATTTTTTTTTTTTTTTGTATAGACAAAGTCTCGATATACTGCCCTGGGTGGCCTTCAACTTTTGGCCTCAAGTGATCTTCCCACCTTGGCCTCTCAAAGTTCTGGGATTACAGGCATGAGCCACCCTGCCTAGCCTCAGAAAGAGTTTCTTAAACAAGTCACCAAAATAATAAACTATGAGAAGAAAATTGACAGAATCAACTTCATCAAAATTTAAGTTTTCTGGCTTGGCACGGTGGCTTACGCCTGCAATCTCAACCTGAGGTCGGGAGTTCAAGACCAGCCTGGCCAACACGGTGAAACCCTGTCTCTACTAAAAATACAAAAATTCGCCAGGCATGGTGGCACACACCTATAATCCCAGCTATTCGGGAGGCTGAGGCAGGAGAATTGCTTGAACCCAGGAGGCAGAGGTTGCAGTGAGCCAAGATTGTGCCACTGCACTCCAGCCTGGATGACATAGTGAGACTTGGTCTCAAAAAAAAAAAAGTTTTCTACTTGATAAAGTATACCACAGACAAAGTAAACAGATGACTGACAGACTGGGAGAACTTTTTTCAATGCCTGAAATTGATAAGGCATTATTACCCAAATTATTCAAGTAACTCCTATAAATCAGCAAGTTGAAGATAGTCAACCCTTGAAGAAGATGAAAAAATGTTATGAACAGACAATTAGCAGCAGAGGAAATCCTGTTGTCACAAAATAAACGAGGAGCTCCACCTCACTAGTAACCAGAGACATGGAAGTGAAAAAGGGATCGCAACTTGCTGCCACCTTTGCAGAAAGCAGAAGGTCAAATGATAGCAAGCGCAGCTGTGGTTTGCAGAAACGGGATTCCTCGTCTCCCGCTGGTGTGACAAGCATGCAGGCGTTGCAGAGAACCATCCAGGAGCATAGGTGAGAGGCATGCATGCCCCTGCGACGCTGAGATGTGGCTCCTACATTTACATCCCAAAGACACTCTTGCATGACCCGCAAGAAGATACAGAGAAGGACGCTCAGCACAGCATTGCTTTCTACAAAGAGTAGCAGGCAATGGAGAGGCCATCGCCCAGAAACCAACAAGGTTTGTGTTTTCTTTAATTTTTAGTTGGTTGATCGGTTGTTTTGGTAGAGAGGGGGTCTCATTATGTTGCCCAGGCTAGTCTTGAACTCTTGGCCTCAAGCGACCTTCCCACCTTAGGCTCCCAGAGTGCTGGGACTACAGACATGAGCCACTGCACCTGGACTATTTATTTATTTATTTATTTTTGAGACAGAGCCTCACACTGTCCCCCAGGCTGGAGTGCAATGGCTCGATCTCAGCTCACTGCAACCTCTGCCTCTCGTGTTCAAGTAATTCTCCTGCCTCAGCCTCTCAAGTAGCTGGGATTACAGGAGCACCCCCCACCACGCCCAGCTAATTTTTTCTATTTCTAGTGGAAATGGACTTTCACCACATTGGCCAGGCTGGTCTTAAACTCCTGACCTCATAATCCACCCGCCTCGGCCTCCCAAAGTGCTGGGATTACAGGCGTGAACCACCGCGCCTGGCCTGGACTTTGTTTTTAAGTATACTCACACATTGGCAAGTTCATGCAGTCATCAGATGTATTGAACCAGACTTACATATAGTAAAAAGCCAAATCTCAAAAACATAATGTCTGGCGGAACAAAGAAGAAAGGGATGAGATTTATGGGCCAATACAATTTATGTAAATTTTAAAGCACACGCAAAATAGCGCTATATATTTTCAAGGAGTCTCTTATTTTAAAATAAATGTATAATGTGTTGAAAGTGGATCGGAAGAACATAAATGCATGAAAGCGGGTATTATTGGGAGGAGGAAAATGGGAGGGAGGAGGGAGGACGAAGGGAAAAAATAATAAAGTAAATAAAACCAAAGTGTAAGGCTGCTGGGGAAGGGGGCAGGTCCTCAGCTGGGTGGTCAGCTCAGTTCGGCGGACCTGCGGACCCCAGGAAAGAAGAAAGGTGTGTGCCATGCAGACAGCACCAGTCACATGGATGAGGACCAACCCAAACATTTCCCACCACGCAAATTCGTGGTATTTGTTGCAATGCAGAAGTTGGGATCTTTCCTGCAACCAGGTAAGCACCAAAGGGCCTTCCCCTTCCGTTTTTCTCTTGTCCACCAGCTCTAGCCCAGCACCTGCAGGCTCACCTGTCTACAGCCCAGCTTCCCTCAATAACACAGCTAGACCCAGGCTCTTGTGTCACCAAGGCCCATCCGCATTGTCCAACCGCCTCTGAGGTCTCTGGCACTCCTGACCTTCCACCCACCCACCCCTCTACCCCTTTGCCAGAGACGCCAACCAGAAATGGAGGTGGTGGCTCAGAGCAACCCAGTCAGGTGAACAACAGCAGTGCCTGGGTGGCAGGTGGGTCTGTCTGTCCCACACACCCACTCCACCTCTCAGCACAGCCCCCTGGGAACCCAGCGTACACTGAGGGTGAGCCCCAGAGTCTCTGAGAGCATGGAGTCTGAAAAAGATGCCCCAGATGTCACCCAGGTGACAGCCACAGTCCAGGTGCTGTCTGAATAACTTGGGAGTCTTATTTCTTGCTCATTGGGTTTCAGTCCTGATCATTGCAGAATTAAGGGGAAATGCTCCTCGATTTCAGGGATTCCCAGGCATGCTTGGATGGGGAGGGGTGGCCATCTACCCCCTGCCGCAACAGCGGTAGATGAGGACCCAGATGGCCTCAGGACCGGCTGGTGCCCTGACAAGGGGTGGTACTCATCTACTGCCTGAGCAGCAAGGCCTCAGGACAGGCCGGTGCCCCTCCAATGGCACAGGGACTGAGGGATGCCTGCGGAATCCACGGAAGCAGCAAGGGATGGTGGGAAGGAAGGGAGCAGGGAGGGAGAAGAGCGGAGGGAGGGCCTGAGGAAGGACAGGAGCCACCACACCTACGTGCAAACCAGGCCTCCCAGATGCCAGCTGAGCAAAGGGACACAAAGACTCCCTGACAATACAG
Source organism: Papio anubis (assembly GCF_008728515.1). Classification (NCBI taxonomy): domain Eukaryota; kingdom Metazoa; phylum Chordata; class Mammalia; order Primates; family Cercopithecidae; genus Papio; species Papio anubis. Next base: position 8,957,729 of record NC_044986.1, on the reverse strand, counting down.
GCTGTTCCCCACACACACCTGGCCATGGTATAAAGAAGCCTGCTTCATAAAAGCATGGAGCGAGCTAAGCACATTTTAGAATCTTCCGAGCAAATAAAACATACCCCTTCAAGCACCAGTCTTTTTATTGTAACATTTAGAATAACAACACTCGGAGGAACACGCTCATGCTCCCCACGTTTCATCTTATTCCATTATGTATTTCATTACCCACAGGATACCAAGTGTCATTTGATGTTTTCCCAAAGAAGTCATCATCTGGAACTTGTGTCTCCCCTGTTGTCACACCACGAGAACCTCAGAGTTCACGAGGCCTGAGCGTCCAACCAGCCTGCCCTACCAGCCCACTGGCCTGCTCTCTGCCTACCCCACCTGCCCAGTCTTCTATTGCAAACCTCATTCTTCCTGCTCAGAGCCCTGGGACCTGGCAGCTACTTCTCTCTCCACCAGGAAGAAGGGAGCCCCGTGTTCCTAGCGAGGGCTCTGCTGAGCAGGACAGCTCCTTGGAGGGACCTGACCTCCTCCCACCCCCAGCGGGGCCAACAGAGGACTGGGGATTCAGCCTCAAGCTTGAGATGCAGAATCATCTGCAAGCTCCGGGCTGCGATGGGGTGAGGATGAATGAGGATGCTCACTGGGACCCCAGCTCAGAGAAGAAGGGAAGGGATGTGGCTTAGAGGACAGCCGGCATTCTCAGCTGCTGGTGTTTGTGTTTGCCTGAGAGAAGCAAGGATAAATCAGAAAACCCATCATGAGCAAAGGCAGTGAGAGGGAGACTGGATGCCAGGTGTGGTCAGCTGGGCATGGAGAGGCCAGCACAGGTGTGCCCAGGGCCCAGGGCCTCAGCACGGCCCAGCTCTCCCCTACACCAGCTCCTCCTCATTTCCCTGCCCACTTATAGACCCAAGAGCCCTGGCGCTCAGTCCCTGGTCCTCTCTTCTCTGTCCACACTCAACCTTGTTAATCTCACTCAGTTTCAAGGCTTAATGTCATCTACATGTTGGAAACTCCCAAGTTGACTGAATTGATCTCCTGAATCTCAGACTCACGTATCCAGTTTCCTACTTGTGTTTCTGCTTGGATGTCTAATAGACATCTGTGGGGATAATCCATCACTCCATAACAAACTCCCCAAAACTTAGAGCCCCAAAAGAATGATGTATTGTTTCTCGTGATTCTGTTGGTCAGGAGCTCATCTGGATGGTTCTTCTGCTCTGTACAATGTTGGCTAGAGTAGCTCCCACAGCTGCCTTCTCTGGGAACTCAGCTGGAACTAGAAGTTCCTTCTCTCCTGCGTGTTAGTTGGTGCCGATTGTCTGTTGGCCTCAGCTCTCCTCCACGTGGCTTCTCCTCCTCCCACAGTCTGCTTCAGCTTCCTTACAGCATGGCAGCTGGTTTCCAAGAAAGCAAGAGGGGAAGCTGCTAAGCCTCTTCGAGTTCAAGGTAAGGCCAGGAATTGGCACGGCTTCATTTACTCCACATTCTCTGTTTTCTCTTTCCTTTTTTTTTTTTTTTCTGAGGCAGGGTCTTGCCCTGTCACCCAGGCTGGAGTGCAGTGGCACAATCATAGCTCACTACTGAAACTCCTAGACACAAGCAATCCTCCTGCTGCAATAGCTGAGTAGCTAGGACTATAGACGTGTGCCACCATGCCTGGCTCCTCCCTCCACATTCTGTCAATCAAAGCAAGTTAGGAGACCATCCCTAATTCAAGGAGTCAGTGGTGTTCTGAGGAGTTTCTTACCAGGACATTGCATACCAGCCTGCCAAAATCAAGCTCCTGATCTTTCCCCCAGACATGTTCCTCTACAACCTTCCCCCCGTGGATGACAACTCCATCCAGCCAGCCTTCCAGCTGGAAACCTGCATGACACCTAATTCATTACAAGTCCTGTTGGTTCCACCTTGAAAATGTATCCCAAAACCCCGCTTCCCACCACCATCCCAGCTCCCAGCAAGTCTAAGCCCCCAGCGTCTTTCTCTGAGTTCCTCAGCAGCTTCCCAACGGCCTCCCTGCCTCTGCCCTTGGAGTCTCCTCTTCCCGTGACAGCCAGGGGGATCTTTCAGTGCTCTGGGCCAGAGAGTAAGTCAGGGGGTTCTGCTCAGACCTTCCTGCTTCCCTCAGAGTAAAAGTCAAAGCCCTTACAATGGTGCTGGGCCCTATGCCGGCTATAGCCCGCCCCATATACGCTCGGCATGACTGCCCAGGCCTGGCCCCACTGCAGCCACCCAGGCTCACCCAGACACCCTGGCCTTCCATCCAGCAAGCCCCCTGCCATCCCCTAGCCAGGACTGGCTACATAATTCACAGGGCTCCATGCAAAATGAAACACAGGCCTTTCTTCTAAATCACCGAGCATTTCAGGACAGCAACTGAACAGAATGAATCCAAAGTAGGACCCTTGAGTCTGGGGCCCTGTGTGCTGCCTGCACATGTCACTCACTGTGAAGCAGCCCATGGAGCAGCCCAGTGAAGCAGGCAACACAGAGCTTTTTGTCATTTTCCTATGTCAAGATCAGGAAACAGGCTACAAGAGGGCCAGGATTGGCCAGGGTCACACAGCTGGAAAGCAGAGGACTCCTGCTGGACTCCAGACCTCAGCAACGGGGTCTGGACTCTCCTCCATGCCCACCTCCTTCCCCTCCATGCCTGGATCCACCTGAGAGAAGAAGGACCCCGAGTCCCCCTCTTCGCTGCCCCATGGACACTCCTACCCGGCGCACCCCTGTCCTTCAGCCTGGGGGCATCAGAAGTCCAGTCCCACCTGCCAGGCCCTCCATGGCATGGTCAAAGCCCCTGTGTCATGGTCAAAGCCCCTCCTTACTGGGAATTAGGGCTTTGTTTGAGCTGGGAATGAGGCCAAGGAAGATGGTGAAACAGGGAGAAAAGCAGAACGCAGTGGGAAAATGTCGCTTCCGAGGACAGGAATCAAGGGACACGAGGCTGGCGGAGGAAACCTGCGCAGGAAGGGGTGGAAGGTATAGTGTAAACCAGAAGCCCCCGCCCAGCCCTGGAAGCCTGAGACAGCACTGCCTGACTCCAGGGCCGAGCCCAGCAGGGCCTGGCCAGGGGAGGTCTCCCGGAGGACCAAAGCCTGGGGCAGAGACACAGGAGTCCTAATTAGGGGCTTGCAAAGGGCTTAGCCTCGGGATTACACAAAGCCTGGGAGCTGGGCCATGTAGGCCCCAGCCTGTGTCGGGACAGACTTAATGGCCTGGGCTGGAGTCGCCAGCAACATAAAGTATTCTTGTTCCCAGCGATTTTAACAAGGCATTTATGGACCCGAGACAACCTCAGGACAGCACTCGGCTGAAGGGGCTGGCTGCCCAGACAATCAGGGCACAGAGTCGGGTCAGCACAAGGGCCCAGTGATCAAGGCCAGGAAGGCAGGAGAACTGAGGGGCCATTCACCCCACGGTGCAGGGATGGCCCCTCCCCAGCCCTGTTAAAACGCAGCCAGTTGGGCTCAGCCCTGGGGGGCCTTCCCCTTCATAGAGGTGGGGAGAGGGCAGGGACACACTGAAACCAGATTCCCAGGCCTGGGACGCCCACCACCAACACCGACACCAATTTCCCAATATAGCCACAGTAGACACTAAAGCACCGGGGGCCAGGTCCCTGAGTCACTGTCCCCAGCAGCACCAAGCACCCTGGGAATATCTTGGGCTCCCTCAGACTGCCTCGCTGCTCCCATCAGCCTGTGCACTTCATCACAGAGCGATTAATCTGTTGTCCCGGTTTTTGCTCATCAAAGTGGCCATAACCAGGGTCCAGTGTAGCGAGATGAGCCCTCGTGCTGATGCAGTTCCAACCAAAAGCAAAGACACTTGTTTTGGTTCATCTATCTCAAATGACTGTGAGATTTCCACATTCTACTTGTATGTAGCTACTGTGTACGAATAATTTAGTGAATGCATGACCCTGGGTAAGGGCCGCAGTGGGATCCTCTCATTTAGGACTGACAGCAGCTTGGAGGTGCGCATGCAATCATCAACCCCACATCACACCTAAGGAATCAGGTTCGGAATAGCCCGAGGCCAGGTACTGGTGGTGACAGGCCAGCATTCCACCCCAGGTGTGTGGCAGGTAGTGCGAGCGTCCTCCAGCTCTCCACATCCTCGTCCACACAGGCGGCCTCCTCAGAGGTGAGAGAAGGCCAACCAGGGAAGAAGCAACCAGCTTGGCAACACCTGGCCCAGTCAAAGGCTTCCTGGAGTTGTGATGTCTGAGTTGGGCCTCGAGTGACAGGAGAGTTTAGCTAAAAAGAGGAAAAGGCTGACCACGGTGGCTCATGCCTGTAATCCCAACACTTTGGAAGGCCAAAGTGAGAGGATAGCTTGAACCCGGGAGTTCGAGACCAGCCTGGGCAACATAGTGAAATGTAGTCTCTACCAAAAAAAAAAAAAAAAAAAATCAGATGGGCATGGTGACACATGCCTGTGGTCCCAGCTACTTGGGAGGCTGAGGTGGGAGGATTATTTGAGCCCGGGAGGTTGAGGCTGCAGTGAGCCATGATCATGCCACTGCACTCCAGCCTGAGTGACAGAGTGAGACCCTGTCTCAAAAAAAGGAAAACAAGACAGAAAGAGGAGCAAAGAAAAATGGGGCATGCAGAGGGGCCCAGGCATGGCAGGAGGGGACCAGAGGAGTCCCGGCCACAGTGCACATCTCTGGAGAATCTGAGATTTGAGTTCTGTCCTTTTTTATTTTAGAGACAGGGTCTTGCACAGTGGGGCAATCATGGCTCACTACAGCTGTGACCTCCTGGGTTCCAGCAATCCTCCTGCCTAAGCCTTCCCAGTAGCTGAGACCACAGGCATGCACCACCACCTCTAGCTTTTTTTTTTTTTTTTCTCTATAGAGACAGGGTCTCATTATGTTGCCCAGGGTGGTCTCAAACTCCTAGGTTCAAGCAGTTCTCCTGCGTTGGCCTCCCAAAGTGCTGGGATTACAGGCATGAGCCATAGCACCTGGCCTGCCCTATTGTTATTAATAACAGTGACAGCTACCACATATCCAACATTTATTAAGCGCTTTAAAGAATTACATTTTACCCTCACGAATAACCTATGAGAGAAGAACGTTGATTATCTATAGAAAACTGAGACACAGGGAGGTTAAGAAACTTACTGACGGTGCAACCTTAGGCAGATAGTGACGCCAGGTCTAAAACATGGGACTCGTTGGCAGCCAGTGACCACATGCCTGTCGACAGGGTGGGTTTATGTGAGCTGGCAGAAACAACTTTGGACTTGGAATAGGGACACACTGGTTCCACTGAGCTCTGACACTCACTTTACAAACTCTGCACATCTCCATGAAATGGGGACGCAGCCCCTTTCCCTCCACTTCCCAGGGCAGTGAGCGGGATTGGAGAGGCTGAGCCAGGGGAAGTGCTTTACTGGCAGTGGTAGCCAAATAATGGCCCACAAAAATGTTCAGTCCTAATGCCTGGAACTGAGCCTTTGTGACTGATATGGTTTGGCTGTGTCCCCACCCAAATCTCATCTTGAATTGTAGCTCCCATAATTCCCACATGTCATGGGAGGGACCTGGTGGGAGGTAACTGCATCATGGAGATGGGTCTTTCCCATGCTGTTCTCCTGACAATGAATACGTCTCATGAGATCTGATGGTTTTATAAAGGGGAATTCCCCTGCACAAGGTCTCTCGCCAGCCACCATGTAAGATGTGCGCTTCGCTCCTCATTTGCCTTCTGCCATGATCACGAGGCCTCCCCAACCATGTGGAGCTGTGAATCCAGTAAGCCTCTTTCCTTTATAAATTACCCAGTTTCAGGTATGTCTCTATTAGCAGCATGAGACCAGACTAATACAGTGTCCTTACATGGTAAAAAGGACTTTGCAGGTGTGATTACATTAAGGATCGTGAGATGGAAGGTTGTCCTGGATTATTATTCGGGGGCCCAATGTGATCACAGGGGTCCTTATAAGAGAGAAGAGTGGGGGCTCAGAGGCAGAGAAGGAGATGCAACCACAGGAGCAGAGGCCAGAGAGATGCTCTTTGATGACGTAGGAAGAGGCCAGGGGCCAAGGCCAGGGCAGCCTCTGGAAGCTGGAAAAGGCAGGAAACGGATTGGACAATCCTTGAACCTCCAGAAGGAACCAGCCCTCTGATACCTTGATGTTAGTTCAGTGAGACAGATTTGGACTTCTGACCTCCACAGCTATAAGATAATGAATTTGTGTTGTGTTACACCACCAAGTTTGTGGTAATTTGCCATGGCAGCCACAATGAACTCACAGAGTGGCTCAAACACCCACTCATACGGGAGCAATTCTATCCGCAGCTCTGAACCCTGCGGATTTCACAGAAGTGTCTGCTTTGGTCCGGGCAAAATGATTGCAAATTCCACTCTTGCAGAAAAGAGGCTTCAGATAATTCCGTTCTACTTCCTGCAGAGGGTTTAAAGAGTAGGAGCTGAAAACTATATAATTACTGTAAACGACACCAGACTCTTCCTGCTGCCCCCAAATCAAACACATTTTCTTCTCAGAGAGTGATTTTTAGGTGTTTTCTGACAAAACCAGCCCTGTTCAGGTGGAGGCCGCTGTCCACCACCAAATCACCCCATGTACCTGTGGACTCTGCCACCAGCCACGGCCAGGCTGAGATCACAGCGCAGGGAAAGGAGCCACACTGGCCAGGCTGGGCAGCCAAGGGCTTTAGACTTTGACAGGGTCGAGGGTTTGAGGCTGTGGGGCAGGGAGCATCCCAAGAGCTATGAATATAACAAGTCATCTGTGCACTGGATGCTGCCCTCTTATATTAACAAAACTTATGGAAATGTATAGGCCGTGGAAGGAATCAGAGCCAAGCAGACGCTTCCTCATCAAACTGCCCAAACAACAGAAAACAGAGTCCACGTGGATGTTCCCGAACCGGGGGAGACCGTCAGTGCTTGACCATGGGGTCTTGTCCTTCTCCACCAGGGTCGAAGCACAGACGGACTTGGTAAGCAGAGTCTCGACAGACCTGCCTGCATGCTGACACCCCTGCCAGGGAAGCCTCTCAGTGCAGCGGGGGCGAAGCAAAAATGGGAGGTCTCAAGATGAAGATTCCAGTCCCTGCTGTGAGCCAAGGCTGTTCCTGGGCCTCAGTTTCCCCAGCCACAGCCAGAGTCAGCTGGGGTATGGGACCTAACCTGAAGGTCTGGGCTCCCCTACCCAGGTCCCCAGGCTCAGGACTAGCTCCATCTCTCTCTGCTTACCTCCTCACAGATGTGGCCCCAGCCCAAGCCAGAGCTTCCTCAGCCCCAGATTCTGAAAACAGAAGCTCCTTTCTGCTTGAGGCTCTCCGGCTCCTCCTTGCTCCTCCATCTCCTGGAAGTCCCCGCAAACTTGAGCTTATTTCTTCACCACCTGGCCAAAGGAAACTTTATTCCTAACTCTCTTCATCCCTGGGCTTTGCTCCCTCTTCTTTATTTTCTTCAGAATCTTTGCCCCCTGTCTTAGTTTGGGTTTCCCCGAAGACAAACAAAGCAAAGAACTTGGATGCAGGTAGTTTATTTGGGAGGCAGCCCAGGAAGCACAAGGGAAGATGGAAAAGCAGAGAGGGTGATGGGGGTTGAATCATGTCGCCCAGAAAGATGTGTCAAGTCCTGACCCCTAGTACTTATGAATGTGACTGATTTGGAAATAGGGTCTTTGCAGTAATTAAGGGTTAAGGTCTGATATGGTTTGGCTGTGTCCCCACCCAAATCTCATCTTGAATTGTAGCTCCCAGAATCCCCACATGTCATGGGAGGGACCCAGTGGAAGGTAATTGAATCATGGGGGGCGGGGTTTTCCCATGCTGTTCTCTTGATAGTGAATAAGTCTGTAGATCTGATGGTTTTGTGAAGGGCAGTTCCCCTGCACTTCTCTCTCTTGCCTGCTGCCATGTAAGATGTGCCTTTGCTCCTCCTTCACCTTCCACCATGATTGTGAGGCCCCAGCGTTGATGGCCTCCCCGGGTTCAGGAATGTCCAACTGGACTCTGTTTTCTGTTGTGTGGGCAGTTTGATGAGGCAGTGTGTGCTTGGTTCTGATTCCTTCCATGGCCTATACATTTCCGTAAGGATGTAGAGCCATGTGAAACTGTGAGTCCATTAAACCTCTTTCCTTTCCCAGTCTCAGTTTATGCCCTTATAGCAGTGTGGAGAACAGACTAAACAAGGTCTTTACATGTAGATAAGCTGTAAGTTAGGATCCTGTGATTGGGATGAGCCCTAAATCCAATATGACTGTTGTCCTTATTTGAAGAGGAGAAAAGACACAGACACACACACAGAGGAGCATGCCCCATGAAGGCACAGTCACAGTGGGAAGACAGAGACAGAGATGAGAGTGGCATAGCTGCAAGAAAACAAACGCTAGGCACTGCCAGCAAGCACCAGAAGCCGGGGAGAGCATGGCCCTGGGTTTGTTACTCAAAGCCACCCAGTTTGTGCAGCACCACTAGGAAATTAATACTCCATATGTATATATATAAACACACACTCTAATGGTTCTTCTCCTCCAATTGAGACTTGAGTGACACATGTCATTCTCTTTGGCCACCCAGCATCCTGATATACCCCTTCCCCAATTCATGTATCTTGGAGGAAGGCAGAAACCGCAACCCATGTATAAAGCCTGAAAATGCCAGAAACCTACCTTCGCAGCCTCCCTTGCAGCCAGGGAAACAGACATTTGATAAGGGTTCTGCCAATTAGATGCATGTGAGAGCCAGCAACGTAAAAAGTCTGTCACTGTGTGGATGCCAGTTTTGGGGTGTTGGGGTAGCAGAGATACCCACTGTCAGTTCTAGAGGCTTCCAGAATTGGGTTGAAGCAGTGATGGCCAGTCCTTACACTGGTGGAGTCAGCGGCACACAAGGAGGTGTCAGTACCCATCAGAGGTCTCAGGGTATCTCCCCTGGTCCTGCAAAGTGATTTTGAATATTATTTCCAGGCTGCATAGCCTTCAAACCTTGTTGTCCAACCTATGCAGAAATCCTGTGAGCTGCCTGACATCCCTTAGTACATTTCTGGTTTGCTTTAATGAGCAAAAATTACCAGCAGCTGCTTGCAGCTATGCTCCTTGATTGGCGTGCAGTTTCGTGCACACAGCTCTTCCGACTTTTGCTTGCAGCTCCTCTAGGATTCTGGTGGGAAGCTTTGGAGTGAGCCAGGAACTGATCTCGGGGTGACCTCCCACTTTCAAGGCTAGGCTGCTGGCTCTCTCCTCTTTCCCATGAGCAAAGTAAGAGAGTGGTTTTGAGTATAGGCTTCAGCAGCCACAGGCATGGGTTAAGATCCTGGCTCGTTGGGGGCTCTTGGGTGAGTTACTTAGCCTCTCTGACTTTTTTTTTCCTATTTTTTTTCTCTCCCCTCCTCAACTTCTCTGAACTTTTATCTGCGAAATGAGAATAATAATACTGAGGATTTGTGATCAACCTCAGGATTTTTCTCCCTGAAAATGCTTTCTTCCTTCCTGGTGATAGGGCCTGTTCTTTCTTGCGGGGAGTTCACTCGTGACTCATTCAGGGATGGGCATGGGTCTCCAAGAGGCTTATTGAAGTGTCCCCAGCATGTTTCTGGTTAAACAGGACCAACTGTTTCGGGTGGAGTGGGTGTGAAGTTTGAGGTGCATCCTGGTTGCAGGCGGCTGTCTCTGCCATGATGCAGGGAGTGCCTCTTGGGGTGACCCAGTCTCTAAATGCCAGCTGGGGAGAGGGGGCTCTGATGACACCTTCTGGCTCCTGGATCCAGATGGGCTTGGAGTTACACGAAAATCAGCCAGTCAGTTTTCTTTTCCCTTCAGCTGGTGTAAACTGGGTTCTTCATCTCCACCAAGTCTCTGAGCAGGATTCAATGAGAAAACACAGAGTTGCTGAGCATGGATCCCAGGGTAGAATCTGCCAGGTTTTCTTTTCCAGGACACATGAGGTTTCGAGTAGACTCCAGGTGGCTGCCAGGAGTGCCCCCAGCCTGCCAGGCATGCCCAGGCCTCAAGCTCAGGGCTAGACAAAGCTTAGATTCAGTCTGCGGCCCCGGCTACACACAATTTTGTATTCTGCTTCACACTGTGTTGTGGCCATTTTTCCATATCATCAATATTCTTTGAAGGCCTGGTTTGTCACGTCTAACAATCCAAAATGAGGATTTCTCATAACTCTTTTTAGCCATCTTCTACTATTTGACATTAAGGTTGTTTCCCATTTTCTACTTTAGAAGTCGTGCTGTTAAATCATATTTGTGCACAAGTCTTTGACTGCATTGTAGATTACTTTCCTGGGATGGATTTCTAAACATGGAATGACTAGGTAGGTCATGGATGTCTTTAGAGCTCTTGATGCCTTTTGAGATGCTCAGTTTTGAAAGAGCATCTGTACCCTTTTTTAAACGCATCATTCCACTGTTAACCAATCTTCACTGCCAGAAATTCTTCCATGGCTACCACTCATTTAGTGCTGTGGGCTAGGTACTCTTGTAAGCACCCATTTACAACAAGCCAATTGCATGGATAACATTATTGCCCAGTTTTAGAGATGAAGAAGCTGAGGCTCAAAGAAGGTTTGCAACTTGCCGAAGGCAGCGCATCTAGAAAGAGGGAAGGCAAAATATGCGCTAGGTTTGTCCGCCTAAATCCTATACTGTTCTGCCTGAAACCTTCTTGGGAGGGAGGGATCACTTCCTACTGGGAGTCCTACCTGAAAATAATTCCCCCAGCTGGTGCCTGGACACTTTCTGTGTAATACCATGAGATATCCCAGTAGAAGCACATTCTAAATTATTAGAAGAGGATGGCCAAAAGTGGTAAAACCTCATCTCTAATAAAAATACAAAAATTAGCTGGGTGTGGTAGCTGGCGCCTGTAATCCCAGCTACTCAGGAGGCTGAGGCAGGAGAATCACTTGAACCCGGGAGACAGAGGTGGCAGTGAGCTGGGGCCGCACCATGGCACTCCAGCCTGGGTGACAAGAGTGAAACTCTGTCTCAAAAAATAAAACTAAATAAAGATGGTGTCTGGGACAGAGACGTCTTGGAGATGAGAGGAATGAGTCGAGTACCATGGCCCAGGTGGGCGAACCTCAGCCAATGAGGGAAGAGAATCCTTTCTCCATAGGCACCCACTCTGACAGCACATCCGTCCTCTCCCTGGGTCTGACACTGCTGTAAGACTACCTTGCCTTCTGGTGCCCATGGAGCCCCTCCACTCGGGTTCTGTGGGACCAAGTTAGTTCCTCCCAGCACCCGGGGCTCCCCCTGCTTCTCCCGAAGGCACTGTTAATAAAGACATCATATCACATCATTTCCTCCTTCCAGATTACGGCACACAAGCCAGACAGGAGGTAGAGGATGAGGTAAGGAACTGGGGGAAATGCTGTCATTTCCCCACATTCATTCCTGCAGGTTTTTGGATAGGACGAAGGCTTGTTATTATAGAGCCATCAGCCTCCTTCTGCAAGCAGGTGGGTGGAAGTCAAGTCCATTTGAGGCCTCCATCCCCTTGGCCTATTCACCATTCAAATCCTCCCTAGAGTGCCCGCCAGTGGCAGACAAAGCCCCGTGGAGTCTCAAGGACTGGGATCGTCTCCTGTCCCGACCCCTACCCCACTATCCCAGGTAAGATTACAGATTTGTGAACTTGGGTATAAAGGAACTTTTTGAAAATTCCACTTCAAAGAGCCAGTGTGTCTGGGCATAACCTCCAAGGGGTGGTAGATGCTGTCTCTCCCAGCCCGAGTCCCTGTAGGGCTTGTTCACAGAGGTTGTGCCTGAGTTTTCTCTCGTGCACAAAAGGCTCTACAGAAGCCTTGGAAGACTGTGGCTCTGCCCCTTTCTTTGAGATCTTCCGGGGTCTCCAAGGGACAAGAGTGCATGGGGTTCCCTGCCAGTAGCCCCCCCTTCCTCTTGGCTGCCAGGCTTTGTCTCAGAGGGAGCCCGGCTGTTGGCACCAAGTAGGCCCCCCACACTGTGCCATCTTTTGGAGATGCAGAGGGCAGAGGAAGGGAAGAATAACTGGGCACTGGGCTTGTGCTCTTGAAGACTGCCAACTCTTGCCTGCCCAACACAGCCTAACCCCTGCATGTTTATTGCAAACCTGGTGACATGGAAACGCATATGCCATTTGGGGAAAGAATCAGCCCCCACGGGAGGGAGGATGCAGTGAGGAGAGATGGAGGAGCCCTAAGTCCAAGAAGGAAGAAGGTTGTGTAGACGAGGCCAGGTGGGAGCACCCAGGCCTGTCAGGATTCAGATGCAAAGAAGATGCTGGGTGTGGCCAACAGTGCTGACGCTCCTCTTAGCCCAGGCAGGCTCACCAGGGTTAGGACTGTGACACGTACACCTTTGCCCTGACCTGGCACGCAGGCATGCAGGTGCACTACATGAGCCAAGGGCAGCCAAGAATGTTACCCTTCAAGTAACCATGGAAGGTAAGTTAACTTCAGTCTTCCCAGATTCCATGGTGCCCACAGTGCCCAATTTTGGAAGGACAGTTATGCAAGGATACGGACAGAAGGCCTGGAAAGAAATTGCTGGGCAACACCTATCTTCAGTGAGTTCTGATGGCAGTGCCAGACTTGGGATTATGGATGATTCTTCCCTCCTCCTGTGTATTTTTCTATTATTAAGGGGTTTTCAAGGAACATGTATTACTTTTATATCAATTTTCCTTCAGCCTCTAGTTCACTCCAAGCAGATCTACTCGATGGGCAAAGCCACAGCCAAGAGGAGCACTTGAGCTCAGGAGTTCAAGGCCCGCTGATTGGCACCCAGAGGTATTCCGTAGGCAACAAACAAGGTTGCTTCTCTTGGCCTTTCCGACACCAAGGGCATACCTGAGGCTTGAAACTTCCAAGAGGTTTAGTCACCAATCTCTAGCCTCCTGCTGGCTGTTCCCAATTGTCAGCAGAGATCTCAGGGTGGGGAGGTGGCAAGCAGGCATCCCTCATTCAGGAGGCATTTGCCAAGGACGGTAAGGGGGGAGTGTCTCGCCCCCTTTAAGTATCAAAAATCCCAGGCACTGTGTGTACAATCTCCTCCCCGGCCTTTCCAAGGGTGGCACGAGTCCTAGCCCAGTAAAAAGACTGTCGAAGAGGGAGGAAGGCTGCTAAGAAGGCCTTGCAGGGAGCAACAGGCTTACCCCAGGGGCCACTGCTGCCAGCCAGGACAGCCCATAGTGGATCCAGCTTCTCCCCCAGGCCATTCAGTTCCACAGCACAGGCCGTGGAGAGCCTGCCCAGCCCCCTCCCTGCAGGAGTGCAGATGAGTGGCAGATGGCCATCCAGTGCCTCTTGGCCCTCGGCTTGGGAACCAAAGGGTTTCCCATAGCTCAGGGCACGTGCCCCACTCTAAAGAGCCAGATTCACAGCAGGTACCCAAGAAGGTTTATAATTTGGTACCTTCCAACTGATATTCTTCATCTATTTGTTCAAATGTATTTGTCGACTGCAGGAAGGACCAATGCTGCCTACATTGTGTGCAGGGTAAAGGCTTGATGACATGGGACTTTCCAGCCTGGCAACTGCCACAGAGGCACTTTGAGAGGCTGTTAATTTCTCTCCACTTCCCAGAGCCTTGCGCAGTGATAGGGGCAGGGTCTTTTTACATTTTGCCAATTCCACTTATTTTCTGTGATGCTGTTGTGTCCTTAAAGGTTGAAATCCCGGGGAATTTTGCCTGGCTGGCTCCCTTCAATCTCTATTCTGCCTGCTCTGCAGCCAAGCAGAAGCAGCCATGTCCCACCACCAACCCCTGGGCCTGACTCCCTTTCCCCTGAGGTTTGCACTCCTCCCAGGCTGCAAGGCTTGATGTAATGGCACCTCCTCCATGCTCCTCCCCTGACTCCCCAGCTCCTCCCCACCTCCTCTGTGCTCCTCCCCTGACTCCCTCATTCTCCGTGGAGCTCCCTCGCGACTCCCCCAGGTCTTCCTCTCTGATCCTCCTCCTCTTTACTCCCTTGTTCTAGGGTTCTCCTGACTCCTCTCTTGAGCTGGCTTCGACTTTGATCTGTTTTCGATTTCTGGAGTTTGAGTTTTGATCTCTGAAATGCCGGATTTTGTTTTTCCTGATCTTTCCAGATCTTTTGATTTTGAGTGCTCTTGATTTTGATTTCGGTTTTTCGGATTTTTGTTTTTCCTTTTTGATTTTATTTCGGAGTTTTTCGGATTTCGACGATCTCTTCGATGAGTTTCGACGCCTTTTGATCTTCTTTCGGAGTTTCGATTTTGTTTGATTTCTGGATGATTTTGAGCTGATTTCTGAGCGCCACGAGGAGCCGGATTTCTCGACTTTGATTTCTGATTTTGATTTTTGAGTTTTTTTTCGGAGGAAATTTTTTCGATTTCGAGGATCTTCTGATTTTGAGTGCCTGATCTTCTGATTTCGAGTTTGATTTCGGATTTTCTGGAGTTTCGTCGATCTCTTGATTTTTCGATTTTATTTTCCTGATTCTTTTTTGATTTTTGAGCCGGATTTTGATTTCCGGATTCTTGATCTTCGATGAAATTTTTCCTTAATTTTGTTTCGGAGTTTTTCCGACTTCTGGATTTCTTTATTTGATTTAGAGTTCTTTCATTTTGATTTCCTTTAGTTTTTCGAGTTTTTCCGAATTTCGATTTCTTCTTTGTTTTCCTTTTGATTTGTGTTTTCAGGGAGTTTTCTCGACTTCCGGGAGCTTATCTTCTTTTCCGATTTCTCGATTTGGTTTTCGAGGAGTCTTTTCTTTGATTTCGGTTTTTCTTTAGTTTCCTTTTGTTTCCTTTAATTTATGAATTTACCTGTTCTTTGATTTGTTTTTCGATGTTTTGTTTTTGTGTTTATCTCAGTTTGTCCGGACGACGCGCCGATCGAGAGCGGAGCTTTGAGTCTTCTTCCATTAACTCATCCTTAGCTTTCATTCTCTGGCCCCTAGCTCAGATCCTGGCACTGTAAACACCCAATAGACCCTGGTTTGATTTCGCGAATTGCTCATCAATTTCTGAAATTAATGCACCTCAAGCTTTTCTTGGCAGTTGTCTGCAAATTGATTCAGGATGCCCAGCCGGGCAGGGGCAGGTGCTGGGGAAATCAAGGAAACCAACACCCCCACCCCTGCTGGGAAGGCCTCCTACACTCTCACTCGTCTGGTTTCCCTTCACACGTGTATTTGCGGGAAATGAACTTCTGTGCTTGAATAAATATGCAGTTCTTTGTGAACATCAACGTTGTAAGTGCAATAAATCACTGGAAACAAGAGGCACCTCTCGCGGTGGAGAACAGGAACGGCTTTGCAAGCGCTATCGGAAAGCAGCAGCGACATCAATAAAGCCGCCCGTCAGAGCTGAGGAAAGAAATCAAAGCCCTTCCTGTGGAGGACACTGTTTAATTGATGTCTGCATCCAGGGGATTGCGGACTATGATCAATGCAGACTGGACTGACCGAGAGAACCCTGAGCGCGGAAGGCTAGCTGGGTGCCCCGGGCTCCCAGCCAACCATGTCGGAGCCAGAATGGGCACCCAAGGACAGTAAAGACAAGACCCCATCTAGAGACAGAAGTGCCCAGAAGCCTCTGTCATCGCCCTGCCCCGGCTATGCCATGGATGGGGGCCCCCTGGCAAAGCCACAGAATGTGTAAAGCTAAAATGAGTGTCCCGGCGTTCAGGGTTCTCTCTGTAGTACCCACCTCAGCATCCCCGGCCTCATACACAGCAGGTACTCAGTAAAGGTGGCTGACTGACGGGTTCTCAACTCCCAGTGCTGGCTGTGGGTCAGCACTGAGCACATAATCCCAACTGCACAGTCTGGTGCACTCCCAGGAAAACAAGCTGGTCAACAACTGTCACCAGAGGAAGTCAAGACTAGCTCAAGACAGTGGCACATCTCTTCACCAACTCGCTGATCCGATCGAATCTTCTTGCTTTGATCACTGAAACTTTGCTCCAGGCGTTTTCAACCCTGGCTGTGCTGCAGAAGCACCTGGAAAGTCTGTTAAAATATGCACGTAGGCCAGGTAAAGTGCTTCACGCCTATAATCTCAACACTTTGGGAGCCCAAGAAAGGGGGATTACTTGAGGCCAGCCTGGGCAACATAGCAAGACCTCATTTCTAAAAAAAAAAGAAAAAAAAAAATGTTGGCCAGGTGTGATGACTCATGCTTATAATCCCAGCACTTTGGGAGGCCTGGGTGACAGAGTAAGAATCTTTCTCAAAAAAAAAGAAAAATTTTTTTTTCTGTTTTTCTTTTTTTTTTTTTTTTGAGACAGAGTCTCGCTGTGTCACCCAGGCTGGAGTGCAGTGGCACAATCTCGGCTCACTGCAAGCTCCACCTCCCAGGTTCACACCATTTTCGTACCTCAGCCTCCCGAGTAGCTGGGACTACAGGCACCCACCACCACGCCTGACTAATTCTTTTGTATTTTTTAGTAGAGACGGGGTTTCACCATGTCAGCCAGGAGAGTCTTGATCTCCTGCCCTCATGATCCACCCGCCTCAGCCTCCCAAAGTGCTGCGATTACAGGCGTGAGCCACCACACCTGGCCAGAAATTTGTTTTGTATTAGCCAGGCATTACGGCACACACCTGTAGTCCCAGGAACTCGGGAAGCTGAGTCGGGAGAAGTGATTGAGCCCAGGAGTTTGAGGTTACAGTGAACTATGATCACACCACTGCACTGCAGCGTAAGTGACAGTCAGGCCCTGTCTCCAAAAATAAGAATTATGTGTATACATACACACACGTATGTGTCGGACCCACCCAGACAAGGCATAGAGATGTTGTAAACGTGCCCACATGTCCCTGGAGTGCTCCAAAGACTGAAGACCACTGGCCTCACAGAGGGCCAGAGTGGTGGGACCCTGTCCCAGCTCTGCCTCTGACATCATGTGAAATCAGTGCTAGGCAGACCCTTAACTCCCTTGTCTGTAAAACAGACATCATAAAACCCTAAGGGACCAGGCCAGGTGCAGTGGCTCATGCCTCAATCCCAACACTTTGGGAGGCTGAGGCAGGCGGATCACCTGAGGTCAGGAGTTTAAGACCAGCCTGGCCA
Source organism: Papio anubis (assembly GCF_008728515.1). Lineage (NCBI taxonomy): Eukaryota > Metazoa > Chordata > Mammalia > Primates > Cercopithecidae > Papio > Papio anubis. Next base: position 8,940,709 of record NC_044986.1, on the reverse strand, counting down.
ACATGCTGAAACCCCATCTCTACTAAAATTACCAAAACAAATTCGCCAGGTGTGGCGGAGGACGCCTGTAGTCCCAGTTACTCGGGAGGCTGAGGCAGGAGAATCACTTGAATCCAGGAGGCAGAGGTTCCTGTGAGCCAAGATCACGCCACTGCACTCCAGCCTGGGCAACAAGAGCTAAACTCTGCCTCAAAAAAAAAAAACAACTCTAAGCCCCCACTGACCACATAGGTCCACCCCAAGCACAGGAATCCACTCTACAGACTTATAAAGCAGCTGCCAGTCACAAATATTATTTTTATTTGTGTAAAGAAGTATGAGTTTGCTCTACGACACTCAGACTCAAGAAATATCTCATTTGACAGTTTTTCTAAATAAAATTACATCTAGCTGAACTCCCTGACACACCCCGACCTGGCCACCTTGCCTGCCTACTGGCTCCAGGGTAGACCGGACTGAGGGCCCTCTCCCGACTCAAGCACAGTCCATGCACCACTAAGTCGGCTGCATGCGCAGCCCCAGGCAGGCACCTCACCCCCACCGCAAGCCCCTGCGGCCAGCGTGTGGAATCGACAGCCATCACTCCGAGTCTTTGTGATCCTAAAAATGACAGGCACAGTTCAAGGTCTCTTATGACTTTTTTTTTTTTTTGACCCTGGGTGACAGGGTCTCACTCTGTCACCCAGGCTGAGGTGCAAGGGTACAATCATGGCTCACTGTAGCCTCAACCTCCTGGGCTCAGGCGATCCTCCTACCCCATGAATAACTCAAGATAGTGAACGGTACAGCTCTTCGTCTGCTCGCTGACTCAGCAGGTTGATCTACGCAGTCTCCCCAGCAGCTAAGACCACAGGTGCATATGCCACCACTCTGGTTAATATTTTTTAAGGTGGGGTCCCACTATGTTGTCCAGGTTGGTCTCAAATTCCTGGACTTAAGCCATCCTCTTGCCTCAGCCTCCCATAGTGCTGGGATTACAGGTGTAAGCCCCTGTGCCCAGCCTGGGCTAGCTCTCCAGGGGCTGAGGAACTCACATTTATTTCCAGAATCTCTGGCCACCAATCCTTCATTTAAAACCAAAGCAGAGGCAAGGAACCAAAAATGTTGAATTCCTCTGCAATCAGGACACCTGGTGGCCCTTCTGGGCTCCATTCAGCCTCACAGGACCCCAGCCAAGACTTCTCTCACCAGAATAAAAACCTGCCAGGGCTCAGAGGGCAGGATCCCAAGGAACAGCCTAAGAAATAGCAACCCACTTTTTCAATCCAAACTGAATTGCTTTAGGAGCAATCTGCTAGCTAAGCAAAGCTTTTCCATTTTTCACCTGTCCAAGCACATTCTTCTGAGTCCTTGAGAGAGGACCGATGGGAATCCCAGCTCTCCCTTCATCCTCGTCACAGAATAATTCACACAGGAATTCATGGCGCCAAGGTCCCAGCGAGAGGTGAGGGGCCTGCAGTAGGGACGTCCCCACACTCCCCTGCCTGACGCCAGTCGGCAGCATGACAGGGAGGAATGTGTTGCCCCGTAGCCAGCGTGCTGCCCCACGGGCAGGACAGGGAACAATGGGGACCAAGCAGTGCCCCGGCAGCCTTGGCCTGCAAGCCCCAGGCCTGTGCCCATGGTTAGCCCAGCACTGCCCAGCACCTCAGTGCTGGAGGAAGTCTCTCAGGACCCCCCTTGCTCAAGACCCCTCTGTCCTACCTGATCCCAGTCCCCCTCTCTCTGCCTCTGGCAAGACCACTGAGCCCTGCTCAACCCCAGGGCTCTCTCCAGCAGCAGACAGTTGATCGCCCCTTTGGCCCCATCTTTCGCGATCTGTTTCCCTCACTCCTCAGCATCCCAGAACAAATGCCTACTGGGGGCCAACCTCCATGCCAGGCACAGACAGTGGGCACAAAATCAAGTGACCTCCCGTGAACCCACTAGATGCCCACAGTCCATGGCACGGTGATGCCCACCAACATGCATTCAGACCATTCTTAAGCAAACAAGCTGCTGTCATTACAGGGATAGGAACCTCTCCAGAAGGGTCTGGAAATGACTCTCAGCTGCCATCACTGCTACATGGGACAATAGAGTATCACATGCAAAGCCTGGGCATCCTGCAGAGGGGGTCCCTCCCTGGGCCTGTCTTCACGCTATCCATCAGCACTTTTAAAGGATTCTTCTTCACTTTCCCCAGAACCAGGGTGTCCCGTGTGCAGTGAGACCACAGGACATGGTGGCAAGAGGTTATCTGGACCAGAGATCTACACAGTCCAACCACCGGGGAGCCTTTTACAACCTCACATGCACAAACCCCACCCATACCCAGAAGGCAGAATCATGGGAAAAAGCCTGGCCCCAGCGTGGTGTGACTTGCCCAAGTCGGTTAACTTCATGGAGCCTCAGTTTTCTCACCTGTGGAATGGAGCTAATAATAGACTTTCCAGGGATGAAATGAAATGAGAGACTCCGGTGCTTCGCAGCCTTTCTCCGGACAGCGTGTGTGGAGAATGTGAACGGATTTACACAGTGCACCTAGTACGTGAGCAAGCCTGCCTCCGGTCACCCCAGGGCTGAAGGGACCCCCGTCTCAGGTGCAGGAGGTTAAGGGGCAGCAGTGGGAAGGCCCGATGGCTGCAAAGCACTAGGCAGAGGGCTGGTATATCGGAGGACCCCAGGCAATCATGGTTTTTGTGGCTCAGCCAGGAGGCCTGGGTTCGGGCTGACGCATCGCCATTGTTTAAGGAGCTCCCTGCCTGACTCTGGAGCAGCTGGCCTGTAGGGTCAGGTGTGGACGGAAAGGTTCCAGCAGCTCAGAACCAGCAGGTTCTTCCCCAAACAAGGTCACCAGCTCCCCTCTACATGCCACCCCTTCCTGCAACCCACACACCAGTAGGGTCCTCCCCGCCTAATTAGCATATTAGCAGGCGAATCCCTTTCTAGGAGAACTGAATGGGTCCCTTCTGCTGCGAGGGCTTCCCTCACACTGTCCCTTTGTAGCCACCCAGCGTCTCCGCCAGGCCAAACTGGGTCCTCAGCTGTTTACTCTCCCTGCAATTTTGTCTGTGCCCCTCTGGCTCCTACCTTCAAAGCTTCAAGCAGGGCTGTGGTACGGGACTCCAATGGAGCTGAGTTTTCTGCTGGAGAAGTGGCTGGCCATGGGCAGGGCCTGGTCTGGCCACCCCAGACAGGGCTGTTTGCAGGGGCCGTGGTGACCCAGACAAACATGCTTGGGAGGTGAGACCACAAACAGCCCGGGCCCAGGGAGGCAGAGTCCTCGCAAACGGGGTCAGGCGCAGCTGCTGCAGGCCCGACACTGCCCCTCTGCTCACCTGAAGGTGGAGAAGCCTAAAGAAACTGGGAGGGGCTGCTCTCCCCGGAATGCACCACGGAGGCAGACACTCCTCCAAACAGAAAGGCGAGGCCCCTCCCACCCCAGGAGAGCACACCCGCTCTTCTACAGGGCAGGCTGGCAGACCCTCTCCAGAGAGGGCCACCCACCCGGGCAGGAGGGTGGGCTCACAACTCGCTAACCCTAACCCCAGGCAACAGGAACAGGTGAGGGGGATGGAGTAGCCCGAGATAGACTCAGCCCTCCCCTTACCCCAGGCCTCCAGACATCCTGGCCCAGCCCAATCCCCACGCCACACTTAGCAAAGCAGCCAGGCCCATTCACGGTTGGAGAACACGGGGATGGAGTTTCACTTCACTGCACAGCACAGTCCGGGCTGTCCGGGACCAGGTCCAGGTGGATCCAGCCTCAGCGCCCCACCTTAAGTCTCTGTTAAGAGGTGTCTGAACTCCCTGCACCTGGGTCCTACGAGCTCTGGCTTTTCAAGGCTGGCGTGGGGATCGTGGGATGTAATGCATCAACCGGCCCTCCATAAAGGAAGGGCGATCATCACCATTCATTCACTCATCAGGCTGAGACCGGAGGAGAGACAGGCACAGGGCAAGTGAGCCCAGGATTAGAAACCAGGCCCCAGCCAACTGAAGCCAGTTTGAGGACCTACCCCCCAGGGTGTCCCAGGGTGTCCTCGCTTCCCTGAGCCCTCTTAAGTGGAACACTGATTCAGCGTCCCCATCCAAACCACTAAAATCCTTCCTTCTCAACAGGGTCTTGTGGGACTGGTGGGCCTGGGGAGGGTACCTTCCTGCTGTCCCATGGCCCTGGCACTTTCTTGCCCTGTGCTGGGGGCTGGGAGGGTGCCTGACCAGACCCTAAGAGGGTTGTTCCCAGCGGGATTCCTGGTGCCACCCAAATGAAGCCACCTGTCAAAGCAGGGCCAGGGCCCCTGTGTGTTTATCAAGCCTCAGGTGATCCCAGAGAGCTCGAGAGCTTGAGGTCAGGGGCAGAGGGAGCTACAGGCAGGACCAAGAAGCCAATATCACCCTCCCTGCAGCCCGCTGCTCCCATTTCTTCATGAAGACACTGAGACTCCAGAAGTTGTGTGACCGGTCCTAGGTCTCAGAGATGGTAACTTGCCTCCTGGGACGCAGACACAAGCTTCCAGGCCCCCACCTCCCCTCCCACCCACAAAGTCCAAGGTGAGTCCAGGACTGGGCCTTGGGCACCAGCTTTGCCCTTGGCACTGATGGGGTTCAGGACATGGTACCCCAAAATACAGCACCTTGGCATTTGAGGAAACAGCAGAAGCAGAAAGGTCGCTTTCACCTCCCGCCCTCCCTTCTCCCCTGAAACAGGACGTAAAACCCTCATTCAGGTGTTAGTCTCCCTATACCCGGAAGAAACATCCTCACCTCTGAAGACACAGGGACAGAGGAGACTGTGAACACGTAGGCCTGGCTAAGTCCCCACATCTGTTACTGTTACATCAGACATTTGTTTCCAATCCAACTTTTCTAGGACTATCCACTTTTTTATCAAATCAAGCATAAAAAACACAGGTTTGGGCTGGGCGCGGTGGCTCAAGCCTGTAATCCCAGCACTTCGGGAGGCCAAGACGGGCAGATCACGAGAGCTCAGGAGTTGGAGACCAGCCTGACCAATATTATGAAACCCCATCTCTACTAAAAATACAAAAATTGTCCGGGCCTGGTGGCATGCACCTGTAATCCCACCTTCTTGGGAGGCCGAGACAGGAGAATTTCTTGAACCCAGGAGGCGGAGGTTGCAGTGAGCAAGATCCTGCCATGGCACTCCAACCTGGGCAACTAGAGCAAAACTCTGTCTCAAAAAACAAAACAAAACAAAACAAACAAACAAAAACACGGGTTTACACATTTTTTGGCTCTTCATTTCCTTATGAAGGCTCCTGCATCAGGTAAAAATTATATTAAATAAATGTGTATGTTTTTCTCTTGTTATATGAGTCCTAGGCAGGAACCTAGGATGGTGAAGAAAAGCTATTTCTCCTCCCTATGGCATCCACACACCCAGGGCCTGCCACACCTGCCCAGCCCAGGACCGTCACTATCTCAGTGACCAGTGGACAGGGGCCAGCAGGGCCACACGGATCAAGGTGGGCCCCAGCCAGGCAGGGACCAGGCCTCGCATCATTCCACAACTTCGGTCCCCTAATCACCAGGGTAGGTATGAGTAAGGCCATTGCACAGTGGCAAAAACTGAGGCCCGCAGTGGCCCAGGGACCACCACTCAGATCCCTCCCAGCACAGCACAGCCAGGAGCTCCGGACAGAGTCCCAGGAGGCCCTGCCCACAGGGTCAGAGCGCCCCTGCCCCCGGCCCAACGGACGCGCAGGTGACCATCACCTGCCAAGCTCGTCGCAACGCGGGAGGTGGGGTAGACCCTCCCCTGCCCCGGAGCCCGCACCTCTGCACGGTGAATCGAGGCGCTCCAAGGGGTGCGCGGACAGCACCGGGCACTGAGGAGGTGAACGCGACTCCCACACACGCGGGGCTGAGCCAGCGCCCCAGAGCTCCAGAACATGCATGGGCCCGCGGGGCCGCAGCCCACGCCCGGGACAGCCGCCCGCAGTCTACGCAGGGAGCGGCCGCGGGGCTCTGGTTTCTGCATGTTCTGAATTGTCTCCAAGGAGCACATTCCACCGTCAGAATAATAAACTTTTACAGAAGTGCATTGCTCTGCAGCGCGGGGGGAACTCGGCCCCGAGAAAAGCGAGCGCCCTACACGCCTCCTCAGAGGAGGGACGGCCCCCAGCCCGGCTCCTGGCCCCGCCCACTGCCCCGCCCCAGTCCCAGAGCCCCGGCCTCGCGCACGCGCGTCTCGGCGGCTCGCAGGTCGGCCGGGAAGCAACGCTTTGCGGGCAGCGCCCCCTGCAGTCCATATGCGCCTGGCGCCCTGCGGCTGCGAGCAGTTCAGGCCAAAAGCCCCAGAACCCGGCCCTGGGGTTGTTGACTTGCACGTGGGCGCTGAGTCTTGGAGGCGAGGGGACAACTCGCCACACTCCTGTCCTCTCCCTAGAGCTCGAAGCCCCTCTCTGCTGAAATGGGGCCTCCTTTTCTTGGGAAACTTACTTTGGGGGAAACTAAGTCTCAAGGGGATCTTAAAACCCAAGACGGGGGAATGGGAACCCCACAGGATGTGGGGGCGCTTTTCTGGCCATCTCTACATAAAACCTGCCAGGGTCCTCAGACCCTGGCTCCTCTGTCAGTTCCCAAGACCCGTCGCGCGCCCACCTGAGCCCGGTGCCCACTGGATGAGGGCTCAGGTTCACCTGGTCAGTCCTCGCTCCCACCTCCAGAGACCAGGCAGTCATGCCCTTCTAATATGGCGGAGGTCCCAAAAGATTGTACCGTATTTTTACTGTGTCTTTTCTGTGTTTACCTATGCAAATGCTTAGCATTGTGCCGTAGCAGGCTGTGCCATCTGGGTTGTGTAAGTACACGCCATGATGTTCACATGACGACAAAATCGCCAAAGGATGCATTTCTCAGTACATACACCTGTTGTGAAACCACACGTGACCGTTCTGTCCTAATTCAACCCCCTCATTCCATAAAGGAAAGAGAGACACTGAGTTGCCATAGGTCTCCTGGTTGTCGGGGCAAAAGCAAAACTGAAGCTCTGCGCCTCGCAGCAGTCACCCACCGCACCCCCTCCCATCATCATCAGGAGGCCTCCCCAGGTTTCTGCCCCAGGGAGCGCAGCCGGTGGACAAGTCCCTTCCACCCTCTGAGCCTCCAGCAACATGAAAACACTGGCAGGAGACCCTCCATGATTCCAGGGTTCCTAGAACACTGGCAGGACACCCACAGCGGTGCCCACTCCCAGGTCACCCCACTGAAAGCCGGCAGCCTTCTGTATGGTCTGCATCCATGGTTTCTATTTCTTCCAGGGGTAATTACTCCATTTGTTCACAGGTACACGGCTTGGCGCTCAGGGGCCATAAATTAAAGAGATGTTGTGATAAAAAGGAAGGCAGGAGAGATTAGGGGCTGGTGGATCCCACTTGCCCTTCACCACCCATCTCAGAGACTGGCCTAGGAGAAAGCCACCAAGATCAAAGGCCCCCAGCCCCTGTATCCCCATGGATGTGCAAGCCTGAGCTGTCAGTAGTCCTCCTGAACCCTGCCTTGAGCCATGCTCAGCCATTCCACACAAGCCTTATTTGTAGCAATCATCTGCTGGGCTCTTAAGCATTGTGATGCAAATTATAAAAGCCATATTAGTTCAGATATCTCATTAACAATTTGAAGGACTAGGCTGATGTATAGAGAAGAAATCTCATTTGCAAGTTAATCAAAATAAAGGCTAGGGAACTAATAACCCCTTCTGAGCCATTGTACATGCATGGAACACTGGAGTGAGCCCTGAAATATATTTTAAAGAGCTTTTTTCCTCCATCCTGGCTAACACGGTGAAACCCCGTCTCTACTAAAAATACAAAAAATTAGCCGGGCGTGGTGGCACGCGCCTGTAGTCTCCGCTGCTTGGGAGGCTGAGGCAGGAGAGTGGCGTGAACCTGGGAGGCAGAGCTTGCAGTGAGCGGAGATCGTGCCACTGCACTCCAGTCTGGGTGAGACAGCAAGACTCTGTCTCGGGAAAAAAAAAGGGGGGGGGTTTTTTAACTAAATGGACTAAGCTGCTTTTATATATATATGTATATATATATATACACACACACATATTATTCATTTTGATGCCTCCTGCTGGTATTTTAAGAATCCATCCCCCAAGTTCAAAACAAATTGAAATGCTTTTACAGGCTGCAGGAGCCTCTCGGCCAAGCTCTTGAGGCAAAGGGAGGAGCTGTCCTCAAAGCCCCCAGTCTCTGAGGTACCAGGACCACCTACTGGCTCCCTCAGAAGGTTTGTCCAGCCCATCCAGGGCTCTTGGGCATCAGCACTATTTCAATGACCTAAAGCAAGCTTGTGTTTCTGAGCCTTGGTCTCGTCATCTGTAAATGGAAGTAACAATACCTGGGGTGAGACTTAAGGCATTTGAAATAGTGCCTGGCACAGACTGCTGAATAAATGCTATTTATTTGAACCACTGTCTATCCTCCGGGACCAGCCAAGTGGTACTCAATAAACATTTTTGAAATAAATGTACCTGTTAAAAAGCCCCTTGATGCCAGGAATCGTGTGCCTTATTCACCAGTAGCCATCAGTGCCCCAGCATGGTTGGGTGAATGACACGCTGCCTCACACTCAATACCTACTTTGCAAAGACTGCACATTAGAATCCCCAGGAGCATTTAGTATCCAGGTGCAAGGCCCATCCCAGGAGATCCTGATGTAATTGATTTGAGGTGAGGTCTGGCCATCAATGTTAATTTTTTTTTTTCAAGACAGTGCTTCACTCTTGTTGCCCAGCCTAGAGTGCAATGGCACAATCTCAGCTCACTGCAACCTCCGCCTCCCAAGTTCAGGCGATTCTTCTGTCTCAGCCTCCCGAGTAGCTGGAATTGCAGGTGTGCACCACCATGCGTGGCTAATTGTTGCATTTTCAGTAGAGACGGGGTTTCACCGTGTCAGTCAGGCTGGTCTTGAACTCCTAACCTCAGGTAATCCACCCACCCCGGCTTCCCACAGTGCTTGGATTACAGCCATGAGCCACTGCACCCGGCCGATAGTAAATTTTTTTTTTTTTTTTTTTGAGACAGAGTCTCGCTCTGTCATCCAGGCTGGAGTGCAGTGGCGCAATCTCGGCTCACTGCAGCCTCCGCCTCCTGGGTCCACACCATTCTCCTGCCTCAGCCTCCCGAGTAGCCGGGACTACAGGCACCCGCCACCACGCCTGGCTAATTTTTTGTATTTCTAGTAGAGACAGGGTTTTACCGTGTTCACCAGGATGGTTTCGATCTCCTGACCTTGTGATCCGCCCGCCTCGGCCTCCCAAAGTGCTGGGATTACAGGCATGAGCCACCACGCCCAGCTATACTAAATTTTTAAGCAAGCCAGGTGACTCTGAGTGCAGCTGGCATTGAGCAGCACAGATCTAAACCTATAAATGTCCCCTATATGTCTCCCCCCACCGCTGTGGTGCTTCCCCATCACATACGGGTATGCTGCAGAGAGCATGCTGGGAGCTTCACAGTCCTAGTGCTTGACACACACTGTCACTTTCACCTCTGTTATTCTGGGTACGTCAGATGTCCTGTCTCAACCTCAATTTTCTTATATGTGCAGTAATTTAGATGAGGTATTCTGGAAGGTCAGAATCCAAAGAACACGTTATCATTAGGGGTTGTGGAGAGTGAATGTGGTGACTATTTAAAGTGCAAAAATGTACCGAGATTATCATCCTTCTTTCGCACATATCTAACTATGCATCTGGACACCACATACTCTATGAGTTCTCCTCTACTTTGAACCACTCCTCCCCGAAGAAGAAAGACCTTCTAACTTCTCCGAAGAATGCGATCCCCTTTAAAACTATCAGGCCCAGAAAAGTATCTAAAATATAATGGCAGTCAGGTCTAACTCCCCCTTGAGCTAAATAATTATCTCTTGAAGCCCCTCGCCATGCAGCTCTAGGCTAATCGAAGCCAAATGGCCACAAAAACGCCAAACATCCTGTACTTCAGCAATGAATAGCCAACTGCTAACCGATGCCAATTCTCTAGACCAATGAATAGCCAATCGCTAACCGATGCCAATTCTCTAGACCAATGAATAGCCAATCGCTAACCGATGCCAATTCTCTAGACCAATGAATAGCCAATCGCTAACCGATGCCAATTCTCTAGACCAATGAATAGCCAACGCGAACCGGGATGCTACCTTTGTAATTGAATACCAACCAATGCCACCTCTCTGGACCAACAGAGAGTTCCTAAATGTAAAGCAAGTTGCAATCAATGTCTTCTCCTGATCTGTCTTTTTTTCTTTATAAATATTCTCCAGAGCACTCCCCAAGGCAAACTGATGATGTATCCTGGGCTGCAGTTCTCAAGCTTGGCCCAAATGACAGAGGATTTTTCTTGGCCCCTTTGCCAGGCATGCAGTAGGAGGCACCCCATCTACTGGGCCTGCCAGGCCATGTCTGGCTTGCACTCCGGTGCAGATCCCACAGCAGCTGCTACTGCATGCTCAGGCCCTGGTGGGAGGGGGTGTGTGAATGAGTAGTGTGGGGTCCGGCCAGCCATTCCAAATGGTGGCACAGGGGCAGGCTCCATGCAGGGTTTGTAGCTGGACCAGGTGTGTCACCCCAAGGGGAATGCAGTGGTTCCCAGGCAGGGGTGCCCACGACCCCAAAGGCCCCAAAGGGTGTTACAATGTGCTCATTAGCTCTTTTAGTCCCACCATCCACAGCCCAACAGACAGTGACATGTTAGCAGCTCATTCAGCCCCTTGCCCCATTCCGGCCCACAGCTCTGGGGCCAGTTCAGCCCCATTGCTACTTCCCATCACGTGAGGCAGCTGCCCTCCGCCAGTGGATGGCAGAGGGCCACAGTGTTACAGTCTTATGAGTACCCATGTTCAGGGAGTCTGCAGTTCTTGTCCCACATCGAAGAGGAATGAGGTCACACTGGCAACGGAGGGGTGGTGATGGCAGAGAATTTTATTAAAGCGACAAAACAGCTCTCAGCAGAGAGGAGATGGGAAGGTGGTCTCCTCCAATGTGGCTAAGTCTGAGGTTTTTATAGGCACAGGATGGGGGAGAGGCAGGCCATAGGTAGTATCAGAAAAGGCAACATTCAATTGGTCAAAAAGCATTATTCAGAAAGAACCCATCAGAAAAGGGTGGGCAAATAGGAACAGAAGTTCTCACTCTGGGTCACAGGTTTCATCCAGAACCAACAGTCCTGTCTTTCAGACTTCAGGCTGTTTTTGGCTTGAAGGTGGGGTTTCATTGGGGACCCACCCCTATAGGCCTAGGCATTTTGTCTGCCTCCTGCTATCACAAATAACTCTGATTATTAATTTTGCCTCAGCTTCTTCCTTTAAGTTGACATCCCCTTTGTGATACAGCCAGCCTATCAGCTCTATACCATCTCTTCCTTATCTAGATGTCACCCTTCCCTGAAAGATTCCTTCTCCAGAAGCTTCCTCTCTCCCAAACTCCTCCAACTGTGTGTGTTGGGGGTGCGGAGGGGGAGCTAGCAACTCATTTATTGATCTGCAACTCTGTGCCAGGTCCTCCGCCAGGAGCATGAACTACTCCATCTTTTTTAATCCTCCTAACTCCCCTGAAAGGTAGATAGCATCCCACTTCCTCACAGCTAAGGAAAGGGAGTCTCTAATCACAGCAAGAGCTCTGATGTTCCACCCCAAATCCAAAGCCTGTGTCTGACTCTCCCTGCCTCCCATTTCAGCACCCCTCCACTTCATCCCAAGGGCACTAAGTGCAGTCAGCAGGTTCCTGCCCGCCTATTCACCACTGGACATAGGCCCTGAGGCCCTACAACCAGTGTGTACTGCATGAGTAAGCCCTAAACCATCAACCAGAAAGGATTTTCTTTTGTTTGCTTCTTTTTTGAGACGGAGTTTCACTCTTGTTGCCCAGGCTGGACCACGATGGCACGATCTCGGATCACCACAATCTCCGTCTCCTGGGTTGAAGTGATTCTCCTGCCTCAGCCTCCCAAGTAGCTGGGATTACAGGAATGCACCCCCACGCCCGGCTAAATTTTTGTATTTTTAGTAGAGACAGGGTTCCTCCATGTTGGTCACACTGGTCTCGAATTCCTGACCTCAGGTGATTCGCCCACCTCAGCCTCCCAAAGTGCTGGGGTTATAGGCGTGAGCCACCGCGCCCAGCCTAGGATTTTCTAACAAGGTCATGCCCCGCCCCTGCTTCAACCCCCTCCTTCAATGACCCCACTGCTCACCAAATTAAGCCAAAATTACCCAAGGCCCTCATCGTCATTAGCCACCTTCTCCACAACTCCCTGTGCTTTGCTACCTCTGGGTCCTCTCTGACTTTTAAAGCCTTCAAAGAATTTAGCAGGAAGATAGTTTTGTTAAAAATCACCTGGCCCTAAGGTCATCTCTGGTGAGAATAGCTGAATGCAAATTAAACTGACTCCTGATAATAATAGTATGCCCTAAGGCAACCTGCAAATGTGGAATCTCCAGTACACACAGAGACTGAATTAGAATCCGCATCTTAACGCTGGGCACTGTGGCTCACACCTATAATCCCAGCACTTTGGGAGACCAAGGCAGGTGGACCACTTGAGCTCAGGAGTTTAAGACCACCCTGGGAAACACGGCAAAACCCTGTCTCTACCAAAAATACAAAAAATTAGCCAAATCTGGTGCTGGCCATGGTCCCAGCTAGTAGAGAAGTTGAAGTGGGAGAATCTCTTGAGCCTGAGAGGTGGAAGATGCAGTGAGCCAAGATCATACCACTTCACTCCAACCTAGGTGGCAGTGAGTCTCCAAAAACAAAATCTCCATCTTAATAAGATTCCTAAGACCGGTTCTCAACCTTGAATCCCCTGGAGAGCTTGCCCGGCCTGGGTGCCACCCCAGTTGTAATTGGTATGAGAAGGCCTCACCCATTTAAACCTAGTCATTCAGTGACGGGACACTACCCTGACAGAGTACCAAAGACCCAGCTCTCATACTGCTAAGAGGTAACTTTTTAGAACCTGGGGGAGGGAGGGAGGAATGTGACACCATTAACTTGAGAAGTTTTTTCTCTTTGAAAAGCAAGTCACTTCTAGGCATTTACTCCATAGAAACACTGTGCACTTTTGCACCATCGTGAAATGATATGAAGTGGTCACAAGCTTTATTCAAGTCAAATGGTCCCCTGATATGAGATGAAATTACAGTATACCCACATATGATGAAATGCTAGTTATCTGAGAAGGAGACACAGAAAAACAACCAAAATACCCTGTTCAGGTAAAAAAAAAAAAAAAAAAAAAAAAAAGTTGCAACACATATAAAAAGGATAACTTTTAAAAAATGATAAATATTAGTATATGCACAGGGAACACGCCGTTTTGAAAGGGAAGTATAAAAGACCTATCTTTTAGATGTATTCTTTTTATAACTTCTGGTTTTCTGTAGATTAGAGCTGAAATGCTCTTAGAAAACACATGGAATAGGCCGGGCACAGGGGCTCACGCCTGTAAACCCAGCACTTTAGGAGGCCGAGGCAGATGGATCACCTGAGGTCAGGAGTTCGAGACCAGCCTGACCAACATGGTGAAACCCTGTCTGTACTAAAAACACAAAAATCAGCCGGGTGTGGTGGCGCAGGCCTATTGTCCCAGCTACTCGGGAAGCTGAGGCACAAGAATCGCTTGAACCTGGGAGGCGGAGGTTGCAGTGAGCTGAGATTGCACCATTGTACTCCAGCCTAGGTGACAGAGCAAGACTCTATCCCCAAAAAAAAAAAGAAGAAGAAAAAAAGAACACATGGAATAAAGAAGAGTCTTAAAAAGGTTAAAAATGTAACTGATAATACTGCAGTAATAGTACAGTGACATGGGGAATAAAGAAATCTTATATCTGAAGAACGTGAGCCCCTTTAAACTATCAGGCCCAGGTCAGGCATGGTGGCTGACACCAGCACTTTGGGAGGCCGAGTGGGGGGGATCACCTGAGGCCAGGAGTTCAAGACCAGCCTGATCAACTTAATGAAACCCCATCTTTACTAAAAATACTAAAATTAGCCAGGAGTGGTGGTACACACCTGTAATCCCAGCTACTCAGGAGGCCGAGACAGGAGAATCATGTGAGCCCAGGAGGTGGAGGCTGCAGTGAGCTAAGATCACACCACTGCACTGCAGCCTGGGTGACAGAGAGAGACTCCGTCTCAAAAAATAAATAAATAAATAAAAACTAAATTATCAGGCCCAGAGAGGCGTTAGAATGAAATTATAGTCAGGTCACTCTCTCCCAAGCTAAATAATTACCTCTTGAAACCAAGTATCTATCAAATGCCATACACCCTACCCTTCAACAGCATACAGCCAATCACTAACCAAGGTTAGTTCTGTAAACCAATGAGAATTCCTGACAAACAACTTTTGTAATCACCCCTTCACCTTGTGTCAGTAGAGGGCATAAGAGCAGCTGATCTATCCTTTTTTCTTTAAAAAATGTTCTCTGGAGAACTCTCCAGGGCAACCTGGAAGTGTGTCCTGAGCTGCAGTCCCCAGCCTTGGCCCACCTAAACATTCTGTATTAATTTTGCCTCAGCTTCTTCTTTTTAAGGTTAATACTCATCACAAAACAGACATCTGAAATATAAGCTTTATTTTAAATTTAAAGAAATATTGAAAATAAACATTTTTTACAAATTATAATCAAGCACTCAAACATTTTAGGAATGTTAAACACTAATTCTTCATTCAAAATAATGACATCCATAGAATACAACCCTGGTGTTGGCCAATATGAAGTTTACTTAATGTTAGTATTTTACATACATTTAACCATTAATCCTTCCTAAAATTCAATAACAATGATTTCATTTTATAAGGTGAAGCTTTTTATGTAATACCCCAGAGATAACTTTTTCAAATATGAAACACTTATACCAGTGAGGAAATTATAAAAACATATATAAATTATACTGAAGAACTTGATTTAGAGGTTGTTTGTATATAGATGCATTTCACTTAGAAAGTACACATGCACATCAAAACACTTTCACTGAATATATATGCCATTACATTCTCTTAGTTACATTACAAAGCAAATGGCAGGGTCAGAAACGTTGTTCTATTATGTATCAACTGAAAAAAACATATATTCCAAAAAAAAAGTTTTTGAAGACTCATGGGAGTGGAATGTGCCCGCATTAAGAACAAAGCTTTTACAGGACCACCTGTCTCCAGCTCGCTCTGAAAACAGCTGGCTACCCTCAGAAAGACAAGATGGACTTGTTAATAATTTCAATGGACTCTCGAAGCTCATCCTCTTTGATCACCAGCGGAGGCGCAAACCTGATAATGTCACCATGGGTTGGCTTGGCCAGAAGTCCATTATCTCGAAGTCGTAGACACACCTTCCAAGCATCATAATCTAAAGAAAAATAGTAAAACATACATGCTCAAAGATAAATGTTTAAACATCCCTTGCCATATGTATGGGCAAAGTGCCGCCTGGCAAAACAAAATTCCCAGAACTTGCTCAAATAAGGGAAGCTTGTGCTGGGAGTGGTGGCTTACACCTGTAATCCCAGCACTTTGGGAGGCCGGGGTGGGCAGATCACAAGGTCAAGAGATCAAGACCATCCTGGCCAACATGATGAAACCCCGTCTCTACTAAAAATACAAAAATTAGCTGGGTGTCATGGCGCGCACCTGTAGCCTCAGCTACTCGGGAGACTGAGGCAGGAGAATCGCTTGAACCCAGGAGGTGGAGGTTGCAGTGAGCAGAGATAGCGCCACTGCACTCCAGCCTGGTGACAGAGCAAGACACCATCTTAAAAAAAATGTTTTTTAAATAAAAAAGGAAGGAAAGCTTGGAGATGCAAGCTTGGTTTGTTTTTACTCCTAAAAATGAAGTTCCTTTTCACTTTTCAGCAAGCACATAACTAGGTTTGAATTATATGATTAGACATATCATAGTGTTTCATAAATGAAAAATATCAGGCCAAAAAAAAAGACAAACAAAAGTGCTAAGGCTGCTGTATTAATCACACAAGGAACTAATGCAAAAGAACTTGGGTATGGGCTGGGCACGGTGGCTCACACCTGTAATCCCAGCACTTTGGGAGGCCGAGGTGGGCAGATCACGAGGTCAAGAGATCGAGACCATCCTGGCCAACATGGTGAAACCCCACCTCAAAATTAGCTGGGCGTGGTGGCACATGCCTGTAGTCCCAGCTACTCAGGTGGCTGAGGCAGGAGAATCGCTTGAACCCAGGAGTAGAGGTCGCAGTGAGCCAAGATCACGCCACTGTACTCCAGCCTGGCGACAGACACTCGAGCCCCACAGAGCGAAACTCTGTCTCAAAAAATAAATAAATAAAATAAATAAATAAAATTTTAAAAAAGAAAAAAAGGAACCTGGATATGATACAGATGATTAACTAACATAAAATAGGCAATACTCAAAACCCAGTGAACACTACACATTCTGAAAAGGAACTCGCTTCCTGAGCTCAACATTTTATGGCAACGATTCTCAACCTGGCTACACATCAGAATCACCTTAAAGGCTATTGCTAATGCCCGTGCCCCACCCCAGATGCGTCAAATCAGAATCCCTGGGGTAAGGCCAGGCTTTGACTCATTTTTTTAAAAAGCTCCCCAGGTGATTCTTTAAGTGCAGCCAAGGTTGGGAGGTTGGAATAGTTGCTTTAAAAGGAAGAGTTATCACAAGAAAATCCAGCAAGGAACACTTAAGGGTTATAATGGATGTACTAAAACACCCAATTAAGTGACAGCCAGCATTACTTTTATTATTGACACCATCACTGTCATTCATGTCATTATTACTGCTGCTCCTATAACCTCTACTGACACAAAGCATGAAAGCGAGGGAGGGAAGGATAGCAAAGAGGACACTTTCTAGTCCAGACTCACCAACAAAAAAACTTGAACTCTCTAAATACTGCCTGACTAACTTAAGGCAGAAAAACAAATGTCTTAAAGGAACAAGAGTCAAATTAGTTAAATGTGCCTTCATTTAGAAAAGAGCTATATTTTTTATACTCTTAATGTAATTATAAATCAGACAATAATCTATCTAAAAGGCTTGGCCATTTATGTCAGTCAACAGTTTCAACAGAACCAACAACCAACTAAAATCCCAGTGTGGCTGGGCACGGTAGCTCATGCCTGTCATCTCAGCACTTTGGGAAGCCGAGGCGGGCAGATCACGAGGTCAGGAGATCGAGACCATACTGACCAACATGGTGAAACCCCGTCTCTACTAAAAATACAAAAACTACCTGGGCATGATGGCATGTGCCTATAATACCAGCTACTTGGGAGGCTGAGGCAGGAGAATCACTTGAACCAGGGCACTGGAGGTTGCAGTGAGCCGAGATGGCACCATTACACTCCAGCCTGGCGACAGAGCAAGACTCCATCTTAAAAAAAAAACAAAACAAAAAACAAGTGTAGCTGGGCATGGTGGCTCACGCCTGTAATCTCAGCACTTTGGGAGGCCAAGGCAAGTGGATCACAAGGTCAGGAGTTCGAGATCAGCCTGGCCAATATGGTGAAACCCCGTCTCTATTAAAAATACAAAAATTAGCCGGGCGTGGTGACACGCACCTGTAATCAATCTCAGCTACTCAAGAGGCTGAGGCAGAGAACTGCTTGAACCCAGGAGGCAGAGGCTGCAGTGAGCCAAGATCGCACCACTGCACTCCAGCCTGGAAGACAGAGCAAGACTCCATCTCGAAAAATAAATTAATTAATTAAATAAAATACCAAGTGTATTTTAGGTCTTTCTAAAAAAATTATCTTGAGTAAATGTT
Source organism: Papio anubis (assembly GCF_008728515.1). Classification (NCBI taxonomy): domain Eukaryota; kingdom Metazoa; phylum Chordata; class Mammalia; order Primates; family Cercopithecidae; genus Papio; species Papio anubis. Next base: position 8,922,933 of record NC_044986.1, on the reverse strand, counting down.
TTATCTCCATACCTTTGGTTTCTTTAATAACAATAGCGTTTAACAATCCTTTTCCTCTTACGGCAGTTACAACATCAGAAGGTAGCTTCATGAGTTCATTTCTCAAGATAATGCCCAATTTTTCTGCATTTTCAGCAAGATTTTCTTCTTTTAAAACCTACATTTAAAAAAAATTATATAAATGTTAAGACTGTCCTTTTTTTTGTTGTTCTTTGGAGGACAACGGGGACTGTAAGCACAGGAAAAACATGACTAAAGACCAGAGGAACTTAACTTTCATTGCTATTTTTCAAAGCCTGTATTAATTTCTAATTAAACATACACTAGCTCAGAGCCTTGCCTTTGTCACAAATCTATTGCCAATCATTCATGGCAAAATAAGGATTAAAGATTATTTAATCCAACTCACATACTGTCATTAATTGAATACGTCAATGGAGGAAATGTAATTCTTAAACTGCAATAGTTTCTTCCCCTCCACAAAGATCTATCCTCAGAGATTACATAATAATTGCATGCCTTCAGCAGGCACTTAAAAAAATCAGTCTGAAAACATTATAAATCCACACTTAAAAGAAGACTTGCTTGCTAAGCAAAAAGACGGGGCTGGCAGGTGGGTCACAGTTGAGAGTTCTGTGAGGGCCAGCCAGGGCCGAAGAACCCAAAGCACCAGGTGTCTGTGAACTCAGGAAGCCCACGGAGGAAATCCAGTCTACTAGGCCAAGTTTAAATTACTTTTTGAGAATATCTTGTTCCTAAAATTTTTCCTCTGTACTTCATGTTTTCTAATATTTGGCATTCTTATTGAATGTCTTATTATATCAGTGGGCCCAAATTAAAAATCACTTCAACATTGCTTTAAAGAATAGACATGGTGTGGCTGTGTCAGCTTTTACCTCAAGGGCTGCGATGGCCACTCGGCAGCCTAGTGGATTGCCACCGTATGTAGATCCATGCTCCCCTGGTTTAATGGTCAGCATTATGTCATCATCACATAGCACTGCCGACACCTGAAAGACGGTCAATTCACCACGTCATTTCTCAGCACTAAGCATTCTACTAAGCATTCTTATCCCCAGAGTCTCGCTGTCACCCAGGTTGGAGTGCAGTGGCGTGATCTCAGCTCACTGCAATCTCTGCCTCCCAGACTCAAGCAATTCTCCTGCCTCAGCCTCCCAAGTAGCTGGGATTACAGGCGCCCAGCACCACACCACACACGCAATTTTTTTTTTTTTTTTGTAGTTTTAGTAGAGATGTGGTTTCACCAAGTTGGCCAGGCTGGTCTCGAACTCATGACCTCAGGTGATCTGCCTGCCTCAGCCTCCCAAAGTGCTGGGATTCCAGGCGTGAGCCACCGCACCCAGCCAAGAAGCTGATACTTAATGACTTCAACAAGAGTTTACATCAGCCAGCCTAAAACTACTGGCAATAAACTAAGTCATACCCTAAAACATTACAAATACTTCAGGTACAAATGGCACAAAACAATATACTTTTGCAACTAAAAGAGAAAAGCTATTTCTGCAATGATGTAATTTCACAATTCCTTCCAATGTCGAGATGAAATGCTTTGTTTAAATGCTTAAAAAACAAAGCTGAGCAATTCTTTTTAGCAAAACTTTTGTCTATTCAGCAAAACCATCTATACTTCAGAGACCTCTGATGCAGTAACAATTACTGGCTCTGAAAGGCAAACCCAAGACATGAACTACAACAAACATTATTTTTTCAGTCTCTATGTTCACCAGTCATGGTTTTAAACAATTAGTAATATGCCATGCTTCTGAACACTGGAAAAAAGGACAGGAGTCTACAGGAGTCCTTTGAGGACGAATTGTTCCCACCCAAATCCAGTGTCATAGCAAATTCCAAGGCACACTCAATTCTTCAGGCAATAAGTAAGTGGGTCACACACTGGTACCTTAAATTTTTTTATTACAGATATTCCAAGTGGCCTACAGCACACTTGGTAAAATCAAACCATCTGAAAGGCATTATTGTCACAATCAGCTGATGTATAAATACTTCAGGGGTATGTTTTACAAGAGTAGGAAATGGAAAGAAGGGGGACATGAAACTTACAGGGTATAAGCCTCCAGAAAGGGCCTTTCCAAGGAGGACTATATCAGGTCTGACATTTTCATAATCAACAGCCAGCCATCTACCAGTTCTGGCCAATCCTGTCTGTATTTCATCAGCAATAAACAGAACCTATTGGGGAAAAAAACTTAACTCCATTAGTGATCATTTTCATTTCCACAGGGAAAACAGCCATCTTTATTTCACTGTCCCCCTACCAACAATAAATGTGTAATTCTGATGTGCCCTCGGATTTGTAAAAATGTTTTAACTACACACACAATTTCAAGACTATTCTATGAGAATCCTGTAGACTCACCAACTATTTCCTTTGTCAGGCCACTCTCTCCCTAGAGGCCCATTCTGCCCTGCTCTACATAGTGAAAAGGTGCTGATGCAAAGCTGAGGGTTTTGTATGGCTTTTCTGGACATAACTACCCTCTGGGAACAAATTAATTTATTTGTTTATTCCACAAACATTTAATATGTGACAAGAACTCTCAAATGGTAAACAAAATACACTACTATCAGCCCTGGGAGAAAGGAGGAGAGAATACAACAAAGGGCTTGCAGGGGCTCACAGTGAAAGGCTCTTAGAGCAGCGAGGAAGGAAACGCTGTTAAGGCCATATCTGCAGCTCTGCACAGGGCCCAGGACAAGGCCAGAGACAGGAAAAAGTGGTTTCTAAGCACTAGAAAGTACTTAAGCTCTTAGAATGCCATCGCCCTCTAGTGGAAAGTAATTTAAGGGCAGGAGCCCATTCAGTCTTATCACAGGCAGCAAACGTGACAACCTGGTGCCTGGTGCAGAGCTCTCGCACTCCCATTAGGTAACCTGGATCCGGAACAACAACGCCTGCTTCACCCTGAATTGGTTCCACCATGAATGCGGCCACATTTGGATCCTGAAGAGCACGCTGCAAAAGAAATAGGAATAGGTTTTAATAAATCTTCTTTCTACCACACTTGGAAATCTGAAAGCATACACCACATGTATTTTCTATGAAGTATGCAAAACAAGTTTTTGCACTAACATAAATTCTGACTTCACAAGAATTTGAAGTGGAAGACTTCAAATTCACTGCCATTCAATTATCAGAAGCTCCAAACACTTCACCTTTAAGTTACACTAGCCTACATTTTCTTTTTTGCCTCATTCTGTTGCCCAGGCTGGAGTACAGTGGCACAAACAGGGCCCACTAAAGTCTCAAACTCCTGGGCTCAAGGTGATCCTCCTGCCTCAGCCTCCCAAGTAGCTGCACACCATGCCCAGCTAATTTTTTATTTATTTTGGTTTTTTTATTTTTTTTTTGGAGATGGAGTCTCACTCTGTCACCCAAGCTGAAGTACAGCGGCACGATCTTGGCTTACTGCAGCCTCTGTGTCCTGGGTTCCAGCAATTCTGCCTCAGCCTCCCAGGTAGCTGGGATTACAGGCACGCACCACCACACCTAGCTAATTGTTTTTTGTATTTTTAGTAGAGACAGGGTTTCACCATGTTGGCCAGACTGGTCTCAACTCCTGACCTCAAGCAATCTGCCTGCCTTGGCCTCCCAAAGTGCTGGGATTACAGGCGTGAGCCACCGTGCCTGATCTTGATTTTTACATTTTTTTGTGGAGACAGGCTCTCCCTATGCTGCCCAGGCTGGTCTTGAACTCCTAAACACAAGTGCTCCTCCAGCCCTAGCCTCCCAAAGCACTGGGATTACAGGCATGTACCACCATGCCCAGCCTGTTTTCTAATATATAAATGTAGTATAAATTAAATCTGGCTGGGCACAGCGGTTCATGCCTGTCACCCCAGCACCTTGGGAGGCCAAGGTGGGCAAATCACTTGAAGTCAAGTGTTCAAGACCAGCCTGGCCAACAGGGCGAAACCATGTCTCTAAAGCAAATAGAAAAGTGAGTTGGGTGTGATGGTGTGTGCCTGTCGTCCCAGCTACTTGGGAGGCTGAGGCAGGAGGATTACTTGAACGCAGGAGGCGGAGTTTGCAGTGAGACGAGATTGTACCACTGCACTTCAGCCTGGGCGATAGAGTGAGACTCTGTCTCAAAAAAAGAAATTAATTACTTAAATTAAATCTAAAGTAAATAGCCTTTTAAAGCCAATTTAAGGCTTTCTTTAAAAGCCTTCCACTTCCACTTTAAAAAACTAGCTAAAAACAGAAATTTTACCTAGCAAGTAAGCAGGTACACCCAAGTTAATTGTTATGAAGGACACACATCTAAAGCAGCTAACGGGCTGTTCAGAGTAGATCACAGAACTCAGCTTTCTCTGTGTTGGAAACTAATTGCTCGCTACTGAGAACAAGTCTGAAATCGTGGCCTAACTTAAGTGAGATAAATTTGCATTACTGTCATATAATGTATTTAGAATTCATATATTCAACAGCTTTAATTTCTATTCACAATGAGCTAAGCACCATGACGCTAGTGAAATACCTCCAGTGCAGGCAGATCATTGTAGGGAATGATGTCGAACCCCGGCATAAATGGTCCAAAACCATCGTAACTGGTCACGTCTGTGGAACTGGAGATAGCAGACAACGTCCTACCCCAAAAGTTTCCAGCTAGAAAGGAGAAACAAACAGCGATTATTTCAAAGAAACCCAAAATTCAATAAGCACTATCCCCACAAAACACCACAAGAAGTTTGACTCAAAAAATAAATCAAGGGCTTGCCTTAGTGCACCTTCCGTGGGCTTTCAATTGTTAAAACAAAGTCTGATATTAAACACCATGGCTCCTATGACACAAGACCACTAGGTCTGGCCTTGTAATTCCTATTTCAGTCTATTCTCTCTACTGAGCCTCTTGACTGGAATATATAGCCCCTGCAGATAGATAACTTACTTTTCTTTCAATAATCCCCAACCCAGTAACAAGCCCTAATAATTGAGGTAATTGAGGTCTTCAATGCGAGTTTTCTAGAGAAGGTGCATTTATGATACTGATATGAGAAAGAGAATATCCTTCACAGACAATTAGCAGCTTTCCTTTCAAAACTCCAATACTGCAGGCCAACAACAGAATGCATTTCCAATTTCATTTGGAGAAAAGATCTTCAAGCAATCCAAACATGTTTCCATTTTGCCTTCCTTGATATTATAATCCTTTATGATGCTAAATGACAGAGGTTTCCCTTTCTTCTGGAACATTTTTTATCCATTAATAACGGTGACTGAGGATCTACTATGTGAGGCATTGTTTTAGATGTTGGGGAATAGGCCGGGCATAGTGGCTCACGTATGTAATCCCTGCACTTTGGGAGGCTGAGGCGGGCAGATCACCTGAGGTCAGGAGTTCAAGACCAGCCTGGCCAACATGGTGAAACCCCATCTCTACTAAATATACAAAAATTAGCCAGGCACAGTGGTGCACACCTGTAGTCCCAGCTACTCAGGAGGCTAAGACACGAGAATCGCTTGAACCCAGGAAGCAGAGGTTGCTGTGAGCCGAGATCGCACCACTGCACTCCAACCTGGGTGATAGAGCAAGACTCTGTCTCAAAAAATAAAAATAATAATAATAATAAAGATGTTGGAGAAGCCAGGTGCGGTGGCTCACGCCTATAATCCCAGCACTTTGGGAGGCCGAGGCAGGCGGATCACCTGAGGTCAGGAGTTCAAGACCAGCCTGGCTAACATGGCAAAACTCTGTCTCTACTAAAAATATAAAAAACAGCTGGGCGTGGTAGTGGGCACCTGTAAGCCCAGCTACTCAGGAGGCTAAGGCAGGAGAATCGCTTGAACCCTGGAGGCGGAGGTTACAGTCAGCCAAGATTGTGCATTGCACTCCAGACTGCAGACTAGGTGACAAGAGTGAAACTCCGTCTCAAAAAAAAAAAAAAAAAAAAAATGTTGGGAAATAGATCAGGATCACAACTGGCAAGATTTCTGTCCTCAGGGAGCTTCCTTTCTAGTAGGGAAAAAACACTTAACATAAACCAGTAAAGTGAGCTGGATAGTTTCAGAGAGGGTTAAATTCAAGAAGGAAAGACACCATGTAAAATAACAGAGAGGTTGGGAGTTTGTGACATCATGAATGTTTTTATCTTCTTACCATCTCTGCCAGCAGCAACTCAATTAATCAGTGCTGGATTATCGTATTTTGGCTTCATCTTGTTTCTAATTACTATTCTTACAAAGCCTCTTTCATCAGCATCCCTTACCTACAAGTAATCTCTTCTTTTACTTGTCCACAAACAACAGCACATTGATTTTGACTAGGTTTGTTTAAGAAGAAATGCACTGATTAGACCATAAGCCTATTTTCTTTCCCCTGCCTAGCCTCAGGAACCTCATCCTCGGTCACTTACCCTGCAGGTATAAGGGACTTACAGTTAGGGACAGTCTTCCTCTGTCTCTCCACCCCACTGACTCACCAGCTTCTTTCAATACTCAGGTGAAAACATCTTTGCACCCTTTGCTATTAAGAAAGAGACTGGACATAGTCTATAAGAATGAAAGTCACCAGAAACACCATTTTTGTTTGCAAGAGACAGTTATGTTGTCCTACAATGAAAGCACAAGATTTTTAAACGGCAAGTTACAGAGTTTTGCAAAGATTTCTTCTTTGGGAATACCAATCTGTCCCCTCAAATACCAATTACCTCTGGCCTTCAGTTGAACTCTGGATTCTATTACGTTATGGGGTTTATCATTTAACTGCATGTGTTCACACGGCAGAATATTTAATGATTTCAATGATCACAAGAATGAACTTTGACCATTATAGCGACAAATCTATACATACCTGTTTTTAAAAAAATAAAGCTTAAAAAACAAGTGAACATCATATAAAGAATCCAACAGTCAAACTACATCTACTCAATTAATTATTAGTCTCCCTAACCAAAATTCAAGTTATTCCTTTCAACCAGTCCCAGAAGCCTAACAAGGGCAATTCCAAGCCTCCTCTTTCCAACAGCTTCTAAGAGGAACATGGCATAACAGCACCTCCAATATCAAGATTCAAACCACACTCTATGTAGGCCATGGCCCCACACTAACTTCACCCAACCCCAGCACCCAACACAAACCCTCCACCAGTAAGACTATCTAATTAACTGGATAACTGCTATAAAAAAAATCTGACAGGCAAATGAGAGGAATAGGGAGTTCAGAAAGAAAAACCCATACATGAAGAAATAATCTCCAAGAACAGGAAATCCCTCATTAATTGTTATGAAACATTCAGCAAATACGTACCCTGTCTAGGCAAAACATATTACAAGTATTTCATCAGTAAATCAAAACAATAAATTATATATGTGTTTTTTATATATAAAATATATAAGAGAGTGTGTGTGTGTGTGTATATATATTTATATATATATATATATATATTTTTTTTTTTAATAGAGACAGGGTCTCCCTATGTTGCCCAGAAGGCTGGTCTTGAACTCCTGGGCTCAAGGAATCCTCCTGTCTTGGCCTCTCAAAGTGCTAGGATTACATGAGCCACCACGCCTGGCCACAGTAAATTATATTGTATGTTTCAGTCATAGAAATTAATATTTAATTTCACATACCTGCAAAAACAATCTTTGCTTTGTATTTCTGAATGCCCTTCACGGTATAGCCCCACCTACGAGCTAGTTTACAGGCAGTCTCTCCAGCCTCCACTCCTATCAGGAGAGAAAAATGTTCGGATTTTTTAAAATGTTAAACTATCAAAAAATAAAAAGGTTATTTTTGAGGGTATTTAACAAAAAAAGGAAATGTTTTACCTGTATTCATAGGAAGAACTTTCTGGTAGTTGAAAAGTTTAGTAATATACTCCTCATATTCACCAAGTACGTTATTATAGAAAGCTCTAGATGTTAAGGTCAATTTGTCCACTTGACTCTTCAGCGCATTCACAATCTTGGGGTGACAATGCCCTTGGCTGACAGCACTGTAAGAACTCAGGAAGTCAAAATATTTTCTGCCTTCTACATCCCATAAGTAAATACCTAAATACATAAGAAAGGAAAATTATTTTAGACAATTACTATGTGGCATGAAGTCCAAAGATTAAGAGTGCTAGCAAGTTCATATGTAGGCTGAATGCCTACATATGAACCTCTATTTATATATTTGTAGTTATATATATATATTTAGTTATAGTTATATGTAGTTATATATATATATGTCGTATTTATATATTTGTAGTTAAAGCTTGTTTTAGCTCAGGCATAATAAACTTTGATTTGTAAGGAATTATTAAGAATTGTATTTTGTCTGCCTGGCTTCAAAATACACATTTAACAAAAATAACACAAAAAGGTTATAAACTCTGGAGTAAAACCTTTACCTAATTCTAAAATTTAGGACCCAAAATTAGAATTTAAGAGAAGTTAGGCCAGGAGCCATGGCTCACGCCTGTCATCCTAGCACTTTGGGAGACCAAGGCAGGGATCGCTTGAGCCCAGGAGTTCCAGATCAGCCTGGACAACACAGCAAAACCCTTGACTCTACAGAAAAATGCCGGGCATGGGGATGGTCCCAGTTACAGAGATTGAGGTGGGAGGACTGCTTGAGCCTGAGAGGTAGAGGATCCAGTGAGTTGAGATTGTGCCACTGCACTCCAGCCTGGGCACCAGAGCAAGATCCTGCCTATAAATAAAATAAAATAAATAAATAAAATTTTAAAATAAAAAAGCAGAAGTTATACATAACAGACAAAAATTATGAGAAATCGTCTACAATAACCCTTAGGATGGAAAAAAAAATTGTAAATCATGTGTCTGATAAGATCTAACTTCCAGAACTTTACAACTCAATTTCAAAAGGACAAACAACCCAATTTAAGAAATGAAGAAAGACTTGAATAGCTGTTTCTTCAAAGAAGATATACAAATGGCTAAGAAACACATGAAAAGATGTTCAACGTCACTAATCATTAGGAAAATGCAAGTTAAAACCACAATGAGATACCATCTCACACTCCCTGAGATGGTTATAATTAAAAAAAACAAGTTTTGACAGGATCTGAAGAAATTGGCACTCTCATACATTGCTAGTGGGAAAGTAAAACAATGTTGCCGTGTCATGTAATATGAAACAGATTTTCCATAGTTCAAAAGAAGATATGTCTATAATACTGGCACCAAATAAAATACAGGCAAATGACAAAAATGTGTGATACTCTTATATTGTCATTTTCTGGTACAAAGCTAAGTAATAAATTTTGGTTTTATTTGGTTAAGGCTGTTATTTATTCCAAATTGTAGATTAAATCGCCATTTGGCAACTATCACAGTAATCATTTATTCAGGCAAGAATCATTAGTGGATGCTAAAATTGTGTGTAAAAGTTCATGAGTAACTGGGTATTTACAGAGTTTTACACTCTGTCCCCACAAGATACTTAACACAAAGGGAAAGAAGACCAAGACAACCAAGAAGAATTGAGGAACTGCTCTGGGTTAAAGAAGACTAAACATGACAACTGAATGCAACTCATCGGAGGTTTTTCTTTTGTTATAAAAGAGAACAAACAACATCTGGATTAGGTCTCCAGACTCACGGTGCTGTACCAGTGTTCTTGATTTTTACAATTACTCTATGGTTATAAAAGAGAAAGTCAGCTGGGCACAGTGGCTCACACCTGCAATCCCAGCACTGTGGGAGGCTGAGGCGGTAGGATCACTTGAGACCAGGAGTGATCTCAACACAGGCAAAATCTAATCTCTACAAAAAAAAATACTTGGGAAGCTGAGGTGGGCAAATCACCTGAAGCCAGGAGTTCCAGGCTACAGTGAACCATGATCGCCACTGTACAGCACCACTGTACTCCAGCCTGGGCAACAGAACGAGACCCTATCTCAAAAAGTCACTGTGTTTTAGGAAAGACACACTAAGTATCTATAGGTAAAGAAATGTCATGTGGCAGGGCGCGGTGGCTCATGCCTATGATCCCAGCACTTTGGGAGGCTGAGGCGGGTGGATCACCTGAGGTCAGGAGTTCAAGACCAGCCTGGCCAACATGATGAAATCCTGTCTCTACTAAAAATATAAAAATTAGCTGGACGTGGTGGTGTTGGCCTATAGTCCCAGCTACTCGGGAGGCTGAGGCAGGAGAATCACTTGAACCCGAGAGGTAGAGGTTGTAGTGTGCCAAGATCACGCCATTGCACTCCAGCCTAAGCAACAAGAGTGAAACTTCTTATCAAAAAAAAAAAAAAAAAAAAAAGAGACATCATGTATGGCCAGGCATGGTGGTTCACACCTGTAATCCCAGCACTATGGGAGGCCGAAGCGAGTGGATCACCTGAAGTCAAAAGAGTTGGAGAGCAGCCTGGCTAACATGGTGAAACCCCATCTCTATTAAAAACACAAAAATCAGCCAGGTGTGGTGGCACGTGCCTGTAATCCCAGCTACTTGGAGGCTGAGGTGTGATAATCGCTTGAACCCATGAGGCAGAATTTGCAGTGAGCCAAGATCGTGCCACTGCACTCCAGCCTGGGTAACAAAGCGAGGCTCCATCTCAAAAAAGGAGAGTCATGTCTGCAACTTCCTCTCAAAACAGGTCAGAAAACAATGTACAATATGCAGGCGTGGGAGGAGAGGAAAGAAGGGAGTGAACACACTAAGACCAAAGCAGTAAAACGTTAGCACTTGGAAAATCTGGGAGAAGAGTAAAAGAAAAATATTAGTACTACTTGTTACAACGTTTCTTAAGTCTAAAATTACGCCAAAATAAAAGTTAAAAGAAAAAAATGACAGCAATATGACCGTACTTTCCTTATTTCTCTTGCATTCCCTCTTGGTAAGGTCCACATGACAAAGACAATGGTTCCTCTTTGAAGCCTCCATAGCACCTAACACAGCAGCACTAGACACTCAATAAATGAATTAACTGGCCGGGTGCAGTGGCTCACACCTGTAATCCCAGCACTTTGGGAGGCCAAGGTGGGAGGATCACAGAGTCAGGAGTTCGAGACCAGCCTGGCCAACACGGTGAAACCCCATCTCTACTAAAAATACAAAAATTAGCCGGATGTGGTGGCGCATGCCTATAGTCCCAGCTACTCAGGAGGCTGAGGCAGGAGAATCGTTTGAACCTGGGAGGCAGAGGTTTCAGTGAGCCCAGATTGTGCCACTGTACTCCAAACTGGGTGACAGAGTGAGATTCCGTCCCAAAAAAAAACAAAGCAAAACCAAAAAAAAAGAATTAACTGTGTCTGCAATATATACATTAAATACATCTAGAAAAATGTATATTGAGAAAATATGGAAGCAATTTTTTTAATAAAAGGTTTCAAGAAAAGGGAAGAGACGGATTAATTTGAAACGTACCTTTTCCTCTCTCCACGGCTACAGGTAAAGGATGGTAGTTGTGCGCACCATACTTATATTCCCTTTCAAAAATGTCTTCAGAGGTTGGAGGGCCTTGGACTGTTTTTTTAGTTGCAACAGATGTAGCAGAAGCCACTGAAGAATGAACTCCTCGACTAAGTACAGCAAACCTCTGCAAATGTGCTAGTTTGGAAAACATTGTGTCCTTCAAGCAGAAAAACCAGATCTGTCCAAAGAAAAGAGAATGCATTAAGAGTGAGAATCCTTGGCTTATGCCTATAATCTTAGTACTTTGGGAGGCTGAGGCCAGAGGATCACATGAGCCCCGGAGTTTGAGACCAGCCTGGGCAACATAGCAACACTCCATTACCACAAAAAATTGAAAAATTAGCTGGGTGTAGTGGTGTGCACCTGTAGTCCCAGCTACTTGGGAGACTGAGGTGGGAGGATTGCTTGAGCCTGGAAGTTGAGGCTACAGTGAGCTGAGACTGTGCCACTGTACTCCAACCCAAGAGACAGAGCAAGGCCCAGTATCAAGAAAAAAAAAAAAATAGCCAGGCGCAGTAGCTCACATCTGTAATTCCAGCACCTTGGGAGGCCAAGATGGGAGGATTGCTTGAGCCAAGGAGTTAAAGACCAGCCTGGGCAACACAGTCTCTATAAAAGAAAAAAAAAGAGTGAGAATCTTGGTGGTTTGTGCCTGTAGCCCCCAGCTGCTCAGGAGGCTGAAGCAGGAGGGTCACTTGAGTCCAAGAGTTTGAGGCCAGCCTGGGCAACAGAGTGATACCCTGTCAATCAATCAATCAATCAACCAATCAGTAAGAGTAAGACTCTTTCCAGAGCTAATGAACTGTGTGTTGACTGAATACCTACTAAACGCTAAGTATTTGTTAAGCGCCTACCACAGTTCAATACCATCAGGCACGATGCTATGAGACAGCTACAATCGTAGGGCAGAGACCAGAGGCAGGGAAACCAAATCAGAGAAGACTGCCAGAGACTAGGCATGGGGCAGGAGACAGCGGGACTGACAACTCATTTGTCCTTCTATATGGAGAGTGAAGCAATTAAGGTAGAATTTGGTTTCTACCAAAATAAAAGGGACCATCCTAAAATAAAAACAACAGGTGTGGAGAGGAAAAAGTTGACTTCTGGGGTATGGGAATTGCTTAACACCAAAGATCTAAACTACAAAAAGTCAAATCTTTTTTTTTTTTTTTTTTTTTTTTCCGAGGGTGGAGAGGACAGGGTCTCACTCTGTCATCCAGGCTGGAGTGCAGTGGTATGATTACGGTTCACTGCAGCTTCAATCTCCCTGGCTCAAGCAATTACCCGACCTCAGCCTCTCTAGTAGCTGGGACTACAGGCGGGCACCACCACACCCAGCTAATTTCTGTATTTTCTGTAGAGATGGGGGTCTTGCCATGTTTCCCAGACTGGTCTTGAACTCCTGGGCTCAAGCAATCCGCCCACCACAGCCTCCCAAAGTTTTCAAATTAAAGGTGTGAGCCACTGTGCCCAGCCTAAAGTCTTTTATTTAGCCACAAATATCTAAAACTTCTGTAGGTCAAATTTATCATAAAGGTGAAAGGCAAAAAGACTAGGAAAAGAATGCTAACTTATAATAGCTTTAAAGTGTTCATAGGAAGTTGAATTAGACCAAACACATACATACGTACATAAATACACACATACACACACACACACACATATATATAAGATTCCCAAACAAAACAATCTATTCTGCTAGGATGGTTGTTTCTACAAAACTTATCCTCAAAAAATTGTAGCATAAAAGCTATTGTTGGCCGGGTGCAGTGGCTCATGCCTATAATCCCAGCACATTGGGAGGTCCAGGCAGGCAGATCACCTGAAGTCGGGAGTTTGAGACCAACCTGACCAACATGGAGAAACCCCATCTCTACTGAAAATACAAAATTAGCCAGGCGTGGTGGTGCATGCCTGTAATCCCAGCTACTCAGGAGGCTGAGGCAGGAAGATCGCTTGAACCTGGGAGGCCGAGGCTACAGTGAGCCAAGATTGCACCATTGCACTCCAGCCTGGGCAACAAGAGTGAAACTCTGTCTCAAAAAAAAAAAAAAAGCTATTGTTAGCAAAAGGTAACTGAGAACTACAGAGTGTCAAACTACAAACTACAATCTGTTACTTGTATGAGCCTTAAAGTCTAAACATCACTGAGCAGGCTGGTGTTTGCCCTGCCACCCCATCACATAAGGCAGAGTCAGGGCTACTCTCTCAGTCATCCCCAGCCCTAAAACCAGCCCCTCCACAAGGCTTCACACACCTCTTTGTACCCAATTTACCATTAAGCATCCTGATAAGCCATGAAGTAAAAACTAAACTATGAAAGAAACTAACAATTAAAAGGAAATTAGAGCACGTGCATAGGAATCACCTCTGGAAGGAAGGAAAAAAAAAAAAAAAGGCTGAAAGATAAATTCATGATTAGGAGAAAGTTGCCAAAAACTAGGCATATTTATTCTATCTATACTTACTTTCTAAAAGACTAGTTAATTCATGTTTCAACAGAAGTCTACCAATGACAAGTCAAACCATGTATAATCTCACAGCACTCCTGATTTGAGCTGCCAAATTAGCAAAACATAATACTTGGAGTTTGGCTTACTTCCCTTTAAACTTGGCACTACCCAATAAATCCAGCATGTTCAAGAATTTGCAATTACTAAACAAAATCCAGCACTCCAGTTTGCCAAAGACTCACCGACTATTTTTTCTTCCCACGGTTCAGACCAGAATACAGATTTTTAACCCACGATCCAGGGACAGTCTGCAGAGTCCAAAATCTCCTGAAATAAAATGCAGAATTATATGCAGACTCATATTTTTCCAAGAGGAAGGTCCATAACTTTCATCAGACTTTATCTCAAAGGGGTGGGTACCAACAATCAAAAAAAAAAGTGATGTAAGAATCATCAAACTGGAGGTAGCTGCTAGCGAAAATGTCTAATCGTACCATACAGAGCTTCCCCAAAATACTACTGCGAAGTCTAAAATACTCATATATGATTTCCTTCTTGGGCTCTTTATGCTTTACTCAGTATGAATTGTTTGATCAACTAAAAAATTAGAATATTAATTTTTGCCTATCAAATTAGCAGTAAAACACTCAGGCAATACTTAGTGGTGCTCTAAACTGTAACAACTTTCTAGGGCCAGGCATGGTGGCTCACGCCTATTATCCCAGCACTTTGGGAGGCCAAGGCAGATCACTTGAGCCCAGGAGTTAAAGATCATGGGGAGACCCTGTCTCTATAAAAAATACGAAAATTAGCCAGGTGTGGCGGCGTGTACCTGTAGTCCCAAGTACTCAGGAGACTAAGGTGGAAAGACCTCTTGAGCCTTGCGTTCTGGGCTGCAGTGAGCCACGATCTATGCCACCAGCACTCCAGCCTGGGCAATAAAGTGAGACTGTGTCTCAAAATATATATATATCTTGAGATTATCTAAATTCAACATTCTTATTTTATATAAAAGTTATCTGCACAGCTAATTTCCAACAGAAATGGAATGAAAAATTCATTTACCTGTCAAGTTTAGGCAGTTTTATTAAAGAATAACTGGTGACAAAATAATAACATTCAAAACATTACTAATACTCATTCTCAAGGTTTTTGCTTCTTTTCACTTACAGATGGAGTCTCAGCTATGTTGCCCAAGTTGGCCTCAAACTCAAGGGATCCTTCTGCCTCAGCCTCAGGAGGAGGTGGGACCACAGGCGTACACCACTGGGTCAGCTATTCTTAAGGTTTTTAAGATGAAGTCTGGATATTTAATTCGACTGGGAAAGGTCAGAAACTAGATGTGCCTTGACATATCAAAATCCTGTACATGCATTTCTATTAAAGAACCTTCTGTGTTCAAGTTACTGTGCTTGGCACTGTATGAGAAATCTTACAGCAGAATTAAGATGGACTTGAAAATAGCCAACATCAATAATATCCTCTTCCCCAGAGGTTTCAAAACCAGGAGAATCAAGTGGAAAATACAGAGTTTGGAGACCAGGATTTTAAATTCTGTCTGTGGTTCTTAAGAGCAACTCTGGGTGATGCTGTCAATCTTTCTGAGCTTCACTTTCCCCATTTGTAAAATGAGGTTGAAGCGTTACTGAGGATTAAATGGGTTAATGTTATTGTGCCAAATCCAGCACAAAATGGCCACTCAGTTCCCTTTTGCCCTTAAAACTAGCCAGTTTCTGAAATATCAGAATCAACAGTGCCATGATTTCTTTTTAAAACTGTTTAAAAAGACACACACACACACACCATTTTTCAGTTGATAAAAAATTAGAAAACACAGACAAGAAAATTACCTGCAATTTTACACTTGCATGACAACCATTAACATTTGGTTATTTTTTCTAGGCATAATTAGCATCCACATTAGCTTTTTTTCACCCTTCCCTATAGAAGTTACCATTTAAGTGCCTCCTAAAGACTCCCCGGGTCTGTGCAGACTTGTAACGGGTCCTAACACTTCAGGCCACTTGTTTTTATGCCTGTAAGTCTATACTCTAAGCTCCTTTAAAAAACAGTAAAATTCACTTTGCATTCCTAGAACCTAGCCCAGGTTGGGCATCCTGTGGGCCTTTGTCAAATAAACGAGGTCAGTCTTACTTAGGACTCCTGAGGGAGTCAAGGTAGCAAGTGATCAAGACTATGGGATGACCTATCCCTGACCAAGTTGAGTCTAACTCTAAGAGGGGGTGTTCACTGTCTGACCTCATCTAGAAGAACTCATCTCTTCATCAAGAGTTTACTTCATTAGATCTAATGGCCTTTAAAGGTCAAAATAATGTGTTCCAGGTTGCTATCATGCATCTACCTGAGGCCCATACTCAGGTCCCGGAAATGAGAACAAATTGCTCTTGGCAAGCTAGAATTCTAACACTGAAGGTTTCATCCACATAATTAACAGAGTCCTTCAGGCTACCATTACTCTCTCCATCTAGCCCATCCATCTACATTAGAACACACCTACAGTAGAATTTCCACAAAAGGCTCCATTTTGAAGTTAATTTAGCCTATGCTCTTAAAAACTATTTTCTTACTCTAAAAGAATAGTCAGTGTAAAGTCATCCAAAAGCCACTTAAAATATTCAACTTGAGGAGTAAATTTGTTCTTGCTATTTTGACAAATATTTACTTTTCCTGAGGTAACCATTCACAAACACAGGCCTTTTAAAAAAAAAAAAAAAAGTTCTACCAACAGAAGTCTCTTTTACGTAATCAGTATTCTGGCTAAAATTCAAGTCAAGTGCATCATTGGCAAACAACTAGTTTTACTACTCAGAAAGGATTGGGGTCAACTACAGCAGATCCTCCACACACATCCAAATTCGGTGCTTTCATCCCTATTTGTAAATGTTTGAGATTTGACTGGTCCTCAAGAACTCACTAAAGGGCATAAAATATGCACACAAATAACTGTAATAAAGGCAAGCTATGGGATAATACAAATTAAGACAGTTGCTTTGAAGGAAAAAAAATGTCTTTTAAAAAAGTTTACTATTTAAAGTTATACTGGGTTTTTCTTTGGGAGCGGGGATGCAAAACTAATCTTAAACACCATGAAAAACTGCAAACCCAAAACTATATATATATATATTTTTTTTTTTTTTTTTTTGAGACGGAGTCTGTCGCCCAGGCTGGAGTGCAGTGGCATGATCTCAACTCCCTGCAAGCTCTGCCTCCCGGATTCAAGCAATTCTCCTGCCTCAGTCTCCCGAGTAGCTGGGATTACAGGCGCGCACCACGATGTCTGGCTAATTTTTGTATTTTTAGTAGAGATGGGGTTTCACCATGTTGGCCAGGCTGGTCTCAAACTCCTGGCCTCAGGTGATCCGCCTGCCTGGGCCTCCCAAAGTACTGGGATTACACAGGTGTGAGCCACCGTGCCTGGCCAAAAATAAGCTTTTTAATTTAACTCTTGTTTTTATGAAAAGACTCATCTAAAGACAGAACCAGGATACTCTAATGAAAGGAGTCTATTGTTATTTCACATGGATAAGAGTGATGGATTACAATCTAAAGAACAGTTCCGGGGTTAACTGAAAGAACTAGCTTATCCACAGAAACCCTTTCAATCCCAGACGAAGAAATTTAGAACTTAGAAACTGAACATTAGTCATTTCTTAAGGTAAAGCCACTTCATTCCAAAGTCACTCTCTTTTCCCCCTTATCACCGTAATTTATCTAAGAAGTAAAACAACACCAAAAAGGTAAGATGTAGAGTGACAAAAGGAGACGGTGGGTCACAGGGTGAGTGCCCAGGTGACTTCGGGCCTCAGTCCTCTCGCCAGCAAAGGGTGGAAAATGACCCCTCCCGTCCGGCCCGGGAAGGCGACCGAGGAAAGACACCGGTCAGGCCCATTTATTGATGTTCAGCAGGATTTGCAAAAAGCCCTCAAAGGGAGGTTTTCATGCTGAAAATCCTGTTGCCCCCCATTCCCCACCATCTAATTAACCTGCACATTACTGTAAGGAAGGTTCTGCTTCCGTAATTTTCTTTATTTCGACAGAAGCTGGAGAAAAAAAATCATAGGCTGGAAGAGGGGAGCGATGGGCAGGCCGATCTGCAGGGCGCAGAAGCAGGCCAGGAGGACCCAGCCCTCCAAGGCTGCATCAGCGCCCCCGCCGCGTGACCAGGGCCACCTGTTTACTGCACGTCCCCAGAACGCAGCCTCCCCGCCGACCCCAGGAACCGAGAGTGCCCAAAGGCCTCCTCCCCGGAACCCCGGGGCGCCTCGGGGTCTCCGGGCCGGGTGAGCCGAGTCCTGGCCTCCACAGGCCGCGAGCGCAGGGGGCGGTGGCTCCGCCTGGTCTGGCAGGCGGAGCTGCCACATCTTCAGCCTCTCCCTGCCTCCCGCCCCACCCGCCCGCCAGTCGGCCGCTCTGGGCTGGAACCAGTACTCGGGCCTGCAAGCCGTGGGGCGCCACGCCCCTGCCACCTGAAGATGCGCGACTGCCGGCGACTCCAGGGCGCCCGGGTCCGAGCCGCCCGCAGAGTAAACCGGCCGCGGGAGCGGCACTCGTTCCCCGGCCGAGGCCCAGCGCGCCCCGTCAGCCAGCATCCCCAGAACCCCGGCCGCGGCCACCCCGAGCCCGCCCACCTCCCCCGCCGCCGTCAGGGAACCCCGGCCAGAGCCCAAGCCAGAGCGCCAAGACTGCGGCGCCCGGGCGGTACCTGACGACGCCTGACTACAACCCAGGACACGCGGCGTCTACGAAGCGCAGCGGCGACGCCAGCGCGTCACTGCAACTTAAAGGCTGATTCCGTCCCGCCCCCAAGTCGCCCTCGCCGCTCATTGGCTGGAGCGGAGGGCAGGGCACCAATCGCGTGGGCCCTGTCCTCCGCCCCGCCTGCCCCGCCGCGCATCAGGGATCTTTGCTCCTCCCGCGGGTTGGATCCGCGCTCGCGCCTCCTGAGCCCGAAGGCCCGTCTCTGAGCTCAGGCCCCTCGGTCGCCTCCTCTGGCGGGACGAGAAGGGTCATTGTCCGCCCTTGCCGACTAGAAGACTGAGGCCCGAAAAGGAAAAGTCTGTTGGGCCCCCTGCGCGGGCCGGGTGTGGCTGGAGACCGAGAGACGTGAGGCTGGACCGCCCGCCCTGTGCTCCCGGAGGGAGGGACCAGCCCCAGCTCTGCCCCAGCCACAGCTGCGGGAGCCCCATGCCCTTGAACCCTGATGCGCCGCGCAGCTTAGTTGTGCCTCTGAATCCACCTCCAAAAGTCGTCGCTGCCTATGGAAAACACACTGCCCACCTGTTCGCAGCTGCTGTCAGATAATTGAGTGGCAGCAACCCACTCAGAGTACAGATTTGCCTGTGGTGCCCTCTGCAACCGATTATTAAATTCAGAACACAAAATAGATATTCCGGGACAATCTCATGTTAGAATTGGAAGGGACTTGGATTTCACTTAGCCCACAACATTTATGTTAAATATTGGAAAACAGAGACCCAGAGAGGGAAAGCGACTTAACCCAGTCATCCAACAGTAGGGGCAGTCTGTTCCTGTGTGCCCCTCGGCACCCCTCTCAGAGGGCAGGCGCTGGCAGCTGCTGGCACCACATTCCATTAGACCACAGTGACCAGTCAGGGGCCCAGCTGGAAACAGAGGACACACTCCAATGTGAACATTCCCTAAAACGTGGTGGTGGGGGCCCGTGGCTCACGCCTGTAATCCCAGCACTTTGGGAGATCGAGGCAGGAGGATTGCTTGATCCCAGGAGTTCCAGACCAGCCTGGGCAACACAGTGAGACCCCGTCTCCACAAAAAAATTAAAAATTAATCTGGTGTGGTGGCACACCTATGTTCCCAGCTAATCCAAAGGCTGAGGTGAGAGGATCACTTGAGCCCAGGAGGTTGAGGCTGCAGTAACCTATGATTGCACCACTGCACTCCAGCCTGGGCAACAAAGCAAGACCATCTTAATCAACCAATCCATCAATCAGTGTAGGCAAGTAAACCACAAGGGAGGGAGAAATAACCAGGGTCTCATGCACCAGGGAGGGCCATGATCCACCCCTAGGCCTAACGGCCTCCAAGAGGGCTTTCCAGAATTCCAGAACGCAAAGAGAGGAGTGTGGGAAAGGCTATCTGGTCACCAAAGTCATCAGCAACTGCATGGGAAGGAGCTGGATAATGAGCATCTCCTGTCAGGCTTCCACATGGGCTGAAGCCATTAGGAGGCCAGAGGCCAGGGGAGCCCTTTAAGACAGGTCAGCCTCCTAGGACACACAGCAGGGTGGAAAAGGGTGGAGACGGGGTAGGGAAGCAGTTGGAAGACATTCAACACACGTAACTGGCTAAGATAAGTCGTAGCTAAGCAGAAAGTAAAGTCCATGCTAAATGGTAGGGGTAAGAAAGTGATACGGGTGCAGAGCTGTGAACAGCAGAGCCAACATCTGCGGATGTACAGAACAAGACACCAAAAAGGATTCAGTCCTCCTGGGCTCCATCTGCCCTAGACAAAGGTCATTCTCTCAGACTGTTGTGGCCATGGGCTCTCTGGAACTCACTGAGAGCAGAACGTTGCCTGTTATTTCTTTGATGTTCCTCCACAGCACCCAATACAATGTGATTAACTTCTTGGAAGTTAGGTTATTCCACCTAAGGGGTCAGAAAGGAATGGTTTCTCCAGGGTCGTGCTCTATAAACCTGGGCAGGTATGTGGGGCCATGCCCAGCTCTTGGAACTCTTATAAAGCCCAAGACTCCCCAGTTATGCCTTGTCGAGGAGGAGCAGGTGAGTTCAGGAGAAGCACATGACACCCAGGATCCAGGGGTAACACAAAGTACGTTACAATGTCTTTGGGCTCACAGATAAGGTGCTCTTTAAGGAGTTTCATGTGCAAGAAATTGCTGGAAATGTCTGGGTTTTATCTCTTTCCTCTTATCAGAAAAATGCAATAGGTCCAGAGAGCATGATAACATTTTATGGTTTCAGTACTAGAGTTGTTTTTCAGCATAATGTGGCCTTGACAGGGAGATCTGAACTTGAAAGCTGCTTCTTTTCAACCAAGAAACAGAGCTGCTTTATTTGTATGTATTTTATTTGTACAATCTAGAAACATAAAGTTAAAGTGTACATTACAAAGATTTTTGAGTCTCTAAAACTATTAATAATTCAAGTAATTAACTATATGGGGGCCAGAAAACCTGAGGATATAAAGAGTGGCCCTCAGGCCGGGCACAGTGGTGCATGCCTGTAATCCCAGCTACTCGGGAGGCTGAGGCAGGAGAACTGCTTGAACCCGGGAGGCGGAGGTTGCAGTGAGCCGAGATCGCGCCATTGCACTCCAGCCTGGGCAACGAGAGCGAAACTCCGTGGCTCTCATAACAGACATCCAAGACCTAAATTCATTTCATCAGTTCATTCGACAAATGTCCCTTGAGTGCCTCAGGTGTCTGACCTTGCGAGAGGTTTCACATCATCAGGCAACACCATGTGAGTCCTTTTGTTTGCTTGCTTGTTTGTTTTTTGAGACAGAGTCTTGCTCTGGCGCCCAGGCTGGAGTGCAGTGGCATGGTCATGGCTCGCTGCAACCTCTGCCTCCTGGATCCTCCCACCTCAGCCTCCTGAGTAACTGGGACTTCAAGCGCATGCCGCTACGCCCAGCTAATTTTTGTATCTTTTTGGTAGAGACGGGGTTTCACCATTGTCCAGGCTGGTCTTGAACTCCTGGACTCAAGCAATCTGCCTGTCTCTGCCTCTCAAAGTGCTGGGATTACAGGCATGAGCCACCTTGCCCGACCCATATTAGTTTCTTCAGTAAGGAGGGAGAAGTTCCAGAAACGTTCCTTTAACAGGCGTGAACAAAAATCTTGCAACGTTGGGAATCTAAAAAAGCTGCAACTGTATTTTTAAAAAGGAAAGCAGCATTGATTTTCTTATACAGACAAGCCTCTATTTTTTAGTGGCTAGAAAAACAACGCATGGGCTATGCAGGTCTCTTGCTTTGCATTGCTTCCTTCATCGTCCCACTTGTCCTGACTTCTTATTAGTATAGCCTGCATATACCTGGGCTTCAGATGATTAAAAAGGAAAATCCAAGCTGACAGCCAAGGAGGAAAACTGTTAATGACACAGAGAAAATAAGTGTTTGGTGATTTTTACTCAGCAGGAGAAATTTTGTTTCCCAGATTGTATTCAACCTAAAAAGATGTCTTTGCAGCAGAAGTCTGGGCAGCATGTGTAACTCATCCTTCCTGCTCCCAGTGCACCAAGTCAGGGCAGGTATTTAGGTCTGGTGGAGAGTAAACCTCCTTTAAGTCCAGAAGGGCAGGGATCCAGAAGGAGCAGGTTAAGCAAAGCATCGAGGACAGTGGGAGGGGGATCGATGGCAAAAGTTCTGAACTGAGAACGATAGACAGAGACTTAGAAATGTTGCTCTTCATCTATGGGTCCTCATATGAGGCTGTGGCTGACGGGAGTATTAATTTTTCTCTCCCCTGAGCTAAGCTCCACCTAAGAACTCTGGCTGCAACCCCTTCCCTTCCCCCAGGTGAGACCCTCCCTGATGACTGAGACTGCAGGGGCCTCCTCCTCTTCCTGAGCACTTCCTGTCCACATCAGGCTGGCCTGCAGTCTTTTTTTTTTTTTTTTTAATTTAAAAATATACATAGAGACACGGTCTGGACATCTTGCTCAGGCTGGTCTCAAACTCCTGGGCTCTAGCGATCCTCCGGCCTCGGCCCCCCAACGTGCTAGGATTACAGGTGTGAGCCACCATGCCTGGCCTGCAGTCATTTTTTAACCTACAGTATCTCTCTAGATCTCTAGCTCTGTCTATCAATGTTGAGAAAAGAAAACTCACTCAGCCGGGCCCAGTGGCTCATGACTATAATCCCAATACTTTGAGAGGCTGAGGTGGGCGGATTACCTGAGGTCAGGAGTTCGAGACCAGCCTGACCAACATGGAGAAACCCTGTCTCTACTAAAAATACAAAATTAGCCAGGCATGGTGGAGCATGGTGGAGCTGTAATCCCAGCTACTCGGGAGGCTGAGGCAGGAGAGTCGCTTGAACCCGGGAGGCAGAGGTTGCAGAGAGCCAAGATCACACTATTGCACTCCAGCCTGGGCAACAAGAGTGAAACTCTGTCTCAAAAGAAAAGAAAAGAAACAAAAACTCATAGCAGATATGCAAGGTTTGCGAAATCAGGCCAGAGAAACACCAATACCCGACATCAGTTACAACCCCCACAACTCATGCCCCGGGGCGTAGATGTTTAAAGGCATTTTTGTTCCTGACTACCTAAGGTACTCATGATCTTCAAGTTCCTGGAATTTACGTTACAAAAAACAATGTATAGACAATCAGTAGCTTGTTATTTTAATGTTAATTCTTGGTAAACAATTTAGGAATTGCCTTTTCTTTTTTCCTTGAAAACCCACTTGGGGCTGGGCACAGTGGCTCACCCCTGTAATCCCAGCACTTTGGGAGGCCAAGGCAGGCCATCACTTGAGGTCAGGTGTTCGAAACCAGCCTGGCCAACATGGTGAAACCCCATCTGTACTGAAAATACAAAAATTAGCCGGGCGTGGTGCCACGCGCCTGTAATCCCAGCTACACTGGAGGCTTAGGCAGGAGAATCTCTTGAACCCAGGAGGCAGAGGTTGCAGTGAGCAGAGATCACACCACTGCACTCCAGCCTGGGCGACAGAGCAAGATTCTGTCTCAAAAAAACAAAAACGAAAACAAAAAAACCCACTCGTAACTGATGTCAATCACAGCGTATGGTCAGGGCAATTTGAATGGATGCTCCCAGGTGGCCATCCTTAACTTTGGGCTTGAATAAACTCAATACTTCACCGTATTTTCTGAGTCTCGTTATTTAAGGTTGACAGCGTCTTATCTTCCCAACCAGATTTAAGTTCTTAAAGGTAGAGCTTGTCTTGCAGGATTTTTCACCTTCAGCTTGTCTTTCTGCTGTGGCTCTGGCAAGTACTATTCTCTTGTTTGTCACTACTGTCTTCTTTCTTCCTGACAGACGGGAGTAGAGGCAGGCATGTCTATTATGGGAGTAGTTCTGAGATTTACTCCCAGCGCCCATCTCTACATGGCTCTAGTAGAAATTACTATTCTCACTCGTTTGTCACTACTCGTCTTTCTTCCTGTGGACAGGAATTAGAGGCAGAGCACGTAGTCATTATGGGAGTGGTTCTGAGATTCCAAAAGCCTCTTCTAAACCCTAGAACAGTGACAGCTATTCAAATTAAAGCCCCAGAAGCTTGAGTTGAAGGCAGGAGGATACTCCAAAGTATTATTGCCCATTTACACTTTGCTAACTGTCCCGCTGAAGGAATGTTGCCCGGGCCTGGCACGTTTACAGTTGTCCGGAGAGGAGATGTACAGTTCTCTGGATGTGGCATGAGATCTGGAGGGGAGCCTCTGTGAGGATCTTGAGAGATGCGGGGGCTGAGGCCAGAGGACATTGGGTGCCTGAAAGACTAGGTACAGGGGAGTGGGGGGAACAGAAAATACCAGCAGAGGGATAGAGGAGGACCAGGCCCATTCAGTTCACCAAGCGGGAGGGTCAGGGCTATTCAAATTAGCCCAAAAGCAAACATGTAAAAAGCCATTATGCTCACGGAGCTGTGAAAGTCAGCTAAGTCTCAATATTGAAAAATAATATGTTGGCTGGGTGCAGTGGCCCACGCCTGTAATTCCAGCACTTTGGGAGGCCGAGGCGGGCAGATCCCCTGAGGTCAGCAGTTCCAGACCAGCCTGGCCAACACGAGGAAACCCCATCTCTACTAAAAATACAAAAATTAGCTGGGCGTGGTGGCAGGCACCTGTAATCCCAGCTACTCGGGAGGCTGAGGCAGGAGAATCGCTTGAACCTGGGAGGCGGAGGTTGCAGTGAGCCGAGATCACACCATTGCACTCCAGCCTGGGGGACAAGAGCAAGACTTCATCTCAAAAAAAAAAAAAGAAAGAAAGAAAGAAAAATAATATGTTTTCTTTCTTATGAATATAAGCATTAGAGGTGCAAATACAGAATAGATTTTAGAGATAGACACTTTAAAACCTAATCTAGTCCAGGCTTGGTGGCTAATGCGTGTAATCCCAGCACTTTGGGAGGCTAAGGTGGGCGGATCACCTGAGGTCAGGAATTCAAGACCAGCCTAACCAACACAGTGAAACCCCATCTCTACAAAAATACAAAAAATTAGCTGGGCATGATGGCAAATGCCTGTAATCCAGCTACTGGGGAGTCCGAGGCAGGAGAATCACTTGAATCCGGGAGGCAGAGGTTGCCATGAGCCAAGATCCCATCATTGCACTTCAACCTGGGTGACAGAGCTAGACTCAGTCGCAAAAAGAAAAAAAAAAAAACCTAATCTAACTCTTTTAAAGGCAGAGAAATCCAATCCAAGATTCCAAGGTAAAGGGCCCCCATCAGTGTTACGAAATGGGTCGCGGGGGCAGCCAAGAAACTGTGTGTTCTACCAATCATGTGTTCCATATTTGAGACATTTAATCAGAAGTAAGAATTTTGACTAAGAACAAAAAAAGGTTGAAATAAAAATGTTTAATAAAAATGTAAGGAATGAGCAGCAGTATTTCTTTAAAGAATACTACATTGCTAGCTAATTTAAAAAACAAGATAAACCTCGACTACTAGTTAAACATTTACTTTATATCCTTATGTATTTAGGTACCAAGAAGATCAGTGTGTTTTGCAATAATTTTTTTTATTGATTCCATGATGGCAAACTTAGATAACTTTGATTACTTTTCTTTTGAAGACTTTAATTTGACTATTTCAGTTGGGACTATAACTAAAAATAAAACCAGAAAAAGAAAAATTTTACAATCATTCCTGAACTTTTTGACTCTATAAATGTAGCTTGTACCCTTTGAATTTCAAAGCTTAAAATACATAAATAAATTCATTAATACAACGCGTATTGTAAATCATTTCATCTTTGCTGAAAACATTTCACATTTTCAAGTAGACAGAACTCTTTGCAGAGGGTTTCACCGTTTTGGATAATGGAGTTCGCCAAAGCAATGCCAGTCCTGGTATTTGGGTCATCAAAACGCTCTGCCTTTGTGGCTGTCACATCCTTAATAGTGGTGAGCAGGCCGGGCGCTGTGGTTAAGCCTGTAATCCTAGCACTTTGGGAGGCCGACGGGCGGATCACTTCAGGTCAGGAGGATCGAGGCCATCCTGGCTACACACGGTGAAACCCCGTCACTAAGAAATACAAAACTAGCCGGGCGTAGGTGCATGGGCTTCGTAGTCCCAGCTACTCGGGAGGCTGAGGCCGAGAATGGCGTGAACCCGGGAGGCGAGCTTGCAGTGAGCTGGAGATCCGCCACTGCACTCCAGCCTGGCTATAGAGCCAGACTCCGGCCCTCAAAAAAAAAAAAAAAAAAATAGTGGTATAGAAAGCTGGGCACAGTGGCTCATGCCTGTAATCCCAGCACTTTGGGAGACCGAGGTGGGTGGATAATTTGAGGTCGGGAGTTCAAGACCAGCCTTGCCAACATGGTGGAACCTTGTCTCTACTAAAAAATACAAAATTAGCTGGGTGGTAGTGGTGTGCCTCTGTAATCCCAGCTACTCGGGAGGCTGGAGGGTGAGAATCGCTGAACCTGGGAGGCAGGAGGCATGCAGGACAGATGGCACCACTGCACTCCAGTCTGGGGCTTTTACAGAGTGAGATTCCTATCCCAAAAAGCTATATAGAATTTTTTCTTTTTGGAGTTGTGACGGAGTCACACTCTGTTGCCAGGCTGGAGTGCAGTGGCACGATCTCGGCTCACTGCAACCTCTGCCTCCTGGGTTCCCACAATTCTCCTACCTCAGCCTCCCGAGTAGCTGGGACTACAGAGGGGCGCCACCATGCCTGGCTAATTTTTGTATTTTTTAGTAGACATGGGGTTTCACAATATTGGCCAGGCTGGTCTTGAATTCCTGACCTTGTGATCTGCCCACCTTTGGCCTCCCAAAGTGCTGGGATTACAGGTGTGAGCCACTGTACCCAACCAGGATCCTTTCCTTTAACCTGAATTCTCCCCCAAAAGATTTTAGTTACAGGCCAGGTGCGGTGGCTCACCCACCTAGCACTTTGGAAGGCCAGGGTGGGCAGCTCACTAGAGGTCAGGAGTTCCAGACCAGCCTGTCCAACATGGTGAAACCCCTAAAAATACAAAAGATCAGTTGGGCGCAGTGGTGTGTGCCTGAAATTCCAGCTACTCGGAAGGCTGAGGCAGGAGAATCACTTGAACCCAGGAGGTGGAGGTGGAGGCTGGTCGAGCCTGCAGATCTTATCACTGTGCACTCCAGCCCGGGTGCCCCAGTAAGATTCTTGACAAAAAAAAGATTCTTGGAGATCCTTAAGTTACATTCTTCTCCACCACCTAAAGTTTGACTTAGTCCTTTGATCATACAAATTACCTTTTTTTTGACAGGGTCCGCCATGTCACCTAGGGCTGAGCACAGTGGCACACCAGCCTTACAGGCTCGAACTTCTGGGCTCAAACAATCCTCCTGCCTCAGCCTCCCAAGCAGCTGGGACCACAGGTGTGTGCCACCATGCCAGCCATTTCTTTTTTTGTAGACATGGAGAAGGTCTCACTATGTTGCCCAGCCTGGTTTTGAACTCCTGAGCTCAAGTGATCCTCCCACTCAGCCTCTCAAAGTGCTGAGATTACAAGTGTGAACCACCATGCCTGGCCTCTCCCCATTTTTAATTCAATTTTGAACTGTTTCTGCAGGGCTCCTAACTTGCAAAGGGCAGTGCACAGCCCTTTGATTCCAAGGAAAATCAAAGCAATTAAATACATTTCAGCTCTGGCCCTCTGAGGCACATGCTGGCGTAAGTCTTGACTGCGGCGAATGCTCTGCCTTAAGAAACATGTTTTCCAGACCCCACAGCACCCAGCATTCATACTACAGAGTGCCTGAGAGAGCAGGCTTTGGATTGAGTGAGGCAATCCAGAAGCGAAATCCTGACTCTATTGATAATTACTTAGGTAACCTGAGACCCCAAGCCTCACTTATCCCATCCTGTAAAAGGGGTTGTTCTGAGGATCCCTGACACATGTGAGACTTCTCCAACTACTTCTAAGCCACCCGGTGGCTTACATGGTGGTGTAATTATCTTTATTTAGAATGATAAGTAAAGGCCCTTCTCCAAGTCCTCTAGCTTTGAATCTTCCCTCTTCTACAGAGATTCTTATTGAAATCTAAAGAAATCAAGTACACATACTTAGAAAGCTTTTGTAAAGTGTCCATTTAAAAGGCAATGATGTCAGATGCGATGGCTCACACTTGTAATCCCAACACTCTGGGAGGCCGATGTGGGTGGATCGCTTGAGTCCAGGGATTCGAGACCAGCCTGGGCAAAATGGCTAAATCCTGTCTCTATAAAAAAATACAAAAATTAGCTGACATACGGTGGCAGCGGCCTCGGTCGCAGGTAGTCTGGAGGTTGAGGTAGAAGATCACCTGAGCCCAGGAAGTTGAGGCTGCAATGATCTGCACTCCAGCCTAGCCCAGGTAACAGAGCGAGACCTTGTCAAAAAAAAAAAAAAAGGCAATGATATTTTTATCACTAGGATCTGGGATCTACTTGAGTAATTGTATTCAGAAAAATCCACTTTAATTTTACTCTGTTGAATAAGATGTCCTTCAGACAGCTCAGAAAACTGTTCCCAAGTATGAAGCCAAAGTTTGAATTGGGAAAATTCATGGACCTTCATGGTGAAGGCAGTAGTTCTGGAAAAGCCACTGGGGATGAGACAGGTGCTAAAGTTGAACAAGCTGATGGATATGAACCACCAGTCCAAGAATCTGTTTAAAGTTCAGACTTCAAATAGTGGCAAATAAAAAGTGCTATTTGTGATGGAAAAAAAAGAAAAAGAAAGAAAACTGTTCCCACTCTGGCACAATCCCTGGCCACCCTAGAGTTATCTCTGCCACTCCCTGGAGTTTGGGAAGCCCAGTGAGGCTGGATTACAGGTTTTGAATTTCACTCTGAGTTGGTCTTCCCCGCACACAAATGCTTCATTAACACTTCCTACTTGGTAATTTTCTAGAGGAAGCTTGAGATAAATCCAGGGAGGTAGCCCAATGCCCCACTGGCAGATTGTCAAAAGACAGTTTAAATTCTCTTCTAAACTTCCAAAGATTGATGCTAGAAGGAACTTTGGAAACCTTCAAGGCATGTAAATTAAAGCATCTAGCTCTTTTCTTTTTCTTTTTTTTCATCACTCTATAGAACTACTTTCCTCTTTGACATTTTCTCCCCCAGGCAACTCATTCTTTCTGTTTCCTTTTTGTTTGTTTGCTTTTGTTTTTGTTTTTGTTTTTGAGACGGAGTTTTGTTCTTGTTTCCCAGGCTGGAGTGCAATAGCACAATCTTGGCTCACCACACCCTCAGCCTCCCAGATTCAAGTGATTCTCCTGCCTCAGCCTCCCGAGTAGCTGGGATTACAGGCGTGCGCCACCATGCCCAGCTAATTTTCTATTTTTAGTAGAGACGGGGTTTCTCCATATTGATCAGGCTGGTCTCGAACTCCCGACCTCAGGTGATCTTCCCGCCTTGGCCTCCCAAAGAGCTGGGATTACAGGTGTGAGCCACCGCGCCTGGCCTTCCTGTTTTATAAACAGTTAACTCATTTCCTTTCTTCACAAATCAAGGCAAATTAAAAAGTACACTCTGAGAATTCTCTTTCCTGCTTCAACCCCACTCAGCCCATAGTGGGCAATGCTTTATACCGTTTCCTTGTTTATCCTTTCAATGGTTCATCATGCAAATAGAAGCAAATACAAATACATGTCATTATTTTCTTCCCTGTAACACATATGTGCTTTTCGTACTTTACCTTAAAAAAAAAAATGAGAGTGTGTTCTTTTTTGCTTTTTTTTTTAGATGGAGTCTCTCTCTGTCGTCAGGCTGGAGAGCAATGGCACGATCTCGGCTCACTTCAACCTCCGCCTCCCAGGTTCAAGCAATTCTCCTGCCTCAGCCTCCTGAGTAGCTGGGACTACAGGCACGTAAGCATCATGCCCAGCTTAATTTTGTATTTCTAGGGGTAGAGATGGTTTCACCATGTTGGCCAGGATGGTCTCGATCTCTTTGACCTCGGTGGATCCACGCACTTGGCCTCCCAAAGTGCTGGGATTACAGGTGTGAGCCACCACACCCGGCCATCCTTTTTTTTCTTTTATTCTATTGCCCAGGCTGGAGTGCAGCCATTTGGCTCACTGCAACTCCATCTCCTGAGCCTCAAGCAATCCACCCACCTTTGGCTCCTCCCAAATGCTGGCTTATTGGCATAAGCCACTGCACCTGGCCTGGGACTTTACCTTTTAATACCATGGACTTCTCTCTGTGTCAGTATGGAGAGCTCTCTTTCATTCTTTTTTACAGCTACATAAACAGCCCTATGCCAAACACTTGGATTATTTCCAGTCTTTTGCTATGATGGACAGTGCCACAAAGGACACTTTGTCTCTGACATTTCATGCAGGTATGTTTGCATGATGAAGCCCTACAAGTGGGATTGCTGGGTCAAAGGATTTGCCTACGTGTCCAACAATAAGGTTAAGACTCTAAACCCAGGGCTTGGATGACAGGAAGCGTGCTGCCCAATGTGCGGTCCATGGGCTGATGCCAGTCTCTCAAGGAAATACTGCGGAAATTGACAGTAGTCAGAGAATTTAGAGCAACTTTACCTTGTTGCAATGCCAAAGTGCATTACCATTTTTCTAAGGATTGATTTTAACAATTTGTGACCACAGATATGAAAGAAAAAAATTACTTTTTTTTTTTTTTAAATACGGTCTTGATCTGTTGCCCAGGATGAGTACAGCGACACAATCATGGCTCATTGCAGCCTCAATTTCCCAGGCTCAAGTGATCCTCCCACTTTAGCCTTCCACTTTAGAGTAGCTGGGACTTCAGGCATGTGTCATCACGCCCAGCTAATTTTTTTTGTTGTTGCTGTTGTTGTTGAGATGGCCTCGCCCTATGTTACCGAGGCTGATCTACAACTCCTGGGCCAAGCAGTACTCCCACTTTGGCCTCCCCAAAGTGCAGAGATTATAGGCATGAGCCACCGAGCCCATTCAAAAAATACTCCTCATGGCTATGCAAGACATGTTCGAAATTACAAATAAAAATCACACCAGGTGTAGTATCTCACGCTTGTAATCCCAGCACTTTTGGAGGCTGAGGCGGGCAGATCACTTGAGGTCAGGTGTTCGAGCCCAGCCCTGCCAAGAAGGTGAAACTCCATCTCTACTAAAAGTACAAAAATTAGCCGGGCGTGGTGGCGGGCGCCTCTAATCCCAGCTACTTGGGAAGCTGAGGCACATGAACCATACGAACCTGCGGGGCAGAGGCTGCAGTGAGCCGAGATCGCATCACTGCACTCCAGCCTGGAGACTCCTTCTCAAAAAATAAAATAAAATAAAATAACAAATAAAAATGAATGTTTCCAAAGCTACAAACAACTTCTTTATTATTATTGTTATTTTAAAATTTTATGTTGCCCAGAATGGACTCAAACTCTTAGGCTCAAGCAATCCTCCCACCTCAGTCTCCCAAGTAGCTGGAACTACAGGCGTGCACCACCACATCCAGCAAAGCTTTTTTGTTAATGTGAGATTTTCCTTTCAAATCATTTCACATCCAGAAAGGCTTGTTATTCACACCTCCAGAAAAGTTGTGGAAGAATAGAACTATGCCTAAACGTCAAAAAATAAAATATAATTAAGCTAACGAAAAAGAGAAAACCTATTTCAATCATTTAACAGCAATGTTTTGAACATCAACATATTGGGGTGTGACAGATACAAGATTCATCAAACGTGGATGAAATGTTAGAGAGAGAAGGAGTGAGAGAGGAAAAGTGCACCTCTCCCAGATGGAACGAATGGCAATGGCACAGTACAAAATGTCATAGGTGCTAAAGGACATGGTGACATCTCACCTGCATAAGTCCCAGAATCCCCAGGCAGAAAAGCAAAGCATCAGGAGCCAGTCTGTCTTCTGGGATCCAATCTCCAAAAAATGGGGAGCGGGGATAAGATAAAATATGAATGAGCAGAAAGAAAAGGTTAGAAAATCTATTTATGTTTTATAATCTTTTCCCTTTTTAAATTCTGATTATTAGTTTTTTGAGATGAAGTCTGGCTCTGTCACCCAGGCTGGAGTGCAGTGGCACGATCTTTCTCACTGCAACCTCTGCCTCCTGGGTTCAAGAAATTCTCCTGCCTCAGCCTCCCGAGTAGCTGGGATTACAGGTGTGCACCACCACGCCCGGCTAATTTCTATAGTTTCAGTAGAGATGGGGTTTCACCATGTTGGCCAGGCTGGTCTCAAACACCTGACCTCAAGTGATCCACCCCTCTTGGCCTCCCAAAGTGCAGGCATTACAGGTGTGAGCCACTGCACCCGGCCAATCTTATTCTTTTAAATGTACATTTTACTTTGCAATGTAGATAATCTATTAGCACTGAAGCATATGTAAACATACACATAGTTCAGATAAATGCATATATTGGGGATGATGCAGGGTCACTATTTTCTTATTCTGAATGGTATGTGATCCAAAAAGCTGATATGGGCCAGGCTCAGTGGCTCACACTTATAATCCCAGCACTTTGGGAGGGCCAGGTGGGTGGATCACCCGAGGTCAGGAGTTCTGAGACCAGCCTGGCCAACATGGTGAAATGCCGTCTCCACTAAAAATACAAAAATCAGCTGGGTGTGGTGGTGCATGCCTGCAGTCCCAGCTACTTGGGAGGCTGAGGCAGAAGAACCACTTGAACCCAGGGGGTGGAGGTTGCAGTGAGCCAAGACTGTGCCACTCTAGCCTGGGCGACAGAGTGAGACTTCGCCTCAAAAAAAAAAAAAAAAAAAAAAGCTGATATGGACTCAACCTAAGTGCCCCTCAATGGAAGAATAGATGAGGAAAATGTGGTACATGTATACATAATAGGATTCTCTTCAGCCTAAAAAGAAATGAAATTCTGTCCTCTGTAGCAACATGGTTGGAATTGGAGGTCATTATGTTAAATGAAATAAGCCAGACACGGAAAGACAAATATTGCCTATTTTCACTCATACGTAGGAGTTTAAAAGCTGATCTCACGGAGGTAGACAGTCAAGTGGTAGTTACCAGATGCTGGGAAGGGTGGGGAGGGGTGAAGAGAGGTTTGGTGAATGGGTACAAAAATACAGTTAGGGGCTGGGCACAGTGGCTCACTCCTGTAATTCCAGCAATTTGGGAAGCCAAGGTGAGAGGATGGCTTCAGCCCAGGAGTTCAAGACCAGTCTGGGCAACATGGTGAAACCCCGTCTCTAAAAAAACAAAAATACAAAAAATCAGCTGCGCATAGTGGTGTATGCCTGTAGTCCCAGCTACTCAGGAGGCTGAGGTGGGAGGATCTCTTGAGCCTGGGACGTCGAGGCTGCAGTGAGCTGTGATTGTGATGATGCCACTGCATTCTAGCCTGGGTAACAGAGGGAGACCCTGTCTTAAACAAAAACAAAAAAAAAAACACACAAAAAGACACCACATAAATATAGTTAGAAGAAATAAGTTCTAGTATTTGATAGCACAGTAGGGTGACTATAGTTGACAACAATCTGTTGTATAGTGCAAAATAGCTAGAAGAAAAGATGTGAAATGTTTCCAGTACAAAGAAATAATAGATGTTTGAGGTGCTGGATCGCCTAGATACCCTGATTTGATCATTACATGTTGTGTGCATGTATCAGAACATCTCATGTACCATGTAGATTTGTACAATTATTATGCATCAATTTAGAACAATTGTTTTAAGCTGAAAGGCCACTGGATTAGATACATGGCAGGAATGGAGGGCAGGGACCAGGCTTTCTTGCTCACCATTGCACCCCCAGGGCCTAGCACAGTGCCAAGAGGGGTTATGTGGCTGTTTACAGCCTTGAAAATAAGTACCCGCATCAAGAGCCAGCATGCTTCTGCAGGTGTGGTTGCTAAATATTTCAGTTTCTAAAGACAAGGATAAGGCAAAGCATCCCATATCTGTCCTGCCAGGGAGTTATTCAAACATAGCATTTTCTTTTCTTTTCTTTTCTTTTTTTTTTTTTTTTGAGATGCAGTCTCGCTCATGTTGCCCAGGCTGGAGTGCAGTGGCATGATCTTGGCTCACTGCAACCCCTTCGCCTCCCGGGTTCAAATGATTCTCCTGCCTCAGGCTCCTGAGTAGCTGGGATTATAGGCACCCGCCGCCGTGCCCAGCTAATTTTTGTATTTTTAGTAGAGATGGGGTTTCACCATCTTGGCCAGGCTGGTCTCGAACTCCTGACCTCGTGATCCACCCACCTTGACCTCCCAAAGTGTTGGGATTACAAACGTGAGCCACCACGCCTGGCCAAGTATTGTCATCTTTTTGAGTTGAAGGAGAAATCTGAGGCCAGGTGCGGTGGCTCATGCCTGTGATCCCAGCATTTTGGAAGGTCAAGGTGGGTGGATCACCTGAGGTCATAAGTTCAAGACCAGCATGGCCAACATAGCAAAAACCCATCTCTACTAAAAATATAAAAATTAGCTGGACATGGTGCTATGTGCCATAGTCCCAGCTACTCGGGAAACTGAGGTAAGGGAATCACTTGAACCTGGGAGGTGGAGGTTGCAGTGAGCTGAGATTGCGCCACTGCACTCCAGCCTGGGTGACAGAGCGAGACCCTGTCTCAATAAATAAATAAATAAATAAATAAATAAATAAATAAAGACCAGACGCAATGGCTGATACCTGTAATCCCAGCACTTTGGGAGGCCGAGGTGGGCAGATCACCTGAGGTCAGGAGTTCAAGACCAGCCTGACCAACATGGTGAAACCCCATTTCTATTAAAAATACAAAAATTAGATGGGTGTGGTGGTGTGTGCCTGTAATCGCAGCTACTTCGGAGGCTGAGGCAGGAGAATCACTTGAACCCAGGAGGCAGAGGTTGCAGTGAGCCAAGATTGTGCCACTGCACTCTAGCCTGGGCAACAGAGTGAGACTTCGTCTCAAAAAAAAAAAAAGAGAGAAATTCGAAATCAGCTGTGGATCCTTTTACATGAGTTTGTTCTCCATAAGCACATGGAATCTTGCCACCTGGAAGACAGAGAAATAGAGACTGCCAAAACACAGTTAAGGTGGTTATAAATCAGCTTATTGTGGAAAACCATGATGGAAGCTCATGGCTTTATAAGTGAAAGGAGCCAGTTATGGTTCAACTAAAAAAACAAAAAACAAAAAAAACAAGTAACTCTGGTACTTTGAACTTGCCTTGGTAATATCATTGACTTATTTGTGAGTAATGTTTTGCTACACTCTGGGAGGTATAAATGTCTGGGAGGACTTTTCTTTTTAACAAAATTACATTTTTTATTCTTTATAGAGATGGGGTTTCACCATGTTGCCCAGACTGGTCTCAAACTCCTGGCCTCAAGCGATGCCCCACCCCCCCAACCCCCAGTCTCGGCCTCCTAAAGTGCTGGACTCACAGGCGTGAGCCACCAAGCTGGGCCCCTGGAAAAACTTTTCTAAAATACACACCAGATCTGTATAGAACAAGCATGGCAAAGGAGGAATTAGTAGCACAGAGTTCTTTCTTTCCAGCCTGAATCCCAAATGACATCAGTGCAAAGAGCAAGGTTTCTTTGTACGGAAACAGCTGATGAGAAAGCCATGGAATTTTCTGCACTGCATTGTACCAACCATCACCTGTCTGTGACCTCCATCCACCTGAGCTCCCTCGCCAATGCCAAGCCAGGGTCTTCTGTTGTACTCCCGGAGCCCAGGGTAGCACCTGGCACACAGTTGGTGCCCAGTAAATGTGCAAAAGGAGAGAGGAGGGAATCTTTAGATCATATATGTATTTTAATTTGTTTTAAAATCCCAAGTACCATGTAGATTTGTACAATTATTATGCATCAATTTAGAACAACTGTTTTAAGCTGAAAGGCCACTGGATTAGATACATGGCAGGAATGGAGGGCAAGGACCAGGCTTTCTTGCTCACCATTGCACCCCCAGGGCCTAGCACAGTGCCTGACACAGCAGACCAAGAGGAGTAATGTGGCTGTGTATTTATTTATTTACTTATTTTTAGATGGAGTCTTGCTCTGTTGCCCAGGCTGGAGTGCAATGGCAAATTCTTGGCTCACTGCAACCTTCGCCTCTTTGGTTCAAGCGATTCTCTCGCCTCAGCCTTCCGAGTAGCCAGGATTATAGGCGCCACTACACCCAGCTAATTTTTGTATTTTTAGTAGAGACAGGGTTTCACCAGGTTGGCCATGCTGGTCTTGAATTCCTGACCTCAAGTGATCCGCCCGCCTCAGCCTCCCAAAGTGCTAGGATTACAGGCATGAGTCACTGTGCCTGCCCCATATATTTATTTTAATATACAAAAGAAATGGAGGGAGGATATAAATGTTTTGAATGAAGAACTCTTAAAACTCAACAAGATGAACAACTCAATTTAAAAATGAGCAAAGGACTTGATGAACACTTCTCCAAAGAAGACACACAAATGGCCAGCAAGCACTTGAAAAGATTCTCAGTGTTACTAGTCATTAGGGAAATGCAAATCAAAACCGCAAGGAGTTACCACTTTCTACCTACTAGGATGGGTTTTTTTCTTTTTTTAACTTTTTGAGACAAGGTCTCACTCTGTCACCCAGGCTGGAATGCAGTGGCGCAATCACAGCTCCAACTGCAGCCTCAACCTCCCAGGCTCAAGTGATTCTCTCACCTCAGCCTCTTGCATGGCTGGGACTATAGGCGCATACCACCACACTCGGCTAATGTTTGCATATTTTTTTGGTAGAGACAGGATTTCGCCATGTTGCCCAGGCTTGTCTTGAACACCTGGGCTCCCAAAGTGCTGGTATTACAAACATGAGTCACCCTGCCTAGCCTAATTTTCTTTTTAAAATTTTTGTAGACACAGGGCCTCACTTTGTTGCCCAGGCTGAACACCTGGACCCTAGCAACCTCCCTTCCTTCCTTCCCTCCTTCCCTCCTTCCCTCCTTCCTTCCTTTCATCTTATTCTGTCACCCAGGCTGGAGTGCAGTAGTGCAATCTTGGCTCACTGCAACCTCCATCTCCCAGGCTCAAGCAATTCTGCTGCCTCAGTCTCCCAAGTAGCTGGGACTATAGGTGCGTGCCACCATGCCCCGCTAATTTTTTTGTATTTTTAGTAGAGACAGGGTTTCACCATGTTGGCCAGGCTTGTCTCGAACTCCTTACCTCAAGTGATCCGCCCCCCTCGGCCTCCCACAGTGCTGGGATTACAGGCGTGAGCCACAACACTTGGCTTCTTTCTAAAATCTATATTTTTTTATTTCAATAGCTTTTGGGGTACAAGTGGTTTTTGGTTTCACGGATGAATTGTGTAGTGGTGAAGTCTCAGATTTTAGTGCACCTGTCACCTGAGTAGTGTATATTGTACCCAATGTTTTTTTTTTAATCCATCATCCTCCACTCATCCTCCCCGATCCTGAGACTCCAGTGTTCATTATATCACTCTCTATGGCTTTGTGTTGGTTATAATTTTTTTTTCCCAGATGGGGTTTCGTTCTTGTTACCCAGGCTGGAGTGCAATGGCGCAATCTTGGCTCATTGCAACTTCTGCTTCCTGGGTTCAAGCGATTCTCCTGCCTCAGCCTCCTGAGTAACTGGGATTACAGGCATACGCCACCACGCCTGGCTAATTTAATATTTTTAGCAGAGACAGGGTTTCTCCATGTTGGTCAGGCTGGTCTCGAACTCCCGACCGTGGGTCATCCGCCTGCCTTGGCCTCCCAAAGTGCTGGGATTACAAGCATGAACCATGGTTTTAATTTTTAAAAAAGGAAAAGAGCCGGGCACGGTGGCTCACACCTGTAATCCCAGCACTTTGGGAGGCCAAGGTCGGCGGATCACCTGAGGTCAGGAAATTGAGACCATTCTTGCCAACGTGGTGAAACCCCGTCTCTACTAAAATACAAAAACTTACCCAGGCATGGTGGCATGCACCTGTAGTCCCAGCTCATCGGAGGCTGAGGCAGGGGAATTGCTTGAACCCAGGAAGCGGAGGTTGCAGTGAGCCGAGATCAAGCCACTGCACTCCAGCCTGGCGACATGAGACCCTGTCTCCAAAATAAAAAAAATTACCCTGGAGTCATCAGGCCCGATTTCAGGCTCTTCTATTTATTTATTTATTTTTCTTTTGAGATAGGGCCTCACTCTGTCACCCAGGCTGGAGTGCAGTGGTGCAATCATGGCTAACTACAGCCTCCATCTCTCCAGGCTCAGGTGATCCTCCCACCCCAGCCTTCCGAGTACAGGCACAGGCCACCACGGCCAGCTAATTTTTTGTAGTTCTTCACAGACACAGGGTGTTGTCATGTTACGCAGGCTGGTCTCAAACTCCTGCGCTCAAGCGATCCACCCATCTCAGCCTCCTAAAATGCTAGGATTACAGGCTTGAGTCACTGCACCTGGCCATCTCTTCTCTTTTTCTTACCGTGTGTGACCTCAGACAAGTCACTGAATCTCACTAGGTCTCAGTGTCTTTGGGAGTAATGCAGGTGACCTGGGGAAAGTAACTTCCTCTCTAAGGATCAGTTTAGTTAACCAACAAATGTGGGGTTTAGACAATGGACAAAAGACTTGACCAGGCACTTCACCAAAATACATATCCAAATGGCCAACAGGCAGACAGAGTCAACATCATGACTCATCAGGAAATGAAAATTAAAACCACAGTGTGGGTCAGGTGTGGTGGCTCATGCCTGTAATCCCAGCACTTTGGGAAGCCGAGGTGGGTGGATCACGAGGTCTGGAGATCGAGACCATCCTGGTCAACATGGTGAAACCCCGTCTGTATTAATAATACAAAAAATAAAAGAAAAATTAGGCCAGGTGTGGTGGCTCACGACTGTAATCCCAGCACTTTGGGAGGCCAAGGCGGGTGGATCATGAGGTCAGGAGATCGAGACCATCCTGGCTAACATGGTGAAATCCCATCTCTACTAAAAATACAAAAAATTAGCCGGGCATGGTGGCGGGCACCTGTAGTCCCAGCTACTTGAGAGGTTAAGGCAGGAGAATGGCGTGAACCCAGGAGGCGGAGCTTGCAGTGAGCCGAGTCTGCGCCACTGCACTCCATCCAGCCTGGGCGACAGAGCCAGAGCGAGACTCTGTCTCAAACAAAACAAAACAAAACAAAACAGAAAAATGAGCTGGGCGTGGGATCACACGCCTGTATTCCCAGCTACTCAGGAGGCTGAGGCAGGAGAATTGCTTGAACCCAGGAGGCAGAGGTTGCAGTGATCTGAGATTGCACCACTGCACTCCAGCCTGGGTGACAGAGCAAGACTTCATCTCAAAAAAAAAAACTGTTTGGCAATATGTACTACAGCTAGACATCTGCATAACCAGTAGTCCCACTTTTCATTTTTTTTTTTTTTTGAGACGAAGTCTCACTCTTGTCCCCAGGCTGGAGTGCAATGGAATGATCTTGGCTCACTGCAACGTCTGCCTCTGGGGTTCAAGCGATTCTTCTGCCTCAGCCTCCCGAGTAGCTGGGATTATAGGTGCCTGCCACCACGCCTGGCTAATTTTTGTATTTTTAGTAGAGACTGGGTTTCACCATGTTGGCCAGGCTGGTCTTGAACTCTTGACCTCAGGTGATCCGCCCACCTCGGCCTCCCAGAGTGCTGGGATTAGGCGTGAGCCACCACGCCTGGCCTAGATATTTTACCAAAGGTTTATTTACCAAAAGACATGCTTAGGAATGTTTAGTCATAGTAGCCCCAAAATGGAAAGAACTCAGTTACCTATCAACAAACAAATAAGTTGTGGTGTTCACAGTACCGTAAAATACCAACAGTAATAGGTATGAAAAATCTACAACTACGCAAAACAATATGGATGAAACTCATAGTGTTGAGCAAAATAACCCAGACATGAGAGATCACACCATATGATTCTGTTTTTATAATTACAGGAAAAAAGGAGACACAGCTTCTCCCTGCTGTTTGAAATCAGAATCATGGTTTCTCTTAGGGAGGGTCATTATTAGAAGGGTGCTGGCAAAGTTCTGTTTCTTGTTTTGTTGTTGTTGTTGTTTCTTTTTTGTTTTTGAGACAGGGTCTCCCTCTGTTGCCCACGCTATAGTGCAGTGGTAGAATCATGGTTCCCTACAGCCTCGACCTCCTGGGCTCAAGCAATTCTCCTACCTCAGCTCCCCAAGTAGCTGGGACTACAGGCACGCGTGCACCACCACATCTGGCTAATTTTTATATTTTTAGTAGAGATGGGGTTTTGCCATGTTGCCAGGCTGGTCTCAAACTCCCGAGTTCAAGTGATCGGCTCGCCTCATCCCAAAGTGACAGGATGACAGGCAAAAGCCACTGCATCTGGCCTTTCTCCATTTTTCTTTCCCTGAATCTGTGTCTTCCCAATTCCCCTAAAAGTCAGGTGTTTCAACTGACCACAGGATGGAATTATGCTTCCAAATGTATTAAAGACTTCATTTACTTTACCAATAAATGTGGGAATTAGCTAGCGGGAGAGGCACTTCATCAAAACAGATCATCCAAATGGCTAGCAGGTATATAGAATTGTAGTATCTTAACCAAAAAGAGTATTCCAAACAGCATTTATTGAAAACAATTTTGTGTTACCCTACTCATAATTCTAAAATCTAGTTAAATTGGTTCTTAGGAGTATTTCTAGGGCAGACATGGTTGCTCATGCCTATAATCTCAGCACACTGGGAAGCCGAGGCAGGGGGATTGCTTGAGCCTGGGAGTTTGAGAACAGACTGGGCAACATAGTAAGACCCCATCTCAAAAAACAAAAGTTAGCCAGGCATGGTGGCTCATGGCTGTAATCCCAGCACTTTGGGAGGCTGAGGCCTCTTCACCCAGATTTTCCAAGTGCTAACATTTTACTGCTTTGGTCTTGGTATGTTCACTTCCTTCTCCCCTCCCACGCCCACATATTGTACATTGTTTTCCAAGCTGTTTGAGAGGAAGTTGCAGACATGATGTCTCTTTACCCATAAATATTTAGTGTGTTTTTCCTAAAGCACAATGACTTTCTCTTTTATAACCACAGAGTAATTATAAAAACCAAAAACTCAATGCTGGTATGGCACCATTACTTAATCTAGAGGCCTAATCCAGATTTCATTTGTTCTCCTTTACAACAGAAGGAAAACCTCCAATGTGTTGCCTTGCTGTCCTGTTTAGGCTTCTTTAGCCCAGAACAGTTCCTCAGCCTCCCTTGGTCGTCTTGGTCTTCTTTCCCTTTGTATTAAGTACCTTGTGGGGACAGAGTGTAAAACTCTGTAAATATCCAGTTACTCATGAATTATTTCTTTTTCTTTTAGAGACAAGGTCTCACTCTGTCACCCAGGCTGGAGTGCAGTGGCACAATCACGGCTCACTGCCACCTTGACATCCTGAGCTCAAGCGATTCTTCCACCTCAGCCTCCCGAGCAGCTGGGACTACAGGTGTGCACCACTGCACCAGGCTCATTATTATTTTTTTTTTTTTCGAGATGGAGTTTCATTCTTATTGCCCAGGCTGGAGTGCAGTGGTGCAATCTCTGCTCACTGAAACCTCCACCTCCTGGGTTCCAGCGATTCTCCTGCCTCAGCCTCCCGAGTAGCTGGGACTACAGGCGCGCGTCACCATGCCCGGCTAATTTTTGTATTTTTTAGTAGAGATGGGGTTTCACCATATTGGCCAGGCTGATCTTGAACTCCTGACCTCGTGATCCACCCACCTCGGCCTCCCAGGGTGCTAGGATTACAGGTGTAAGCCACCGCACCTGGCCAATAAAAGGAAATTTTTAGTACTATTGTTACAACTTTTCTTAAGTCTACAATTATGCCAAAATAAAAGTTAAAAGAATAAAAAAATGACATACCTATGACAGTACTTTCCTGATTTTTCTTGCATTCCTTATTGGTGAGATCCACATGACGAAGGCTCAATGGTTCATCTTTGTAGCCCTCATAGCACCTGACACAGCAACTAGCCACTCAGTAAATAAATTAACTGCATCTGCAAAACACACATTACATGTATCCAGAAAATGTATATTGAGAAAATATAAAAGCAACTAATTTTCATAAAAGGTTCCAAGCAGAAAAGGGAGGAGACAGATTAATTTAAAACGCACCTTTTCCTCTCTCCAGGTCTACAGGTAAAGGATGGTAATTGTCTGCACCACACTTAGATTTCCTTTCAAAAGTGTAATCAGGCCCAGCACGCTGGCTCACGCCTGTAATCCCAACACTTTGGAAGGCCTGGTGGAGCACTTTCAGGAATCGAAGACCAGCCTGGCCAACACAGTGAACCCCTGACTCTACTAAAAATACAAAAATTAGCCAGGAATGGTGGCACACACCTGTAGTCCCAGCTATTCAGGAGGTCGAGGCAGAAGAATTGCTTGAACCCAGGAAGTGGAGGTTGCAGTCAACTGAGATCATGCCACTGCACTCCAGCCTGGGTGACAGAATGAGACTGTGTCCTTCAATTAGGAAAACCACAGATCTGTCCAAAGAAAGGAGAATGCTTTAAGAGTGAGAATCCTGCCGGGCGCGGTAACTCACATCTGTAATCCCAGCACTTTGGGAGGTCGAGGCGGGCGGATCACAAGGTCAGGAGATCGAGACCATCCTGACTAACACAGTGAAACCTCATCTCTACCAAAAAAAACAAAAAACAAAAACAAAAAAATTAGCCA
Source organism: Papio anubis (assembly GCF_008728515.1). NCBI lineage: Eukaryota > Metazoa > Chordata > Mammalia > Primates > Cercopithecidae > Papio > Papio anubis. The sequence continues at coordinate 8,880,282 of NC_044986.1, read as the reverse complement.
GGCCTGGTGGCAGGTGCCTGTAGTCCCAGCTACAGGCTGAGGCAGGAAAGTGGCATGAACCCGGGAGGCGGAGCATGCACTGAGCCGAGATTGTGCCACTGCATTCCAGCCTGGGCGACAGAGTGAGACTCTAATTGTCTTAAAAAAAAAAAAAAAAAAGAGTGAGAATCCTTGACTTATGCCTGTAATCCCAGTACTTTGGGAGGCTGAGGCTACTGGACTGCTTGAGCTCAAGGGTTTGAGACCAGCCTGGGCAACATAGTAAGATCTCATATCTACAAAAAATACATAAAAAATCAGCCAGATGTGGTGGCAGGACCCTGTAGTGCCAGCTACTTTGGAGGCTGAAGTGGTAGAATTGCTTGAGCCTAGGTGGTTAAGCTCAGCCTAGGCAACCAGACCTTGTCTCTACAAAAATTAAAAAATAAAAAATTAGCCAAGCATAGTAGCATGTGCCTATGGTCCTAGCTACTCAGGAGGCTGAGGTGGGAGGCTCATTTGAGCCTGGGATGTTGAGGCTGCAGTGAGCCTTGATTGTGCCACTGTACTCCAGCCTGAGTGACAAAGCAAGACCCTGCCCCAAAGAAAAAAAAGTTATTACTATAAAGATAAACACACTAAATTAATTTCTGCCCATAAATTGGATTATGGTTCTCTCAGTGTAAGAAATGCTCTCCAGTCACTCCTATAAATACAATTCCTTGACTATGTGGTTTCAAACAGGGATCTAAAATGGTAATATTTAACATCAGAAATCTATGACCAGCAGATGGCTGAAGTCAGAAAAGTTACCAATCAGGCTGTTTTGGGGTATTAAGAACTTGTAAGGTTAAGGCTAAGAAGTTAATGTCCTAGAAATCTAATAGGTTGGTGTTGATGTAATTAGCAGCCACTAATTCAAATTCTGTGAAGATGCTTTGCTTCTGCTAAGAAAATGGCCTGAAATGTGTGTCTGTATATACTGCATGCAAATATAGCCACTCTGGGTATATCTAGCATGGGTCTGAAATGGCTGAGCAAAGGAGTGTTAGTGTAGAAATATTCCCTATTTAGGGATTGCGGGGAGAAGGGGAGATACATATATACTTATTTTAAAGCTTTGCTAATAGAAAAACAAGGAATAATGAAACAAGAAATAAAAATGAATGTATTACAAAAAGAATTTATTAGACAAACACACCAATAGATTGAGTCTAAGGATTTGGTTGGAAAGCCACTGGGCCTTTTAAAGCAGCGGAAGTCCAAAGTCACACGCTTCAAGCATGACTCTGCAACAATCTGGAAACCAGAGGGTCAGGAATCACAGCACCGTGCTAGGCCACGAACACATCAGCCTCCCACCTCCCTCCCTATTCCCTCTCTTCTACTGACGTCCGTGATTCTGGTACCTGAGAAGACTGGAATGAAATGTTTCCCACTTATTACAGAAATTCAGCGTATTTGTTACAGAGGAATTGTCACACTTGAATTGTCTGCTTAATATGGGATATTGTTTTTGAGAAACCAACGAATAGTTATTAAAGGAGTGTTTACCAAAGGGTAAGGTAAATATTATCTCGTATAGTATCTGCATTTTTAATCTCATCTGGCACCAACTGTCTTTTAGAAAGTTACAATGTGTTGTCTGGGGGACATTCTTCTTTAGAAGAAAAAGAGTCTAATTAGTGGATATTAAGTAATTAAATAATATATACTATCAAACCTTATGAGAGTCACATGAACCATAAAGTCTTCATTTAATTTGGGAGAAATGGGGAATATTTTCTATCATTCCTGATGATAGAACGAGCTATTTCAAGATCATAGTAATGGAACTGCAATCCATAATGCCAAACAGTGTGCTTTACTTTGAAGCCATTGAGCACTAAATTTGATTGTTAGTAGCATAGGCTACCAAAAAATATCAAGGAATATGGTATCCACATAGATCTCAGCTGGCCTCAATAATCAAAAGTGAGAATGAAACATACATGACACAACTGGGGACCTCTGGGTTTCTGAGATGTGGGCTACAAGATTATATTAGGTAGAAAACTAAAGGAAACGTATCCCAAGCAAAAGTGGCAAGGGAATTTCGCAGAACGAATTTTTTAAGAGAGGTAATAAAAGCAGCAGTTAAAATGCATGTCCATGTATCAGGTTCCTGGAGGTGAATCCAGTAGGAACATGACAGCTCTTCACACCCAAGTATTGCTTTCATGGGCCCTTACAATCTCCGCTTGTTCACCACCGTGGAGAGTCTGTTTGTAATAAGAATTGTTCTCAAGTCAGAATCCTAGATGAAGATCTAAAAATGTTGAGTTTGTGCTTTTAAAAAACAGTTCAGCTGTCCACATGTATTGTGTGCTGGTGGAGCTAGCTCTTCCCCAACCTGGCTCACTACTGGGAGCCCAGGAATCCCTGGGAGAGGCAGATAAGCCTGGACTGAAGTTTTAAAGAATCAGCTACTGCAAATCAAAGTAGGCAGCCTCATGCATAGACTTCCTGATATTAGTTGAGCCATTGCTGCCTTCATTATCATTTTTATGCCTTTGGGGCCACTGTGTGGTTTGGTCCAAGCTGTTCTCAAAACTTGCCGTGCAACAGACCTGTGTCTACTTTAGCAGGTGAGTCTAGCTACACATCAAAGTCACCTTTCCTACCACAAACTTCCGGCCTACTCAGAACACCAAGGTACCCCCCTCTCAGGAATAACCTGGGGAGGTTATTTGGAACAAGTATTGCGCTCCAGGCCGAATCTTAAGTAAAGATCTAGAAATGTGGAGTTTTATGCATTTTAAAAATAGTCGTTTCAGAGGGGCCGTGTGTGCTCCACGACCAAGCTTTCCCCAGCCTCGTTCAGGATCTGGAAGAAATCTCTGGGTTTGGGCTGAACCATCGAGCATGAGGAGGGGAAGCTGTCAGTTGTGAACAGAGACTGTTTCTCAGCCTTTGATGAGCCAGCACCTTTAAAGGCTCCATCCTAGCCGCCAGCAGCTGGCAACCAGGGCGTCTCTGCTCCGCGTGTTTCCCTCCTGGCATCTTGGTTAGCTCCTCGCCGAACACCCAGAGCCTCAAAAAATAGCCCCTGAACTGAATTAAACCTGACCCACAGTGAACAGCAAGGTCCAGAAACCGCAAGGTTTGGGGTCAGCCTCCGTCCCCAGACACTCTGAAGGATGGCAGATCCCTGACCCCTGGTGGCTCGCGAGGATCGCAGATGCCCAAGGCGGGCAGAGGGGCGGAGTCTCAGGCCTCTGGAAGGGAAGGGGCGCTCTGACACCCCCGCACCTGCACCCCGGGTGGAGGAGCCGAGGGCACACGACGATGCCAATCCCTCGTGAATCCCGCGAAGGAGGGGCCGGGGGGCTCCTGATTCATAGGTGCGGGGCGTAGAAGGGGGTCAGGTAGGAAGGCCCGAGGAACGGCGCGAAAGGGCTCCCGGGGAAGGCAGCCGTCAGCGGGAAGGAGGCGGCGGCCGGGAAGAGGACGTTGGCCGCGGAGTAGGAGGGGAAAGTCTGGAAGGGCAGAGCGCCGGTGCCGGGAGGGCCAGGACTGCCCCCCGAGCCGCCGCCGCCGCCCCCTGCCGCCCCTGGCTGGGGCGCGCCACCCCCAACCTGCGCCGCGCCGTCCGCACCCGGGTTCTGCTTCTTCCACTTGGTCCTGCGATTCTGGAACCAGATTTTGACCTGCGTCTCGGTGAGGCTGAGCGACAGCGCGAGGTTCAGGCGCTCGCACACGGACAGGTAGCGTGTGGCCCGGAACTTGTTCTCCAAGGCCACCAGCTGCTCGTAGGTGAAGGCGGTGCGCGCGCGCCGCGGCTTGGCGCAGTTGGGCACCACGCGCCGGCGCCTGGGCCGCGGGGAGCCCGGGGAGCCCGGAGGGGACCCCACAGGGCCGCCCCCGCCGTCCTCGCAGGGCTCCCCAGACGCCAATGCCCCGGCCGGGGCGTCAGGTGAGCGCGCTGGGCCTGGCAGCAAGCGCGCAGCCCGCTCCCGCCGCCGCGGCCTCCCCGGATCCTCCGCATCCTCCTCCTCTTCCGCTTCGGAACCCTCCAGGGGGGACGCCTGGCCGGCGCCTGGGCCCGCAGCATCTAGGGGAGAAGGGGTCGGTGAACAGAAGCCTCTCCGGGTCCCCAAACCTCCTCCTCGTCCTCCCTAGAGCAAGCAGTTCTCCCCGCAACCCAACTCCGGGTGCTGCTCCTGTCCCCACATCGCGCTTCCCTCAGGCGGGACTGCACATCCTTGCCAGCGGGTTTAGGGGAATGGTGTCCTCTTGCCCTTTACAAATCTGCCATCAAGTAGGCGTCCAAGAAATGTATGCTAAACGAATGAATGAAACTCCGCATTAAGAAAAAATAGTGACTTTATTGGGTGACCACATTGGGAGGTAGGATCATTGTATTAAGACATCTAGATGTCAAACGCCTTTAGGGCTGTGCCTTCCCCGGACCCTGGAAGCCTATTTTGGTCTAGGACTCCTAGCAATTAAAAAAGAAGTTATTAAGCTCTCTGCCCCACCCCACCCCCACCCCCGCTTTAAAGTGAAATTCCCTTTCCCATCTTCTCTCTCCCGCCGTGTTAATAGAGTTTCAGATTTGTGCGGGGCCGGATCGATAGATGTCATCTATTAAAGGTAAGTTTTAATCGAACAATATTAGGATCAGACAGGGAAAGGGGGTTTGAAGTCCGTACCTGCAAGCTGCGGGCAGGAGATATGCAGGCGCCAGTAATAGAATATCGATCACGAGGGTGGGGGAAGGGAGCGCGGCCCCTCGGAGAGAAGATCCGAACAATTACCAGGCCGCTGGCCCGGGCCCACGTGCGGCCGCCAGAGGCGCCCCGGGCCCCAGGCAATCACCGCCAAACTTGGGGAGGGGAGCAAGGGGCTGCGTGGCATCCAGCCTCCCCGGGGACCAGAGCCTCTGCCCTTCAGGGAGCCGCCTTTCCCTGTCTGATCCCACGCCCCACCCAGCAGGACTCCTGCTGTCTTCCGTCCTTCCTTCCAGCCACAAACTTTCCTGACCCCTTCATCAGGTGTCCGCCAGCGTTGGGAGTAATTCAGAAAGGGTTTCGAGAAGAAAGTACCAAAAGCTTCCCAGCACCTCATCCGAACCCCGCCCCCAGCCCCAGTCAACAGTTGGGTCTGGGGAGCTTGAGAGCGTGGGGCAGCCTAGCCCCGCAGGCGTCTCCAGGTGGCACCTGACCTCTCTACTTACCAAGACCCCGGCGCAAGCCTTAGCCTCAGCTCCTCCATCCATAAAATGGAGGTGATGTTAATGATGCTGTCCAACTCTCAGGTTCCGAAGTTTTCATCACCTTTATCCCAGCCCTTAGCCCAGGTCCTAGCACGTGGCAAGCGCGTTAAATGCCTGATAAATGAGTAAGCCTGGCAAGGTAGGTGCCAGGTAAGTTAAGTTTCCACCGCGAGCATCAGAGCTGTGGTGTGCGGGAGCTTGCAGGGTGAGCAGGGATGCGGCAAATCCCTGCTCCGTAATGCGGGGAGCCTCCTCTCTGCCTCTATCCAGTTCTGAGGCGGGGGCTACACTTCGCACCCGGTCCCGTGCGCCTTCTCTCTTTGAGGAAGACGCCGTTAAGGGCCACTCGCCGGGCCCGGGTGTTCCCCCATACACTCCGAAGTGTTGGGGCTGAGGCCGCCTGGGGCCGGGGCCACCTTGCATCTTACCAGGGGTCTCCAGCTGTCGTACAGGGTCCCTGGAGCTGGCATCTTTCCCCGCTTCGATCTCGGCCAAACTTTTCCTGGCTTCCCGGGGAGCCGGGCGCACCGCCGGGAGCGCTGCGCGGGTGAATTTCTGCGGGTCCAGGATGTCCAGGACGGAGAAAGAGATCTTGTGGTGGGAGGGAGCCGCCTTGGCCCCGCCGTCCTGCCATGCCAGCATGCCCGTCGCCCGCGGGCCGGCGGTCGGCGGCGCGGGGTCCGGGATGGCGCCGCTAGGGCTTGCCTCCGGCTATGGCTTGGCCGCAGCTCTCCAGCCGGGAGCCGGGTCCGCGCGGCCAAGTGAAGCTGGGGAGGGGGGCGGGGAGGCGGGGCGGGGAGAGCGCCGTAGGGGGCTGCGCTCCGATTGGCACCGGCGCAACGCCGGCCAGCCTCGGGACTATCCGGCGCTGTAAGGAGGCCCCTTGCCTGGGCTCCAGGAAGCCTCCGCGCGCCCGGTGCGCGTGCCCGCGGGGACAGTGCAGTCGGCTCCGCGCGCCTCCGCCCAACCCTCTGGGACTCTCGGAGGGCGTCAGGGAGGCTTCCATCCCGGGGATCCCTTCCCCCGACACACACACCTCTGTGACTTGAGTTTGTGCCCTTTCTCCGGCGCACCCGCCTTAGACTTGGGGATGCAATTGAGGCCAGGACTGCTTATTTCCAGGGAATGCTCAGCGCATCTCCTTCCCCGCCAGTGAATTACTGTAATAGCTTCAGACCCGGTTACCTCGGAGGTAAAATCCCTCACGGTCACACAGTTTAGCGTTCACAAAACCTTGAGGTTTGCACGATCTCTTTTGATTCTTTGAGCATCCCTGTGAGATGGGCGTCACGTGGCACAGACCACTGTCCCCGTTTTAAAGATGAGGAAATCGAGTTTCAAAGGTAAGAAGAGATTTGCCCAGAGTCACTGTGAGTTGGTGACAGAGTCTGGGTTTGGACCTGGGTCTTCTACTGGACCGGTCAGTGCTTTTTTAGTACGTCCTGCTATCTCAGAAACAGAGGGAGAAAATCCCGGACTCTCAGTCTTTTGCTTCCACCCAAAGCCAAGCCGGAGGCCAGCAAGAGGTTTGGAGAAGTGATGAGCCCCCACCGGGATGCCTGCCGCTTTGGAAACCTTAGTGGCTTCAGGCACAGAGCCAAGTGAGATGGCTGAAGGTGTCTGCCCTGGTTTGCTATGACCCGGAGCACAGCCCTCGATGGACAAACTTCAGGCCTTCTCCAAAGTCCCAGGTTCGATCATTTGCAACAGAAATTGGATCTGAGAATTAGGTTGCATCTCAGACCCCCATTCCCTCCCAGCCCCAGAAGCAGAAGATTCAGAAATGCCTGTCTGGTTTGAATTTAAGGTCAGAGAAGAGAAACAGTTGAAATGGCCCTCATCTGCCCCACCAAGTCCCCTGGGAAGGTGATCACCAGTGGTTGGAGAAGCTTCCACTGACCACACTCATCCTAAATTTCTTCTTTTGTCTCTTGGAGGGCACACAGCAGTCTGTGAACGCTAAGCATTTGTTTCAGGCAAATTCTGAGGCTTCTCTTAGTGTTTGGCTCAGAACCACCTCTGACGCTGCTGTTCCTTTCTTCTCTGCCCCATGGGGTTTCCAAACAATGACCTGGCAATTAATATTGTCTGAGCAGGTAAGGAGTAGGAAGAGGAGGAGAAACCTTCTCATTAAAGTGCTGGGGGCTGCTAATCCCATCTGTTATTGAAGAGGCATCCTTAGAAGCCAGCTCCTTGTAGCTTTTCTCATTCAAACCTTGCTGCCCCTCCCAGAGGTGGTCACTGTATTCCCTGCGGACTTTAAAGCCCTGCCGAAATTCAAGCTAGCTTCAGTCCTAAAGTGGAGATGGATTGTGCTTTTAAAGCTCAGGAAAGGAAGTGCCTCTCCCAAGCCCACTGGACCACCTCCCACGAAACGGACTGCACACCATGTGAAAAACCCAAAGAAAAGATGGCCCTGAAACTAAAAAGTGGTGCCCAAGAACCTGGACTGCAAATCACAGAGTCTTCCTGAAATACAGATAGGGTACTTTGTTTTCTGTTTTGATAACGCTTTCTCACCCAGTTCTCGATTTTTTTTTCTAATCTTTTTTGTTTCTCCCCCTTCACCCTTTTGATCCTAGCCGCTACTTCTACCTTTTCCCACCATGTTTACTTTTTTTTTTTTTTTTTTTTGAGATAGAGTCTTGCTCTGTCACCCAGGCTGGAGTGCAGTGGCGCGATCTCAGCTGACTGTGCAACCTCTGCCTCCTGGGTTCAAGCAATTCTCCTGCCTCCGCCTCCCGAGTAGCTGGGATTACAGGTGCACGCCACTGTGCCTGGCTAATTTTTGTATTATTACTAGAGACAGGTTTTCAACATGTTGGCCAGGCTGGTCTCAAACTCATGATCTCAAGTGATCTGCCCACCTCAGGCTCCCAAAGTGCTGAGATTACAGGCATGAGCCATTGTGCCTGGCTCGTGTTCACATTTTTTAATGCTAAGGTTCTTCAGGGTAGTTAGTAATAGGTTTCCTTAAGTTAGCCCCAGATGGCAGTATGTGGCTTCCCACTGTCCCTCTTATTCATTCTCCTGTAAGAAACCTTGAGACTCTTTATTTTCACAGGATGGTAGGCATTCCAGGGGCTACCCTATACCTTGAACCAGAGGGTCAAGGGAGGCCCAGACAGCCAAGAGTAACCCAAACCCGGATCATTTCCATTGTACTCCATAGATTACCTCAAAAAATTTTGTTTAAATGATGTGAATCATCTTTCCCTTGAGGTTCACAGATGTTAAATATAGGAAAGGAGCCGAAAAAGGAAGAAGCAACAAATTGGAGAAAAAGCCAAGAACGGTAGAGGCCATATTCCTTAAACCTGTAAATCTTTACAAACTCCTTCTTTTAGTGATTTTCTATTTTGCTTGCCCCTTCTTTTTCTTTTTTTTTTTCTTTTTTCTTTTTTCTTTTTTTTTTGGTGGGGGGTGGGGGGACCGGGTCTCGCGCTGTTGCCCAGGCTAAAGTGCATTGGCGCAATCTCAGCTCACTGCAGCCTTCACCTCCCGAGTTTAAGCGATTCTTATGCCTCAGCCTCCTGAGTAACTGGCGAGTCGCTGGGATTACAGGTGCGTGCCACCATGCCCGACTAACGTTTTGTTTTGTTTTAGACAGAGTCTTGCTCTGTCTCTCACACTGGAGTGCAATGGCACGATCTTGGCTCACTGCAACCTCCGCCTTTTGGGTTTAAGCAATTATTCTGCCTCAGCCTCCCCAATAGCTTGGATTACAGGCACACACCACCACGCCTGGCTAATTTTTGTATTTTTAGTAGAGACGGAGTTTCACCAAGTTGGCCAGGCTGGTCTTGAACTCCTGACCTCAGGTGTTCCACCCGCCTTGGCCTCCCAAAGTGCTGGGATTACAGATGTGAGCCACCACGCCCGGCCTGCACACTTGTTTTTGACTCTCCATGTCCCTGCCGAGTTTCTGCATCTCCATAGCTTCAGTGAACATGTGTCCCTCAGCGGCCACCCATCTCCATTTTCCTTGCCCACTAAGCTCAAGCACCCACCAGTGGCAGGGAGCATGTCCTAAGATGAGGGAGTCGATTTTTTTTAACTTTGATTTGGGGTCAGGTGGGAAGGCTATATTTTCAACTCAGTTTTCACAAGTTAGTCTATGAGGTGTTTTTTGTTTGTTTGTTTGTTTTTTAGGAATGCTTGCTGTGCTTGGCAGCCAGAGTTCAAAGCTCTGGTGGGAAATGGTAAATGCTAGCCTTTAATTGTAAATGACCTCTCCAGCACCAAGGGACATAGAGTCCGGTAAACAAACGACGGACTCTGCTATCTGTGGCTTCCTTCTAAAATCTAGTGCCTGCCCTCTCCCATCTTATAGACCAATTTGAGATGAAGAAGCACATCTTGGGGCAGGTGGCTGAGGTACTGGGAAAAGGGGTTACCCACAGGCTGTCTGGCAGATGAGGTTTCCCTGTTTGTCATCAAACTGTCTTATGAAGCTGTCTCTTTGGCATATATATCCTGCCCTGGGGGCTGGCTCAAAATGCAGGGTTTTACCTGGAGAATTTCAATTGCATTTTACTTCAGGAACATAAGATTTTATCTAAAATGCTTTAACACGGCTCATAATATTGCCTGCCCCCACCCACCCCCCCACACTCCCTCTGCATAAACTGCAAATTCTTTCCATTGTTAACACTATTCATGGCACACAGCGGCTCTTCAAGGCTGTGCTGGAATTATAGGCATCTTTGTTTGTGGAATACCTTGGGAAGCTTGGCACCATTGATTTGCATCAGTGCCTCCGGAATAGCCTTTGCCTCCTCCTTAAAGATACTATCTAAACTGTGAAATTCATTAAATAGCCCCAGAAATGGATCAGGTTATTTAACACAACATCCCTAATGGTGCAATATCTCAGCTGTCTGCACTGATAGTGAACATTGTCTTGGATAGTGTTATCAGCCCAGGACACCCGCTATGAATATTGATCCTGAGCTTGTTACAGGCATCACTTGCCATCAGGACAGGTCAGGGTTGGAACCCACCTAGCATCAAAGCAATTTAAAGACAGCACTCAGGCAGAATTTTAATACCCAGGCTGAAAAAAAAAAAAAAAAAAAATCAACTCCATGCACAGAGGGAGGGCTTGCTGGATCTGGGTATATTTTATAGAAATACCGTGGGTATAAATACACATGTGAGGATGTTAGCGAGCCAAACACATGGCCAAATTGTACTGAAAGGGATGCTCATTGCCTCCTGGTCTTTTACAAAACAGGTGGCCAGAAAAAAAAATTACCTAGGACCTCCTCCTCCACTGTTCCCCATGTTGAAGAATGTATCCTGTTCTTTGGGTAGCAGGTTTCTCTTTAAGTTGGATGAGTAAGAGAGGACATTTCTATCCCGCCGGTGTTGATGGGAGACCCAGTGGAGTTTCTTGTGTGCCATCTATTCCCTGCAGCCAAGTACTAAGCATGAGCATTCACATTACCTCGTGCTACAATGAACACACAGATCAGAAATATCTGGCCAGGCACAGTGGCTCATGCCTGTAATCCCAGCACTTTGGGAGGCCAAGGAGGGGAGATCACTTGAGGCCAGGAGTTCAAGACCAGCCTGGTAAACATGGTGAAACCCCATCTCTGTTAAAAACACAAAAAAATTAGGCCAGGCGCGGTAGCTCACACCTGTAATCCCAGCACTTTGGGAGGCCGAGGCAAGTGGATCACGAGGGCAGTAGTTCGAGACCAGCCTCGCCCACATGGTGAAACCCTATCTCTATTAAAAATATTAAAAACTAGCTGGGCGCAGGAGTGCACACCTGTAGTCTCAGCTACTCGGGAGGCTGAGGCAGGAGAATCGCTTGAACCCAGGAGCAGAGGTTGCAGTGAGCTGAGATCATGCCACTGCACTCCAGCCTGTGTGACAGAGTAAGACTCTGTATCCAAAAAAAAAAAAAAAAAAAATTAGGCCGAGGGAGGCCAAGGCAAGTGGATCATGAGGTCAGTAGTTTGAGACCAGCCTGGCCAACATGGTGAAACCCTGTCTCTACTAAAAATATAAAAACTAGCTGGGTGCAGGAGTGCACACCTGTAGTCTCAGCTACTCGGGAGGTTGAGGCAGGAGAATCGCTTGAACCTGGGAGGCGGAGGTTGCAGTGAGCCAAGATTGCACCATTGCACTGCAGCCTGGGCAACAAGAATGAAACTCTGTCTCAAATACAAACAAACAAACAAACAACAATAACAACAAAACAAATGCAGAGCAGAGTGGAGAAGCCACGAGAGACAGGCAGACGGGTGGGCTCTAGCCGCTGCCGCTGTTGCTGACTTCTTCCTAATGCTCGTTGTTCCATTCCGGGTTCCCTGGGAGCCTCACTGCATCCCTACAATACTATTTCTTCTTGAGGGCTTCCCTGATTTACCCCACGCAGACTGGAGCACTCCTTCCCACGTTGTTTCTGGGGCACGCTGCCATCATAACCCTTGACGGACGTCTCTTAGTTTTGCCTGATCTGAGGATGCACTTCCCCTTTTCTGGTGTCTGTAGTTGATTTTGCTGAGACCCCCGGGCCCCCACCCTTGAATGTGGTAGTGATGGGACTGCCAATCAGGCCCCCCAACCTTCTTCTGGCCAAGAGGTCAGAGTGAGCTCCTGCAGGAGTAGAGTCCTACTGGCCTCTCTCCCGGGAGCATCTGAGTCAGAGTGACACGCTTCATTGTGGCAGTGGTGCCCAACACGAAATAATCTGTTATTTCCCACTCTTGACACTGACGGTTCCAGTACTTGCCCGGGTCTCGTTGTTCAACATTTCCTTTGATTTTGTAAATTGCCTACACTCTACCCAACCTTCTCTTCCCCTCTGCAGTTTGGAATTCAATTAGCCAGAGTCAAGGAACCCTGACAGGCACAGCCTTTATCACACTGCCTGGCATACAGAATCTGGTCCTTGGATTGTCTTAAAGTCAGGGAGTGCAGAGCATACATCCCTGTGCCCATAGTACCCTGGTGTTCAGTAGGCTGAAGAGTTGAAAGCAATAAATGGTGGCCTAATAACACAAACCCAAAGCCCCACAGTTTGACTAAGATGGATTGGAAACCCATACCTTAAGAGACCATATAGGCTGAAGACAAAAATCAGATCAAGAAATGTTTAACACATTTCTTGGATATAGGTTCATAAGGTATGGATATAGGTTCATAAGGGGTCTGACTCCCATGCTGAGCATCTGTGTAACTAGCTTATGCTTTTATTCAGGTCATCCATGCTGGGTACCACGCTCTTTATAAAGAAAAAGTGCAGGGGCCAGGCACAGTGGTTCACACCTATAATTTCTGCACTTTGGGAGGCTGAGGCGAGAGGATACTTTAGCCCAGAAGTTTGAGGCTGCAGTGAGCTATGAGTCATGCCACTGCACTCCAGTCTGGGTGACAGTACAAGACCCTGTCTCAAAAAGAAAGGAAGGAAGGAAGGAAGGAAGGAAGGAAGGAAGGAAGGAAGGAAGGAAGGAAGGAAGGAAGGAAGGAAGGGAGGGAGGGAGGAGAGGGAGGGAGAAAATAAAATGCAGGCGTAAAACAACCATGAGTTTAACCCCACATGGCGTGTCTGACACTGGTAGACGTGTTGCGGTATCTAGCCTCGAAAGATGGCCACCCCTAATCAACCATGCTGCTTAGTGCTCATGCCCCTGTGTCATCCACTCCCACACTGAGCCTGGCGTGGCCCTGGGTGACCAGTACAACGTGACTGAAGTGACTCTGTGACTTCCAAAGCCAAATCACAGGAAGCCCTGCAGCCTCTACTTTGTTCCCTGGGAACACTTGCCCTTGAGACATTTCCTCTTTGACTCTTGCTGTCATGCTGTGAGATACACAAGCCACACGCAGAGGCCATGTGTAGGACTCCAGAAAATAGCCCACATCAACTGACAGCCATCTTCCAGGTTCCCAGGGCCACCCAGACCTCCTGAATCTAAACCTATGCTTTCAAAAGCCTTCCAGGTGAATCTAATGCACATTAAAGTTTGAGAAGCTTTTCTTTTTCTTTTTCTTTCTGACAGTCTCGCTCTGTTGCCCAGGCTGGAGCGCAGTGGCGCGATCTTGGCTCACTGCAACCTCTGCCTCCCAGGTTCAAGTGATTCTCCTGCCTCAGCCTCCCGAGTAGCTGGGACAATAGGCCTGTGCCACCATGCCCGGCTAATTTTTATATTTTTAGTAGAGACGATAGTTTACTGTGTTGGCCAGACTGGTCTCGAACTCCTGACCTCAGGTAATCTGCCCGCCTTGACCTCCCAAGGTGCTGCGATTACAGGTGTGAGCCACTGCGCCTGGCCTGAGAAGCGTTTCTATTATCAATGGTGCTCCGATTTTTTTTTCCACTATAGCCCATCTCAGTAGAACAGAAGATTCTTTGGCTCATATGGGCCTCACTTGGTCTGGCCTCACTTTCCAGGGAGATGGACTTTGCTAATAAGAAAGTTCTTGGTGACTGGTGGGCACCTGCTACTTTTGCCTGTACCATGTTGCTTCCTTATTCCTCTTTCACAGTGCCCTGCTTTTTTGCTTTCTTTTTACTTTTTCTTTTCTTTTCTTTTCTTTTTTTAGCGAAGTCTTGCTATATTGCCTAGGCTAGGGTGCGGTGGCCATTCACAGGTGCAGTTGCAGTCATGTACACTATAGCCTCCAACTCCTGGGTTCAAGTGATCTTCTTTTTTTTTTTTTTTTTTTTTTCTGAGACGGAGTCTTGCTCTGTGGCCCAGGCTGGAGTGCAGTGGTGCAATCTTGGCTCACTGCAACCTCCGCCTCCCGGGTTCAAGTGATTCTCCTGCCTCAGTCTCCTGAGCAGCTGGGATTACAGGTGCATGCCACCACACCTGGCTAATTTCATATTTTTGGTAGCGATGGGGTTTCACCATGTTGGTCAGGCTGGTCTTCAACTTCTGACCTCGTGATCCACTCACCTCAGCCTCCCAAAGTGTTGGGATTACAGGCGTGAGCCACCACACCCGACTTCAAGTGATCTTCTTGCCCCAGCCTTCAGAGTAGCTGGGGCTTCAAGTAGGTGCTACTGCGTCCAGCTAATGTACCCTGCTTTTTGCTGGGGGGCTTTTCCTCTCCCTTTCCTTCTGGTCATGGTGGGACTGTAGGCACGTGCCCCGCCTCCAGCCCTGGTAAGGGCACAGGTCAGGCTGGAACATGACAGTATCACTTCCACTGGAACATATACAATGGGGGACACTGACCCAAGAGAGCCAATCAGAATTCTTTCTGGAGCAGCCAGACCAAGTTGAGGAAAAGGATCCTCACCAGGTGGTATACCAGAGACTCTGTGAGCTCAGAGCTGATAACCAGCCATGCCTGACGCTGTCCATTGGTAGACTATCTGGTTGTGTGAGCCAATAAATTCCTTTTAAATTTAAGCCATTTGAAATTTGGCTTCTGTCACTGGCAGCCGAAGAGTCCTAACTATGACAAGCAAATCTGAAAGGATGAGACATATGTCTAGTATAGCAATAGATGGTTGATGGATTCATAGTTGAGCTGAAATTCAACATGAGTTGTAGATTTGTTATAACAGGCCGAAAGCTCAGTCAGTGTGTGTGCTTCCTGGCACACTATAGTGTTCATGTACCACCTGACTAGCTCTGGCCCAAAAGATGCAAACGAGAGTCTATTGGAGCAGGGTTCCGGGGAAGCTTTTGCTTTCCAGGTATAAAGGGTAAGACTTGGCTGCCACATGCCCTTTTTTCTTTTCTTTCCCCTCCTTCCTGCCTGAAATGCAGTCATGATGCCTCGGGTGGAGCAGGAATCTTGTGAGCATGAGGGGCAGGCTGCATGCCGAAAGGGTGGTGGAGCAGAAAGCAGGAGGCAGCCTGATGGTCCTGGGAGCTGTTGTCCCATCCAGGGTTGCCTCCCTCTTGGCTTCTTGATATATGAGGAAAAGAAAAATCTGATTTGGTTGAGCAACTATGGCTAGGTTTCTGTTACATGCAGCCAAATGCAATCCCAACATAGACAATGCCCTACACTCATTGCGTCCCAAGAAAAGCCTGGAATTCTCAGATCAAGTTTTAGCCTATCAGTGGCCCACACTTAGAGACTTGCCCCCTTGGACCAACTTGTCATTTTTCAGGTGAGGGACCTGGATCCCTGTATTTGTTTCTTATCACTACTGTAAGAAATGACCATACACTTAGTGGCTTAAAACAACAGATGTATTATCTTACAGTTCTGGAGGTAAGAAGTCCTAAACTTGAAGTACCAGCAGGGCTGCATTCCTTCTGGAGACTCTAGGGGAGAATCCAATTCTTTGCCTTTTTTAGCTTCCAGAGGCCACCTGCATTTCTTGGCCCATGGCCCCTTTATATTCAAGGCCAGCAGTGTAGTATCTTCACATCTTTCTCCCTGACCTCTGCTTCTGCTGTCACACCTCCTTCTCTGACTCTGACTCTCTCCTGCTTCCCTCTTTCCCTTAGGAGGACTCATGTCCTTACACTGGGCCCACCTGGACCGTCCAGGATAATCTCCCTACAGGAGCATAGGCTCTGCAAGATCTAAGTCCCTTCTGCCATGTCAGGTAATATATTTAGAGGTTGTGGGGATTGGGAGGTGGACATCTCAAGGGGGCACTATTCTGTCTACCGTAGTCCTAGAAATGAAAAGTGACTTGCTCAAGAGTACCCCACAGAGCTGGCTGAAAAGAAACAACTATAGGTAAGCTCGCACCACTGGCAGAAGCACCCCTTTTCCTCCTCCTTGGCATGAAACTAAAGCCCAGCCATTCTCCAAGGTCCATTTCAGGCTGCCCCTGCCCAGAAGCCACAGCTGCCCTCCTAGGCCTGCAGAGGTCATCCTCTTGACTGTGTCTGTGTCACTCGTTGCCAGCTGGCACACATTTCATCAGCAACCACGAAGGTCTTCCATTGTTCTCTGCCCAGGCTTGATCCCGGAAGGCAAGGATCACACCTTAGAACTTTTTGGTACCCCTAGTGCCCACTGCACAGAGTAGGGTCTCAATACGTGTATGGTTCATGATGTTCCTAGCAGATTCTCCAAACTGACTCACTCAGCCCCTGGAAGACTAAAAACTGCATTTCCCAGACTCCCTTGCAGTGTGGACTAGGTTCCACCAAGCCAGACACAGTGAAAGTGAGTGGGTGGCCACAGGTGGAGAAAGAGAAACTTCGGAGGGCACAGTGGTGGGTATGTTTTGTTCTTTTGGGGGCAGCTGTGCTGGGGGCTGCGCTAAGTGATGGGGCAGTGGTCCCAGTGGAGTAGTAAAATTAAGTGTTTCTCATAGCTGCATGGCTCCTGGCTGTGTAGGACTTAGACCTGTCTCCCCAGGAAATCTGTAAGCTCCTTCACGTCCCATGTAAACAAAACCCCTCTAGCTGGAGTGGTTTCTATTGTCTGCGACTAAGAACCCTTTTATAAGGTATACTACTCCCCAACCCCATTAGTGGAAATCCCCAAAGGGTAGGAATTCTATTTTATTTCACTTGTAAACAGCTCACCTAGTAAGCGTATCAACAAAATATACACAATTCATTGAACTGGACTAAAGCTATAACATTTCAACGAATTCCTCATCCTTTCTGTGAATCAAGAGCATCCTTTCTGTGAATCAAGGGACTTGTTTTCTGCTTTTCCTGCTCTTTGTCCGCTGATCTCCTGGGAAGAAAACTTCCGAAAAGGAATACCGTTTCGGGGGCGAGCGACGCCAGGGTGCCCAGGCCGTGCCCCAGTTCCGGGTTTGCGCCCGGTCTTCCCGCCCTGCCCCGCCCGCGGGACTACAGTTCCCAGGCGCCCCTGCGCGGCGGTGCCGGCGCCAGTTGGGACGCGGAGCAGAGGAGCACGGCCGGGAGCCATGGCGCCGTGGGGCGAGCGGCTGGCTGGAGTGCGCGGGGTGCTGCTCGATATCTCGGGCGTGCTGTACGACAGCGGCGCGGGCGGCGGCACGGCCATCGCCGGCTCGGTGGAGGCGGTGGCCAGGTGAGTGGGCCGCGAGGCGCCGCTGGGGGCGCCGTTGCGGCCGCCGAGCTCCAAGCTCTGCCTGGTCCCCGGCTGCCGACAGGGGGCGGGGCCGCGGCTCAGGCCCCGCCTCGTTCCCCCCCTTCCCACCCCGGTGGGCTCACAGCGCTGACCCCGGACGACCCCACTGCTGCCCCCGGCGAGCACCAGGCCTCTGCTGGTTAGGGCTATGCGATCAGACAGGGCGGCCTCGTGGTACGTGGGCTGCTGAGCGCTTGAGCTGAGGCCAGTCTGAGTTGAGATGTGCTGTAAGAGTAAAATGCATACCGATGAACAAGTCTTGGCCGGGCGCGGTGGCTCGCATCTGTGATTCTAGCACTTGCAGAGGCAGAGGAGGGAGGATCGCTTGAGGCCAGGGGGTTGGAGACCACCCTGGGCAACATAGGGAGACCCTGTCTCTGCCAAAAATTTAAAAATTAGCTGGGTGTGGCGGTGCACGCCTGTAGGCCCAGCCACATTGGAGGCTGAGGCAGGAGGATCGCTTGAGCCCAGGAGGTCAAGGCTGCAGTGAGCTGTGATCACGCCACTGTACTCTAGCCTGGACTGCAGAGCGAGACTGTCTCAAAAACAAAACCCCCCAAAACATCAGACTTCGTGAATAAAATGTAAAATAACACACGAAAATAGGTTTATGTTGTTTGCCTGTTGAAATAATATACTTTTTGTTTGTTTTGTTTTGTTTTTTTCAGACGGAGTGTCGCTCTGTCGCCCAGGCTGGAGTGCAGTGGCACGATCTCGGCTCACTGCAACCCCCGCCTCCCGAGTTCAAGCGATTCTCCCGCTTCGGTCTCCTAAGTAGCTGGGATTACAGGCACCCGCCATCATGCCCAGTTAATTTTTTTATTTGTTTTGTTTGAGAGGGAGTTTTGCTCTTGTCGCCCAGGCTGGAGAGCAGTGGTGCAATCTCTGCTCACTGCAACCTCCGCCTCCCAGGTTCAAGCGATTCTCCTGCCTCAGCCTCCCGAATAGCTGGAATTACAGGCATGTGCCACCACACCCGGCTAATTTTTTGTATCTTCAGTAGAGATGGGGTTTCACCATGTTGGGCAGGCTGGTCTCTAACTCCTGACCTCAGGTGATCCACCTGCCTCGGCCTCCAAAGTGCTGGGATTACAGGCGTGAGCCACCGCACCCGGCCAATTTTTGTATTTTTGTAGAGGCAGGGTTTCACCATGTTGGCCAGGCTGGTCTGGAACTCCTGACCTCAGGTAATCCACCTGCTTCCACCTCACAAAGTGCTGGGATTACAGGTGTGAGCCACGTGCCCGGTTGATAATATTTTTAATACACTGTTTTAGGTTAAAATATTTGAAATTAGTTCTACCTTTTTTTAAAACTTTTGTTAATGTGCTTATTAGAAACCTTTAAATTACCTTTATGGCTCTCATTATAATTCTGTTGGACTGCATTGGTTTAGGTGAGAGAAGGAGGAAGAGAGCATCGTGCCTGCCAAGACTTGACCATGGAGGACACTTTTTTCTTTGAGACAAAGTTTCGCTCTTGTCTTCCAGGCCAGAGTGCAGTGGTGCCATCTCAGCTCACTGCAACCTCTACCTCCCAGGTTCAAGCGATTCTCCTGCCTCAGCCTCCCAAGTATCTGGGATTACAGGCACCTGCCACCACGCCCAGCTCATTTTTGTATTTTTAGTGGAGACCGGGTTTCACAATGTTGCCCAAGTTGGTCTGGAACGCCTGACCTCAAATGATCCACCAGCCTCAGTCTCCCAAAGTGCTGGGATTACAGGTGTGAGCCACTGTGCCTGGCCGACACTTTTCTTTTTATAATTTTTTTTTTTGAGACAAGGTCTCAGGATGTTGCCAGGGTGGTCTTGAACTCCTTGGCTCAGGCAGTCCTCCTGCCTCAGTCTCCCAAAGTGCTAGGATAACAGGCATGAGCCACTGCGCCTGGCCTAATTTTTTTTTTTTCTTTTTCTTTTTCTTTTTTTTTTTTTTTGAGACAGGGTCTTACTTTGTCACCCAGGCTGGAGTGCAGTGGTTCAATCTCAGCTCACTGCAACCTCCACCTTAAGGGCTCAAGAGATCCTCCCACTTCAGCCTCCCAAGTAGCTGGGACTACAGATGCGTACCATCAGGCCCACCTAATTTTTTTGTATTTTTTGTAGAGATGGGGTTTTGCCATGTTGCCCAGGTCGGTCTTGAACTCCTGGGCTGAAGTAATCTGCCCATCTCAGCCTCCCGAAGTGCTGGGATTAGAGGTGTGAGCCACCGTGGCCAGCCAGAAGGACACTTTCAGTAGCGTGGTTGGCACCACTGGACCTGGGCTTTGTAAGGCCTCCTGTTGGCATCCCAGGTCAGCACTGCCATATGTTGATAGGCAGTCAGGAAGGGCTAATTGCCAGGACTTGGCCTCCCAGAGTCACTAGCTGGGGCACTTGGTAGCCTGATGTCACGGGGCCCCAATATTCCTATCTGTAGGTGGCAGTTAAGTGAGTCTCTTGGTCCTTCTTAGAGACCCCATCCTGCCAGTCTACACATGTCTGATGTCTGGGAGCTACTGAGATAATAGGGACCCAAATGGTCCTGCATAGTGAAGCCTGAGGTGCTTGGGAGGCTAAGAACTGGGAACAGGGAGACTTAGCTTCCAGGAGCAAGCGTGAAGGGCAGCCCAGACCTAGGACACTCAGCTGGGTCCTGGGTCTGCTCTCAGTGTTGGCTGAAGTTCAGAGTTAGTGATTCCTGACCTTAGTCTCCATTACTCCAAAGCTTTAGACGAGCTCAGTCACACATGAGAGCATTCTGTGGGTGGCACTGGTGGGAATCCAGCAGAGCACTCTGGGCAGTGTTTTGGGGTGAAGTGGGCCTCATTTGGGGAGCAGGAAGCCAGAGCTCAGTGCTGTGACTGGGGCAGGGAAGGCTTCGTGGGAGACCTTGCCACTCATTGCTTGCGGAAGATGCATTTGACATCATCTACCAGTGGTTCAACTTCTGAGAATTTGTCCTATCTCATGCGTGAGAAAATGACGCGAGTACAAGGTCATTCCTGGCAATGCCTTTTAAACAGCAAAAGACTGGAAGCAGCTCAGATGTCCATCAGTAGGGGAGTTTAAGGGTCTGTCTGTTTATACAGCAGAATAACATGCAGTATAAAAAGGAACGAGCACCGCTGTCTATAGACATATTACCAGTGGAGACAGCAAGCACACAGCAGGGTGCATGGTGCACTGTTTCTCGTATAGAAAAGGCAGAAATGCTTGAATGTATTTCTCTTGCTGTGTTTGCATAAAGACACTGGAAGGCTGCTTCAGAGTCTGGGAAGAGCTGGAGGATAAGGAAAGTGGGGGCCACTGTGTGGTTGGAGACAGGGTAGGAGAAAGACTCTTCACTGTATAACTTTGTATATCAACAGTTTTGTTTTTGAGACAGAGTCTTGCTCTGTCACCCAGATTGGAGGACAGTGGTGCAATTTCGGCTTACTGCAGCCTCTGCTTCCTGGGTTCAAACAATTCTCCTGCCTCAGCCTCCCGAGTAGCTGGGATTACGGGCACCTGCCACCATGCCTGGCTAATTTTTGTATTTTTGTTAGAGATGGGGTTTTGCCATGTTGACCAGGCTGGTTTTGAACTCCTGACCTCATGTGATCTGCCCACCTTGGGTTTCCAAAGTGCTGGGATTACAGATGTGAGTCACCGCGCCTGGCCTGCATATCATTTTTAAGGTTTTTAAACTATGCGAATGTATTTTCTATTCAAAATATTACAATTCAAATATTAAATTGAATATTAAAATTCAGAATATTAATGTTTGGGCACAGTAGCTCACACCTATAATCCAAACACTTTGGGAGGCTGGAGGTAGGAGGATTGAGACCAACCTGGGCAACATAGCAAGACCCCATCTCTACAAAAAATACAAAAATTAGCCAGGCATGGCGGTGCACACCTGTAGTCCCAACTGCTTGGGAGGCTGAGGCAAGAGAATTGCCTGAGCCCAGGAGTTTGAGACTATGAGTGTGCTACTATACTCCAGCCTGGGTGACAGAGTGAGACCCCAACTCTAAAAAAAAAAATTGTTTTTTAATTAAAATATTTCAAGGAGATCTCTCTGGCTGCAGTGTAGAGAATAGGCTGGTAGAAGGGCAGGGGCCAGAGAGGACATAGAGTCACCAGTTAGATGGTTCTAGTGGTCCAGGGAGAGCTGGTGGGGCTTGGACTGGGTAGAGGGCAATGGAGATGGGGAGGAGGGCATGAATTAAAGAGGTGTGTTGGAAGCAGGACCTATGGGACCTGCTGACATGTGGGGTATTGTCGGGGTCAGGGAGAACTTGAAATAAAGGGTGGTTTCCAGTGTCTGACCGGAACAACTGGCAGGGTGGAGAGGGGGGCAGGGCAGGGGTCACGGGGTGGGTATCATGATGGCTTATGATGTATGTCAAGTTCCTGGCCTGGTGTTTGGCACACAGTAGACCCACAACAGTGTAACATTGAAGACCACTTTCTTTTCTTTTTTTTTTCTTTGAGACAGGATCTTGATCTGTCTCCCAGGCTGAAGTGCAGTGATACGATCACAGCTCACTGCAGCCTTGACCTCCTAGGCTCAAAAAAGTCTTTCTACCTCAGTTTCCTAAATAACTGGGACCACAGGTATGCTTCCACATGCAAGTTTTCTTTTTTTTTTTTTTTTTGGGACTGATTCTCTGTCTGTCTCCCAAGGTGGAGTGCATTGGTACCATCTCAGCTCATTGCAGCCTCCACCTCCCGGGTTCAAGCGATTCTCCTGCCTCAGCCTCCTGAGTAGCTGGGATTACAGGTGCCTGCCACCTTGCCTGGTTAATATTTGTATTTTTAATCAAGACGGGGTTTCACCATGTTGACCAGGCTGACCTCAAACTCCTGACCTCAAGTGATCCACTCGCCTGGGCCTCCCAAAGTGCTGGGATTACAGGCGTGAGCCACCATGCCCAGCCCCCCAGGGACAGTTTGAGCCCTGGCCTGCCCAACCCAGACCCCTACTTGGAATCCTTGAGGGAGAAGGGGCTATTGGGAAACATCACAGGCTTCTCTAACAGCTTATTCTGAGCAGATGGCCCCCACCTGATACAGAACTGTCCAACAGACATGTGCAGAGTCCAGGTTGTGACATTGGAAGGGGTTCTGTTACCTTCTGTGGGTTCTGGGCTGGCGTCTTCTGACTGATCGATCGCCAGGAGGGTTTTGTTTTGATTTGCTTTGGCTCCTGCAGGTTTATCTAGCTGGGGGTGTCTCTGGTAGCAGCTACACTGTATACATCTAACAGCAATATAATAATCCTGAAATGTAATACATCCTGTTAATGTAGCTGGGAGAGGCTAAAAGCTCCCTTCCCAAAAGCATATGGGATTATTTTTGGTGAGGGGACATCATACCCGTGATCTGGAGGGTTTTGTTATTGTGCTGTCTGTGGGCCTGCAGAACTGATGGCCTGGTCTCTCAACCCTGTGGCTTCCCATGCCATAGGACCAAGTCCCAACGCCCTGCCTTGTCCACGGGGGCCTTCTCAAGTGACCTTTATGGCCTCTCGCGCTGGCCCCCAGTTACACAGACTTCTTGGTGGGGTTTTCGTGAAGGGGCCGCTGAGCTGTCCAGCACTCACAGACCTGTTTCCGCCCACACCGGCAGGCCCTTCGGCTCTCGGCAGAGCCCCTTTCAGCCTTTCTGTTGGCTTTTAAGGGCAAGGCCACTCCGGCCCAGTGCTTCTGGGGCCAGATCATTACGCTCAGGGCCTGGGAAGCTCCTACACCCTCCCCTGCGTGCCTGTGGGGCCCGTGACAGGTGCCCAAAGTGGCTGCGAAGGTGGTGCAGGAAGCTCCCCCTCCAGGAAAATGTGCCGCTTTTGGAATTTTCCCTGGGGATTTTCCAGAGGTACAGGACGCCTGGTTTCCTCACCTAGTGATTGAACCAGGAAGCCTTCGCGGAGCAGGCCCTGCTTGCCCAGGTGAAGCCTGTGTGGCCTGCAGCCACCGGGGCGAGGTGGCCCTGGGCCTTTCATGCTGTGGCCTCCTTGATATGCACAGCCTGCTTTGAAGTCCTGCAGGAGCTCAGAGGAAGTTCCTGGGGCGAGACCAGCCACTGCAGAGGGACAAGTGTGATGGGGGGGGTGGTCTTAGGGTGGGCAGGGGGAACACAGGCCTCCCTGGTAGCTCCCGGCACTGTGGGCTCTCTGGCGGTATTGTCCGTTCTCTGAGCCTGCGAGGGGTGACACACTGTCACCATTCTTCTTGGATTTTCTGTGGTGACAAGGGTCCTCCGATTTTATTGAGGGCCACGGAGCACAGGGGGAGTAGAAGCTCAGGGTTTTAAAATAATATCCGCAGCCACAGCAGTCACCCTGCATCGAGGGAGGCCTGTCATGCACCAGGCAGGTGCTTAACCACCCGCCTTCCCTTCACTCCAGCCCCTGAGGTCGGGGGGCTTCCTCTTTTCAAAGTAAGGACCAAACATTGGAGAGATTCAGAAACTGGCAGAAGCGGTAAGGTTGCTGAACTCCTCATTAGCATGCATACACACACACACTCGTTCATTTATTCCTTTTTCTTTTTTTTCTTTTTTTTTTTTTTTTGAGACAGAGTCTTGCTCTGTCGCCCAGGCTGGGGTGCAGTGGCCGGATCTCAGCTCTCAATAGTAAGCCCCAAATTCCGGTTTAGGACCATCCTCCTGCCCCCAAACCCCAGAGTAGCTGGGACTACAGGCTACCGGGCCCACCTCGCCTGGGCTAGTTTTTGTATTTTTTTAGTAGGAGACGGGTTTCTGACTGCAGTTAGCTAGGATGGTCTCATCTCCTGATCTTTGATCCGCCTGCCTCGGCCTCCCAAAGTGCTGGGATTACAGGCTTGAGCCACCGCGCCCGGCCCTTTTTATTTTTTTTTTCATGCATTCATTCCTTTACTCATACACTCAACAAGCATGTACTGAGTGCCTGTGCTGTACTAAAAACTCCAACCTAGGCCCTGGGGATGTGCCGCAGTGAACAGGCAGATGGCAGCCCGTGCCCTGGTGGAGCCGATGCTGCAGTCGTGTGGGACCAGCAGGTGACAGCATGCACTAGGGAAGGCTAGAGCATCTGAGACATGCAGCGAGGTGGGGAGCCCAGGGCTGGGTGCCTGGCCTCGCAGATCCCATGGCGAGGGAGCCAGGATTGGAGGATGCTGGGGGAGCCAGCCAGGCAGGCATCTGGGCTAAGGTGGAGGAGCAGGAGGCCCAAACCTCTGAGGCCACACTGGTGCTGCTGGCCAGGCAGGGCCCACTTGCTGCTCTAGGACTTGTGGGTGGGCGTGGTCACAGGCCAGAGGACATCTGTAACCTGCTGCGTCCCCCCAACAGGCTCTTTATTGAAGCCCTTTCATGGGCAGATTGGGTTCCCCGAGGGGAGCCATTCAGAGGCAGGGCCGGGCACAGCGAGGGGTGCAGAGGCCCAGCCTCGGGGCCCTGGCCCTATGGCTGGGAGGCATCTGCATGTGAAAGAGGGTGGGCATTTACTGCATCCTGTCTTGGGCCACTAAAGCACATCTGCTGGGCCCAGCCCAGGCCTGGCCTGGCCTTTTTGGAGCCGGCGGAAGGAAGCAGGCTTGGCCCAGGGCAGCCTTATAAAGCAATTCCCACCCAGGACCGCCCTTCCCTCCAGTAGCACCTCTCAATCGCCTGTGTGTGCGGGTGTCTTGGGAATCCTGATAAAATGCAGGTGCCTCCCAGCAGGTCTGGAGCAGCGAAGGCCAGGGCCAGGGGATCTTTGAAGTCCAGCTGGTCCTGGCACCCCAGGATCCCCTCCTTCATGCCTGGCTTCCCTGGCACCATCCGGCCCTAGGGACACAGGTCCCTGGGAGTAACAGCAATAGTAACAATAACAACAACAATAATAATACTAACATGGGCTGTGGGCCTGGGCTGGAGGTTCATCTGTGTTGCCTCATCCAACCCCCATACGCGGTGTGGCACCTGCCGGAGGGGTCTGGCGGGACATTGCAGGGAGAGGGCCATTTGTTTAAGCCAACAGGAGCTGTCCTGATGCAACCTGGACCTTGGACAAGGAGTGTTTGTTGAAAACGTGCTGTCGTCACCTGTGGTCCCGTTTGCTGTCAGGAGGTGAAGCACTTTGTCTTCAGAGATGGGAGCCAGTGCTCTTCCATCCTGGGTTCTGTGATTTCAGCTGTCATTTCAACATTTTAAGTTTCATAAGAAATAGGCGGCCTCCTTATGTAAACATTCTCACCAGCCAGTGGATATATGGAGTGAAAAGTCCAAGTCCTCCGTCCTAGACCAAGTCCCAGTCACTTCCCCAGGGTGACATGATACATCCTTTTCCTTTGTATTGCTCAAAAGTGCAGAGGATTTTGAGACACAGCTTTCCCTGACTCTTGTCCAGGTGTGCAGGCACCCGCCCCTTCACTCTTGAATGCCATCGCCCCACCATTGCCTAAGGCACGTGTTTGGATAGTACACAGGTCACTGGGGGCTGGAGACTCTTTGCAGATCCCAGGGTCAGGGGTTTTGAATTCTTTATAGCCTCAGAGCACTTATGCAACCAAATGAAATTTTGAGTAGAACTCCAAAATTAAATATATATATATACACACATACACACCCACACACACACATATACACATAGATATATATATATGTGTGTGTGTGTGTGTATATATATGAATGATGTTTGAATAGTATATTATTTTTAATAGGGACGGGATCTTACTGTATTGCCCAGGCTGGTATCAAACTCCTGGCCTCAAGGAGTCCTTCCACCTCAGCCTACCCAGTAGCTGGGATTATAGTTATCTGCCACCGTGCCTAGCTCAGAATGGAATATGTTTTCTATGTTCAAATTTATAATGTTTCTTCTGAGGTCAATTGATGAAAATGAAGGAAGTGTTTTTATGAATAACAATGTTGGGCCAGGTGCAGTGGTTCATGCCTGTAATCCCTGCACTTTGGGAGGCCAAGGCGGACAGATCACATGGGGTCAGGAGTTTGAGACCAGCCTGGCCAACATAGTGAAACCCCGTCTCTACTAAATATATAAAAATTAGGTGGGTGTGGTGGTGTGCACCTGTAA
Organism: Papio anubis; assembly: GCF_008728515.1. NCBI lineage: Eukaryota > Metazoa > Chordata > Mammalia > Primates > Cercopithecidae > Papio > Papio anubis. The sequence goes on along the minus strand of NC_044986.1, from coordinate 8,854,016 downwards.
TCCCAGCTACTCAGGAGGCTGAGGCATGAGAATTGCTTGAACCCGAGAGGCAGAGGTTGGGGTGAGCCAAGATTTTGCCACTGCACTCTAGCCTGGGTGACACAGCAAGACTCTGTCTCAAAAAAAACATGTTGAGGCCTGCGGCAGTGAACTGCATGACACAGTGTATATGCTTAGAAGTTTATGTGAGTGCTGGAAGTGAGCTTATTAGGAGGGATGAGTGAATGCGCTCTGGTTTATCCAGACTTCAGACTGTTAGGCAGCTATGAAAGAATGAGTTCACTCTGTTTGGGCTGACATTAGTTTATATGACATGAGTGCTGCATATACCAAGTGAAAAAACTGTAGAATAATGTGTATAAACTTCCTTTTCTTTTTGAGACGCATCTCGCTCTGTCTTCCAGGCTGGAGTACAGTGGTGCGATCTCAGCTCACTGCAACCTCAGCCTCCTGGGTTCAAGCGATTCTCCTGCCTCAGCCTCCTGAGTAGCTGGGACTAGAGGCACCTGCCACCACGCCCGGCTAATTTTTGTATTTTTAGTAGAGACAGAGTTTCACTATGTTGGCCAGGCTGGTCTTGAACTCCTGACCTCAGGTGATCCGCCCACCTCGGCCTCCCAAAGTGTTGGGATTACAGGCGTGAGCCACCACGCCCAGCCTAAACTTACATTTTTGTTAAGAAAAAACAAAGAAAGGAAACACAGCCACCCCCATATATCTAGGGTAGAGTCATAACAGAATTACGAACTTGAACTGTATGGAAGGAGACTGAGGAAAATCTGATGGCTGCTTGGAGGCTTTGCCGTGGCTCTAATGGCAGGAGTAAGGTCTGCTTCTCAGTTTCTGATCTCAGCCTTGGTTGGCAGGGGTCACCCTGTGAAAATCAAGGGCAGCCAGGGTGGGTCTGGCACAGGATTATTGGTTTACCCTGCAGGTGCTGCCTCTGGTTAGAAGCCCTTGGCCAATTACGAAGTGAGTGTGGCACAAGTTACAAAACTCATGAATGGAATCCTGCTCCTACCCCCAGTGCCCCACAATAGACAAGAATCCATATTGGCAAAGCAGTGCCACAGCTGCCCACTGTGGTGTGCAGGGTGATTTCCCAGGCGCCCGGCGACGGGCACGTTGCTGTCCAGCTTGTAGAGGAGGAACCTAAGATTCACAGAAGTGAGAGGACTTATTCAGACACCGTTCAAGAAGGAGTGAGGGCTGCTGCTTCTGCCAGGGCAGGCACCACATCTTACCTGTTGCAAAGCTTCATCCGGTCACATAAAGTGCCAGGTGCCAACTCTACTGTGAGAACGTGGGTTTCCAATCCCAGCTCTGCCCCATAGTTGCCATGTGGCCTCAAGGAAGTCCCTTAGCCTTCTGTCACCCCATTGTGGCTGCGCCTCAAGGGCCCCAGTTTCCTATGTGTAATTCCTGTACCAAGGCTGCAAGAGTTAAGTGAAATATTTTCTCCTAAACCAACGTTTGGGCTGGGCCAGGTGGCTCACGCCTGTAATCCCAGCACTTTGGGATGCCGAGGCAGGTGGATCATCTGAGGTCAGGAATTCAAGACCAGCCTGGCCAACACAGTGAAACCCCGTCTCACTAAAAATATTAAAAAATTAGCTGGGTGCGGTGGTGTGCACCTGTAGTCCCAACTACTCAGGAGGCTGAAGAATCACTTGAACCTGGGAGGTGGAGGTTGCAGTGAGCTGAGATTGCGCCACTGCACTCCAGCCTGGGCAATACAGTGAGACTCGGTCTCAAAAAAGCAAAAACAAACAAATGCCAACGTTTTCCTTTTTTTTAAGTTTTTGTTTTCTTTTCCTTTTTACCTTAGACTATGAGGAGATAAAAGCCAACGTTGTACTTATTCCATATCCAGGAGCTAAAGAAGCATTTTGTTGTTGAAGGGGCAAATAATTTTGAAGAGTGGGTTGTTTTGCCAATAAGCAGACCTTTATTTTTATTTTTATTTTTTTGAGACAAGGTCTCACTTTGTCACCTAGGGTGGAGTGCAGTGGCACAATCTTGGCTCACTGCAGCCTCAACCTCCTGGGCTCAAGTGATCCTTTCACCTCAGCCCCCAAAGTGGCTGAGACTACAGGTGCACACCACTGCATCTGGCCAATTTTTGTATTTTTAGTAGAGACAAGGTTTTGCCATGTTGCCCAGGCTGGTCTTGAACTCCTGAGCTCAGGGGATCTGCCCACCTCAGCCTCCCAAAGCATTAGGATTACAAGTATGAAGCAACGTGCCCGGCCACACGAAGTCTTGTAGTTGTTGAACTCAGCGCACATGCTAAACCAAAGCACACAGTTCTGCTCACGGAGCTGTATTGTCCACATCTGTTTATATTTCCATGAGGCTAACATAAAAGGATTCTCATCCCAGTTCTGTCCCTAGATAAGTCACTGAGCCCCTCCAAACCGCAGGTCCCATCTCCAAACCACAGGTCCCATCTCCAAACCGCGGGTCCCATCTGTAAGTGGAAACTTGAACCCACCTCTCAGATTGTCAAGAGGATTTGACGTGAACATGCCGGTGGGGCTTGGTGGGGGAGGAGCCAGTCACTAGGAGCTGCTGTAGCCACGGCTGGGGCTCAGTTCGCCCTGGGCTCCCTGCTGGTGTCAACTTCCCCCTCTTCCTAAAGGTGCCCCTGGGCGATGCACTCTGGGCTCCTCCTGCTGGCCTGCTTCCCCGGGCACCTGGCTTCCTCTCAAAATGTACCTGCCCCAACACTGGGTTTGTCAGATACGTGGTTGTCATTGTCACCACCACAGTAATTACTGCCATTTATTTAGTATTCGAAATGTGCCAGGTGCTTCTCATGTCTTTTTTTTGTCTTTTTTTTTGAAATGCAGTCTCGCTCTGTCGCCCAGACTGGAGTACAGTGGCGCCATCTCAGCTCACTGTAACCTCTACCACCCAGGTTCTAGTGATTCTCCTGCCTCAGCCTCCTGAATAGCTGGGATTACAGGTGTGCACCACCACACCCAGCTAACTTTTGTATTTTTAATAGAGAAGGGGTTTCACTATGTTGTTCTCCATGTTGGCCAGGCTGGTCTCAAACTCCTGGCCTCAGGTGACCCGCCTGCCTCGGCCTCCCAAAGTGCTGGAGATTACAGGCATGAGCCGGTGGTCAGGAGTTTGAGACCAGCCTGGCCAACATGGTGAAACCCCATCTCTACTAAAAATACAAAAAATAAGCTGGGCATAGTGGCGGGTGCCCTTAATCCCAGCTACCTGGGAGACTGAGGCAGGAGAATCACTTGAACCTGGGAGGCAGAGGTTGCAGTGAGCCGAGATCGTGCCACTGCACTCCAGTCCGGGTGACAGAGTGAGACTCTGTCTCAAAAATAAAATAAAAGAAATAAATAAAAAATATTATCTTCATGACAGCCCTGTCTAGTAGCTACTGTTAGTGCCTCATTTTACAGGTGAGGAAACAGGTTGCAGAGGGTTAGGTGACAAGCCACAGTCATACAGGGAGGAGGTGCGTCTGCTTCCTGAGCCAAGCTCCCACCTTACAGAGGCCTGGCCTTTGTCCCCTGCAGCCGCCGTGGCCCTCGGGGACGTCAGGCTGCTGCTGAGGCTTCTAGGCTGAGGAGTGGAAGAAAGGACCCAGGATCCCCACCCCTCCAGCCCCATGTGCCACGAGGCATTTCCTGTCCCTCTGGGCCTTCGTATCCCCCTCTGTGAAGTGAGCCACTCGAGCTGTGTGGTCTCCAAGGTCTCTGGCTGCCGATTCCCATGCACTTGATTCTAAATTGTGTTTATTGATTCCTGGGACATCGATGCTCATGGGATCAACATGTTCCTGTGATCTGGGCTCCGTGGCACAGGCACTTGAGACAGCACTCTAGATGGGAGTTGTGCGGGCATGTGAGGAGGCGCAGGTACGGGAAGGTGTGCTGCGTGTTTTATAAGGGCCTTAGCTGGGGGCCTGCCCCAGCGTGACCTCATTGCCGCCCCGCTCAGGTCACTGCCCAGCTGACCAAGACCAGGAGGCCCAGCTAGGGCCCAGCTCCTGCGTCACTGCGTCTCTTCTCTCCATTCAAACTTTGGACACTGATGACACAAGACTGTGTGCAGCTGCTCAACAGCGTCTAGCAGACCATGGGGAAGGGTCCGCGGGTAGGGGCCAGGGAGCAGCTGGCTGCCCGCCTCACTGCTAGGGTTGCCCTGGCCCGTCAGCTGGAAGGAGGAGCAAGTGCAGCAGGTTCAGCTGGAGCCAGTGTGAGGCCTGCCCCGTGCCAAGGGCCCATGGCGTCTCTGCTGTGTGTAGCCTTTACCTCGTCTCCTTCATGACAGCCCTGGAGAGCTGGAAGGCTGGGCACCACCATCACACCGTTTATGGCTGGGGCTCAAGACTCTACGAGCCTTGTGCGCGCGCCAGGGTGGGAAGCCAGACCCCACTCCTGGGGGACAGATGCCGATGTGTTGCTACTCCTACCTGCAGGTTGTCCCCCAGCCCAAGCTGGTGTGCATCATGGTGCGGGGCACAGGGTGGGCTCATTCCCACATCAGTGTGGGCATCCCCGGGGCGTATGTGAATAACTGTCTATTTCTATTGAAAAACAACTCTGCTCTGCTTACGGGGCTCCTGCTCGACCTTCTGTTTTGGAAAATTGGAGTTTTGGAGGAATTGAGCACTTTGTGGGTTTCAGTTCTCCAAACGTGCATGTTCAATCTCCATTGCTGAGAGCGACTGAAGATCTGAAAATCAGACAGTGGCTAGCACTGCCCAGAGGCCCCGTTATTAAAAGCATTTCAAGGCCAGGTGCGGTGGCTCACGCCTGTAATCCCAACACTTTGGGAGGCCGAGATGGGGCGGATCACGAGGTCAGGAGTTTGAGACCAGCCTGGCAAACATCGTGAAACCCCGTCTCTACTAAAAATACAAAAATTGGCCGTGCATGGTGGTGCGTGCCTGTAGTCCCAGCTACTCGGGAGGTTGAGGCAGGCGAATCACTTGAGCCCGGGAGGCGGAGGTTGTGGTAAGTTGAGATCGTGCCACTGCACTCCAGCCTGGGCAACAGAGCGAGACTCCATTTCAAAACAAAACAAAACAAACATTTCGGTGCCACTGGGGCTGCTGAGGGCCTGGGGCTGGTGCTGCGCCTGCATCTCCTTTCATTACAACCCCTGGGAAAGGGGGGTGGTCAATGTCCTTTCCCCTCCCTGAGGAAACTGAGGTGTTGAGCTTGTATTTCTCTGCACTGGTTCAGTAGTAATAGGGACCCTCCAGCGCACCAGGTGATGTCTGTGACGTGGCACTGGGAGGCAGGAGCAGGCTGGGAGTTAGGGAGGCTGATGTCTGAAGTCTGATGTGGGGAAGTGCTGCCCCTCCCAACCCCGCTCCCTGGGAACCAACGCTCCACCCCTTTGCCCCGCTGCCTCCACACCCCTTTCCTCTGGCTGTGAATTTCTCCATTACCAAGTGGGCCCATCAGATCTGGAATTTGGTCAGTTAGGTGCTTCTCCCAGTAAAGCAGCTACTACGCTGGGTACTGGGTACTGTGCTGGGTAGATTTTGGATGGGATTCTTGAGAGCATCCGGCAAAGTTGCTGCAGGAAAGGGCCAGTCACTGCCTGCCAGTCTCGGCACCTGTGAGCCCGTGAGATGACATTTCTCAAATTCCAGCCTCACTCTGTGGGCCAGACAGCCCTTCTGATCTATGAGCTGCCAACCTGAGCCTTTTGATGACACTGACCCCAAGGGTTCCCTGCAGCCCTATGTACTCCTGAGAACCTGGTGGCCCCTCTCTGGCCTCCGAGACCCTGACCTGGGTGCCCACTGCCCCTCATCCCTACACAGGAGATGCTGGGGTGACTCCTCTCTTGGTAAACCAAGGCTCTGGTCGCTGAGGATGGGGCTGGTCCTGTGCCAGGGTGCCCCCAGGTGCTGACCTTGGCTCCACTGTGGTTGGGCACCAGGCATGGTGGGGGTGCTGAGCAGACAGAGCCCTGCCCTCCCGGGCCCCGAGCCCCGGGCTTGCAGAGGAGGCAGAGGAGGGAGGTGGTGATGGCAGGACCAGAGCAGCACCAAGGGCTGTGTGAGCGCAGCTGGGAGGATGGGACCTGCCTGGGTGCATGGCTCTGGGGCCTCCGGGAGAAAGAGGCATGTGAACCCTAATTTGTAGGTTGATCAGGGCCAGCTCCCAGGGGAGCATGAAGGCAAGGACTCAGGGTGCTGTGAGGGCCTCTGGGTCACACAAAGGTGACCAGTACCAGGGCTGGAGGGCAGGGGGTCCAGCTGGGAGGGGCTCATCCTGCCCTTTTCCTGCGGCCCCCCACCTCCTGCCCAGCCTCCCCTCCGAGGGAGCCCCTGCTCCTTCCAGCCTCAAGACCCTCGGCGGTCCCCAGAAGGCCAGCTATTGAGCTGTCCCAAGGTCACTCAGGATGTCCAATAATTGTCCTAACACTTTACCTGCTGTGGAACAGTAATGAGAGGGTTTTCATTATTTGCGGGTGAGTGCTCCTGGCAGATGCCGACAGCCAGCAGATGTGGAGAGTCCGAGGTGATTTGTAAGGGCCGGTTCATCTGATGCTCGGTAATTGCCCCAGGCGACGTTGTCACTCAGAGGCTCCTCCTGGCCTGCTGAGATGAGGTAAAGGTCAGTTCAAAGATCCAGTTTGGGCCGGGCATGGTGGCTTAGGCCGGGCGCAGTGGCTAATGCCTGTAATTCCAGCTCTTTGGGAGGCCAAGGAAGGTGGATCACCTGAGATCGGGAGTTCAAGACCAGCCTGGGCAACATGGTGAGACCCCATCTCTACTAAAAATACAAAAATTAGCCGGGCATGGTGGTGGGCACCTGTAATCCCAGCTACTCGGGAGACTGAGGCAGGAGAATCGCTTGAACCCGGGAGGAGGAGGTTTCTGTGAGCCAAGATTGTGCCATTGCCTTCCAGCCTGACTGACGGAGTGAGACTCTGTTTCAAAAAAAAAAAAAGATCCAGTTTGGCCACAGGAAATGGGAGCAAATCCCCACTCTCGTGAGACTCCTGGGGAGGAGGCAGCGTGTTGAGGTGGGGGCCATGTTCTCAGAGGGGCTGTCTGACAGCCAGGACCCTGCAGAAGGCCCCTTCCCCAAGGTTCTTGGGTGGTGGGGTGGGAAACAGCCCATCCCAGAGCTGGGCTTGTCCCTCTTTGCAGGGGCTCTTGATGCAGCTCTTTGCAAGGCTTGCTGGGGTCCTGGAGCTGTGCCTGACTAGGGCTTTCCTGATATTTTGAAATTCTTGTACTCCGTGCCTCCCAAGGCCAAGTCTGTGACATCCTGTGGCAGGCCCCACTGAGGGATAACAAGGATTTGCTTCCTCAGCTGTCCTGGTCAGCCTGGGCTGCCATAACAAGTGCCATTGATGGAGGACTTCAACAGCAGATGTTCATTTTTTCACAGTTCTGGAGGCTGGAAGGCTGATATCAGGGGTCAGCATGGCCAGTTTCTAGTGAGATCCCTTTTCTGGGCTTGTAAGCAGGTGCCGGCTTGCTGTGTGCTCACACGGCCTCTTTGTGCATTCATGGAAAGAGAGAGCAGGAGTGCTCTTTGGTGTCTCTTCCTCCTAGGACACGTCCTATCATGAGGAAGTCCCACCCTTATGCCTTCATTTTACCTGAATTACTCCACAAAGGCCCCATCTCCAGATGCAGTCACATTGGGGGTTAGGACTCCCTGTCTGGGCTCACAGGCCTTGCTGCTTACAAGCTGTGTGACCTTGGTCAGGTCTCTGTCTCCTGAGGCCTCCATCTTCTCCTTCTAGAGTGGAGATAATGGTTCTTGCCTCATAGGCTCATTTGCCCAGTGAGTACGACTTATTGAGGGCCACCTGTGAGCCAGGCACCTGGCCCTTGGGGATGTGCATAAGGGACAGCAAATACTTTGGGCACGAGGACAAAATCAGATCATGGATCTTGAGTGACACCACCGTCCTTATCCAGAGGCAAGGCTCAGTGTAATGTTGTATTAATATTTTACTCTTTAAACAATAGTGCATACTTTATTTTCAGTAACTTAAAATAAGGAAGAGGCAACCTGGGGCTGGTCCCTGGTGATCAGAATGGGTCTCTGGTGACAGCTCAAAGGGGGGTGTGGTCCAGGGCACAGAAAGAACCCAACGGGAGGGCACTTACCCTAGCATTTCACATCAGATTTTTCAGGGACAGATTTCATCTCTAAAACTAGTACTTGATATTATAAGAGCATATAGGTTGAATGAACTTATGTTGGCATTTCAAAGGAGGCCAGTGGCTTAAGAGTCCCAAAGTGAGTTCTGTGACTTACTCATCTTTCATCCACATCTGAAGTTGTGTTTGGAATAACAGATGTGAGGCACTGTCATCTCACCGTCACATCGATTGCTCACTGTTCTGAGAAGGTCACATCATCATTCATTAGCAATAATTAGTCCCCGGGGACCCCCTGCACTTCTTCACTCAACTGCTCCATTAACTTGGGTGCGAGTCACACATTCCAGGTGCCAATCAATGGAGATCTATCCATAATGTACAAGGTGATGCTATTAGTTACAATATATTAACTGCCTAATTTAAAAATAAAAAAAGCCATCTTTATGAAGGGCAATTAACCACTAAGTGTAGTTGATAATTCATAAACCTCTGATTAGGAAAGACAAATAGTAAGAAAGGAATTAATCACTTGTGCTATTGAAGAAGACGTTGCCGGCCTCTTGTCTGCATTCACTATGTGGTCAGCAGATCTACATGTTTCTTCCTAAATTGCACCTGTCAGCTCCACGACTGGGGGTCTGGAGGCTTATTTCAGCGCAGAAACATGTTTTTCATCACTGAGGCCTGTCTGTTTCTGGTGGGGGTTGTAAGGAGGCTGCAGGCTCAGGACACCCTCAGGGAATTCGCGGGTGAGGTCATTTAGACTTCTCCATCAGTCAGTCGTTCAGCAAATGTTTATGGGGGATTGTGAAATGCCAAGCCCTGTGGGAAGCCCCAGGGATGCCGTGGAGACCCGAGCAGATTCATGCCTAAACTCCTGGAGTTCGGAGGCCAGTAAGAAACACAACAGATGCATAAATCAGATGACTGGAGACACTGGTTAGTGTTATAAACAAAAACTGACAGACAGGGTGTGGCAATGTCACACAGGATGGTGGGAGGAGGGGACATCGGCCTGAGTCCTACCAGCTTTTCCCAATAGCTGTCACTACCACTCAGGGCTGTGTTTGGGGCCCTCCCTCAGTAGTGGGGAATCGTGCCTGGCTTATCTGCCTGTATTTTTGTTTTTGTTTTTGTTTTGAGACAGTCTCACTCTGTGGCCCAGGCTGGAGTGCAGTGGCTTGGCTCACTGTGACTGCCTCCTGGGTTCAAGCGATTTTTCTGTCTCAGCCTTCTGAGTAGCTAGGACTACAGGTGCCCGCCACCACACCCGGCTATTTTTTTTTTTTTTTTTTGTATTTTTAGTAGAGACATGGTTTCTCCATGTTGACCAGGCTGGTCTTGAACTCCTGCCCTCAAATGATCCACTCACCTCAACCTCTCGAAATGCTGGGATTACAGGCGTGAGCCACCGTGCTCTGCCTTATCTGCCCTCTCAGTGGTTCTCCACTCCAGCCTCATTTTCTGGCTCCACTTTCCACATACCCCACGCTGCTGCTCGGATAGTTCTTTCTATCCGAGAGGGCGGGGCCAGTGCACACCTGCCTGTGCGCAAGGTGGGCTGCCCCTCCCACCACCTCGCCTGCCCTTTCCTGCCGTCTCCTTGTCCATCCCTCAGGTCTCCAGTTGGGCCTGAATCCCTAGTCTTTAAGACCCCACCCTGGGCTGTGTCCTTTCCCCACTATGCGGGAGAGCTCCAGAGTGCCGATTTGCTGTTCCTGACTCCACTGTGAGTAGATAATCAGCTCCACCTCCAAAGTCTCAGGCTCAAGAGGGGAAACAGAAAGCCCTTGACATTTCTGGGCTTCAGTCCCTCACCCATAACATGGATACATGCCATTCACTCTGGGTTCAGTTTGAGTTGAGTTTTTAGTTGGGTCTCACTTGCTCAGAGGGAAGTTGATTTCAAGCTGTAGTTCTAGTAACTGGGTTGAATGTGCGTGTATTCCTTTCCTTGGGGCCACATCTGTAAACAAAACTTGAGCCACATGCCTCCTCTCTATGTGTATTTTCTATAAATTTTAAATTACGCATTTAACACTGTATTGCTGTTTTGCTTAGACTGTAAAAAATATGCAGTTTGAAAGAATAGGTGAAGAGCCAAGACGTCTGCATCTTTGGAGCTCAGTGAAATGTGTGTGTTTCGGGACCTGTCTGAGAACAGCGCCGGATGCAATTAGCATGGCTGATTAATTTTACTAGGGTTTCTTAAAACCTTCGGCCCTTGGGCTTGCAGCTTGATGTCTTTTCTACGAGTCCACACTGCAGCTCGATGCAGATGTCAGATATGACCACTGCCTTGTTGGGGCCGGTTTGTCCAGGGAGGCCTCTTGTGATCTGGGTGAGGGAGCCAGCCAGGTCCAGCCTGTCACCCTCCCCCCAGGTCTGAGTGACCCACCCCGCCCACCTCTGCAGGTTCCTCTAACGTGCTCTGGTCCCTTCCTGGTGGGTGCCAGGTCCTCCAGCCTGCTCTCCCTGCACAGAAGCACCACATCCTGGCTGTCTCTCTTGCTTCCCCAGGGAGGCCTCCCCTTGCCTTCCTACCCCACCTTGTCACCCTCTGTCTGCTCACCCTGTTTGTGTTCTGCAATAGTGCCTCTCTCTTATCAGTCACAAATTGCCCTTCCTTCGTGGGGTCTCTTGTTTGGTGCCCTCCTCCTACCCCAGCCTGGATAGTGGCCTGGAGATCCAGGACCTTGTCCATGCTCACGACTATAGCTCTGTGCACCAGGCCAGTGCCAGGCACATAGTAGGCGCTCAGTGACAGTTTGCAGAAGGGTGGATGTTATTTCATTTGGTGCATTCTGAGAACTTGCCCAGGTGCAGCCTGGATTCGCGGGTCTCCTGTGAAGTCAGGAGGGAAGAAGCTCGGTGCCGCCGGCCAGTGGCAGCATCCTCAAGTTCATGAGACCTCCAGGCTGGGTTTGAGCAGGGTCCAGGTCCTGTCTGTCCGTTCCGGAATAGTTGGTGTCCCTGATGACTTTGGCAAACCTTTCTCCATTGACAGTGATGAGAAGACAAACCTTGTCTCGGGCCATCTGCCTTTGTACTTTTTGGGAAATATGGATCCAGAGTTAGTAAGGCGTAGACGTGTGCAGCTCGTTTACAAGTGGAAATACTAAGTGTGATGGAAAGGGACAGAGAAATAGCTGTGGACACTCAGAGGTGGCCCCTAGCCAGGCTGAGCAGGATTGTGGAGAGGAGGTATTGCATGGCTCTCAGGGGCTGGGTAGAAGTGGCACAGGTGGGCCAGGCATGGCGGCTCACACCTGTAATCCCAGCACTTTGGGAGACCTGAGGTCAGGAGTTCGAGACCAGCCTTACTAACATAGTGAAACCCCGTCTGTACTAAAAATACAAAAAATTAGCGTGGTGTGATGGCAGGCACCTGTAATCCCAGCTGCTCTGGAGGCTGAGACAGGAGAATCGTTTGAATTTGGGAGGTGGAGGTTGCAGTGAGCTGAGATCATGCTACTGCACTCCAGCCTGGGCAACAAGAGCGAGACTCTGTCTCAAAAATAAAAATAAAAATAAAAAAAAAGAAGTGGCACAGGTGGAGATGCGGGGGGACAGAGCTGCATCCCAGGCAGGGGGAGAGGCAATGAAAAGGGAGGTCAGGTGGGGAACCTCAGGGAGCCTCAGGTGTATGAAGTCCAGTGAGGACGGAAAGAGTTGGGGCGTAGTATGGGGTCCTCTGAGAAGGGGTCTGCTTCAGCTCAGAAATCTCAGTCTGAACACACCCGGGGTCAGCCAGGGCCCCCTCAGGGGTTCGCAGTGGCCTGGCCTGTTCTGGACTTTGCTGGATGCCCTCTGAGAAGCACCGCGCAGCCTCCTTCAGAGGCCCCACACTCCACGTACTGACTGCCCGGGCCCGTGTCTCCGTTGCTGCAGACTGAAGGGCTCCCGGCTGAAGGTGAGGTTCTGCACCAATGAGTCACAGAAGTCCCGGGCAGAGCTGGTGGGGCAGCTTCGGAGGCTGGGATTTGACATCTCTGAGGGGGAGGTGACCGCCCCGGCACCGGCCGCCTGCCAGATCCTGAAGGAGCGAGGCCTGCGACCATACCTGCTCATCCACGACGGTAGGCCTGCTGGGCACCGGGACCTCACGGGGGTGAAAGCTCCCCTTTCCCAGGGTGGGGGCTGTGCAGAGGGCCTCTTTCACTGGGCTGGACCGCTGACTGAGCTAGGCCACCAACACTCATGGGCGGGGGCAAAAACCTCATGGGACTTCCTGCTGGGGGCTGGGGGCAAGTTAAGACCCAGCCCTGTCCATTCCTTGGCCTCACACCAGAGGGTCCTTAGAGCAGGTTCTGGATGGCTCCTGGGAGGAAAATCCTAAGCTCTCTTTCCTGATCTAGGATGGATCAAGGGACCAGGGAATTGTCAAGGGGGTGGAGTTCTAGCTCCTGTTGAGAAAGAGACAGAGAGAGAGAGCGAGAGAGTATCAGTGAGAAGCTACATTGAGGTCCATAGCTTCTAACGTCTGGCACCATAGCCTTGAACTATGTGAAAACCAGCTCTACTCTTTGGAGCAGTTTGCAAATGGCTGTAGGAACAAGGTTTGCATCCTGATTTTAGTCTGAATGCAAGAACAGAGAGCCCCTTTGACCCTCAGTGGGGAGGTTGTTTTGGAATGAAGCAGAAGGAACAATATTATCTGGTGCCTCCTGAATATTTAAAAAGAAGAGACATTAGCAATTCCAGACACTTCTCCGTTGGTCCACTGCGCCTTCTCCTTCCTCCGCACTTGATATGTTTTTTTAACAAACCACTAGGCAGAGGCAAGCATGGTTTTTCCTTTCCAGGGCAAGGCGGGGCCTCTCAAGAAGTGGCGGGGTGCCCCCTGTAAAGCCTGAATGTTGACTTCATAGACCTGGTGCCAGTGAAGGCTGACATGCCTGGCCTTTAGAAATCATGTTTCTCAAAATACTTTCTCCGTAATTTAGGATCCCTGCTAGTGTCTTTAGAACATGGTCTTCAAAGAAAGAAGATTTAAGAAAAATTATCTTCCCCTATCCTTCAGAAAAGGGTTGCTGGACCTGGGAACAGAGTTGGTGGATTTTCTGTCTAACATTTTATGAAAAATTTCAAGCATACAACAAAGTTCAAGTAATTTTTACTTGGAATAGTTTATTTTTTATTTTTATTTTTTTGTGACAGAGTCTCGTTCTGTCACCCAGGCTGGAGTATAGCAGTGGTATGATCTTGGCTCCCTGTGACCTCTGCTTCCCGGGTTCAAGCGATTCTTCTGCCTCAGCCCCCCGAGTAGCTGGGGTTACAGGTGCGTGCCACCATACCTGCCTAATTTTTGTATTTTTAGTAGAGATGGGGTTTCACCATGTTGGCCAGGCTGGTCTTGAACTCCTGCCCTCAGGTGATCCACCCACCTAAGCCTCCCAAAGTGCTGGGATTACAGGAGTGAGCCACCGCCCCCTGCCTTACTTGGCATAGTTTTATACCCTTCACCTAGGTTGTCAATGACATTTTTTGATATTTTCTTCACTTTATATCTGTCCATCCCTCGATCTGTCTGTCCATGTTATTATTTAGATGCATTTCAGAGTAAAATGCAGACACAGGTATACTCCCCTAAACACTTCAGCATATCGTTAGAGTTCGGTATTTGTTTACAGTTTTTCCTGTTGATGTAAAATATACATACAATGAAATGTACACACCTCAAGTGTACTATTGCTGAGTTTTGACAAATACATACACCCATGGAACCCAGCCCTGTGAAGAGCTAGACCATCCCCATCACTGACAGCTCTGACAGCTACCTCGCGCATTGCCCAGGCGATCTGCACCTCCTGTCCCCTTAGAGGCAACCAGTGTTTGGGTTTTTTTCATTATAAATAAGTTTTCCTATTCTAGAATTTTATGGAACTAGAATCATACAGTATATAAATGTACTGGGGCCTCCAGTGCTACCCCCAGGCTGAATGATTCATTAGAAGGACTCACAGAACTTTGAAAAAGTATTACTCTCAGTTAGACTTATTATCATGAAGGAATAAAGATTAAATTCAGCAAAGAGAGGAGACACGTGGGGCAAAGTCTAGGAGAAGACAGGAGTGAGCTTCCAGTTGTCCCTTCGAAGTGGAGTCCTACTGGGCACACTTGATTCTCCCAGCGATGATGTATGACAACACGTGGGAAGCACTGGCCACCAGGGAAGCTCACTGGAGCCTCAGTGTCCAGGGTTTTTGTGTAGACATTGGCACCTGCGTGACTGACCTTAGCAACTCAGTCTCCAGCCCCGCAGAGTCCAAACTGATACAGCTCGGCCAGGGCGTCAGACATACACAAACAGGTGTTCACCATAAGCCAAGCTGTTAGCGTAAATGATCTGGCCAGACTGAGAGAGCAGGGCCCAAGGCCTCGAGCATACAAAACCCCTCTTATCAGGCAGGACATTGCCGTGGTTCAGAGGTTATCTCCTAGAAGCCAGTCCTGAAGACAGGCCTTTTTTGGAATGTACAGGGTTTGAGCAACCTAGTCCTGCTGAATTAACCCTTTCTATCACAGTAGTGTTTTGTGTAAGGCTTCTTTTACCCAACATAATGTTTTTGAGATTCATCCATATTGTTGCTTGTATCAGCAGGGTTGTTCATTTTTATTGCAGAATAGTATTCCATTGAGTGAACAGACTACGGTTTATCCATTCATATGTTGTTGATACCTGGATTGTTACCAGTTTTAGTCTATTATGAACAAATCTGTTCTGAACATTCTTACACAGTTCTTTTGGGTAAATACCTAGCAGTGAAATTACTGGGTCATAGGGTACGTGTATGTTCACCTTTATAAAATACTGCCAGACCTTTTTTACAGATGGATTGTACTATTTTACACTTCTTCCATCTGTTGCAGCTGTTCAGTATCCTCACCAGACCTTGGTGTTATCAGTCTTTTTAATTCTCACCATTCTGGTGGGTATGAAATGGGATCTCATTGGGTATTTCAGTTCCTTCCTGCCTTCCTTCCTTCCTTCCTTCCTTCCTTCCTTCCTTCCTTCCTTCCTTCTTTCTTTTCTTTCTTTTCTTTCTCTTTCTTTTTTTTTGACAGAGCCTCACTCTGTTGCCCAGGCTGGAATACAGTGGCACAATCTCAGCCCACTGCAACCTCTGCCTCCCAGGTTCAAGTGATTCACCTGCCTCAGCCTCCTGAGTAGCTGAGATCACAAGTGCCCACCACCATGGCTGGGCTAATTTTTGCATTGTTAGTAGAGACAGGGTTTTGACCATGTTGGCCAGGCTGGTCTCGAACTCTTGACCTCAGGTGATCTGCCCACCTTGGCCTCCCAAAGTACTGCGATTACAGTCATGAGCCACCATGCCTGCCCTGCCCGCAGTTTATTTTTAATTTAGAAAGGTCGACATCTAATCCTAAGAGATATGACAGCATGTTTCTTCTAGGATCTGAAGACACAAAGCCAATGATTTGATGTATCCTTGCAAATTTTCCTATTTTAATTTAAAATGGGAGAAGACAAAGAAGGAGAAGGAGGAAGAGAGTTTCCTGAGGGAGCTGGTGAACTGGGCCTGTGGGGATGGAATTCTGCTTTTTCTTCAGGACATATGTGTGGGGTCGCCTGAAATGTGTCAACAGTTCTTACAGTTTGGGACCAGTAGTGCCAACCCTCCAAGGCTTGCAGGCAGCCCCGTTTCCTCTTGCTGCAGGCTCTCAGTGTCTTCTGAGCAGATTTTCCCACTTAGTTGCAAAGCTGTGGGTTTCCTGCCTGTGATAGTGACCTCAGGGAGCTCCTGGGGCTGATGCGGTATTGGGATGGAGGGTCCTGGGTGGGTCCATCTTTCTCCTCATAAGGCCTCTGTGAGGAGCCAGATTCCCTCCTCTGTCAAATAGGAATAACACCCTTCTGTGGCCACCTCCCATGGTAGCTGTGAGGATCAGAAAGAAATGCATCTGAGAAAGGGGGAGGATATATGAAAGGTGTCCCTGTAGGAGACGGGGAGGTAGGCCACATCCTCCCAGGGCTCCGTTGCACTCTTTCTCTCTCTTTCCAGGAGTTCGCTCAGAATTTGATCAGATCGACACATCCAACCCAAACTGCGTGGTAATCGCAGACGCAGGAGAAAGCTTTTCTTATCAAAACATGAATAACGCCTTCCAGGTGCTCATGGAGCTGGAAAATCCTGTGCTCATGTCACTGGGAAAAGGGTAAGTTGGCTCCAGGGAAAGTCATTTCTGAGTGCTGTAGATGAGGCTGTGCTAGTCTCCGACGTGTGGAATCAGGCAGAGAAGGAAGCAGAAGGGGATGTGCGGGGAGCACCGGTGACCTTCTTCTCCCTCCCTTTTTCATGCTTTCTCTCTTCATTTCTTTATTCCTCTCCTTTAATCATTTTTTTTAGGAAATAGGAACACTCTGTCTTCAGGAACCGGTTGATGAGGCTTCCACGTGGAGTCTAGACTAGGAGAGGGCGTCACTGCAGATGGAGATCCTCTGGAGATCTCAGAGGCCAGGTGTTGATTGTCCCAAGTTTAGAGCAAAGAAGGAGAAGGTGCGTTTGCATAGGGTGCAGCAGGATGTTGGAGAATGCTCTCCAGGGTTGTCTAATTAGTAAAAAAAATAGGCTTGAGGCCTACCCAGTCTGGGCACTGACAGTCTCTGGCCACAGATCACTGTCTCTGTAAAGGTGTGATTTTGTGATCAGTGTTTTATCTGAGCCTCTAGCACGTGCCTTGCCATCTCTTTCTTAAACAAAACAGTGTTGGTTATTTTTAACATTTTTCTTACACTGAGATAGCACATGTTCATTGAAGAAAAATTAGACAATACCGATGAGCAAAAGAAGAAACCAGAAAATATTTTTAGTCCCACTGCACGAGGAAAACACCTGTCACTATTTTGGTGTATGTCCTCACAAGTGGCTTCCTGTGCGAATAGACCATTATGGATGGAGGTGTTCACAGCGTTGGTGTCATGCTTGACCTTGTTTTGTCACCCGTTTTTTATTGTTCACCAAACAATATTTGTGAATGACTTAGCATGCAGCAAATGGATATGTCTTGGGGCATGGTTATCTGTTGTGTGGCTATCTTTTTTTTTTAGACTGAGTCTCGCTCTGTCACCCAGGCTGGGGTGCAGTGGCGTGATCTCAGCTCGCCGCAACCTCCACCTCCCGGGTTCAAGCGATTCTCCTGCCTCAGCCTCCTGAGTAGCTGGGATTATAGGTGCCCGCCACCACACCCAGCTAATTTTTGTATTTTTAGTAGAGACGGGGTTTCACCATGTTGGCCAGGATAGTCTCGATCTCCTGACCTTGTAATCCACCTGCCTCAGTCTTCCAAAGTGTTGGGATTAGAGGCGTGCCGCCGCACCCGGCCTCTTGTAATTTTTTTCTTTCTTTTTTTTTTTTCTGCTTATAAGTTTATTCAATGCAAAAATAATTTACTGAGGTGGCTGACCACATCCACGACCAAATACTCTAAACTGAAATTCGGTTGCTGACCCAGCCCCAGCCTCAGCTTTCTCATTGACACCGGGGGGGACAGCGCTCCATCTGTGGGTGTCTCTCTGTCTGTGGGTGTCTCTGTCGGTGTCTCTCCTGTCTGTGGCTATCTCCATCTGTCTGTGGGTGTCTCTGTCTGTGGGTGCCTCTCCCCATCTGTGGGTGTCTTTCCCCATCTGTGGGTGTCTTTATCTGTGGGTAGTTCCTCTGTCTGTGGGTGTTCTCTGTGGTGTCTCTGTGAGTTCCTGTGTGTGGGTGTTCAGGGTGTTTTCATCTGTATCTCTGTATCTCTGTGGGTGTCTCTGTGGGTGTCTCTGTCTGTGAGTGTCTCTCCCATCTGTGGGTGTCTCTGTCTGTGGGTGTCCTTGTCTGCGGGTATCTGTCTGTGGGTGTCCCTGTCTGTGGGTGTCTGTCTGTGGGTGTCTGTGGGTGTCCCTGTCTGTGGGTGTCTGGTCTGTGGGTGTCTGTCTGTGGGTGTCTCTGTCTGTGTGTATCTGTCTGTGGGTGTCTCCCATCTGTGGGTGTCTCTGTCTGTGGGTGTCTCTGTCTGTAGGTGTCTCCCTGTCTGTGGGTATCTCTCCCCATCTGTGGGTATCTCTCCTCATCTGTGGGTATCTCTCCCCACCTGTGGGTGTCTCTCCCCATCTGTGGGTGTCTCTGTCTGTGGGTGCCTCTGCCTGTGGGTATCTCTCTGTCTGTGCGTATCTCTCCGCCTGTGGGTGTCTCTCCCCGTCTGTGGGTGTCTCTCCCCATCTGTGGGTGTCTCTCTGCCTGTGGGTGCCTCTCTGTCTGTGGGTGTCTCTCCCCGTCTGTGGGTGCCTCTCTGTCTGTGGGTGTCTCTCCCCATCTGTGGGTGTCTCTCCCCATCTGTGGGTGTCTCTCCTCATCTGTGGGTGTCTTTCCCTGTCTGTGGGTGTCTCTGTTGGCTTCCCCTCTTGTGGGTCTTGCAGGTCAGTCATGCTGCAGACCTTTAGGCCGCAGCCTGCCAGTCTCCAGATGGCTGTGGCATGGGATAGCAGACACCCTCTCCAGGGGCAGATGGTGGTAATCACAGAGATTCTGGATACCCGGGTGGGTGAGGTACCAGTAGAAGTGTCTCCAGGCAAACTTCCTTCATGCAGCCTCAGGACTTGAGAGACTGCATGACCTTCAGGACATGAAGGTTGGGCACATTCTCATCTGCCAGCTCTGGGTCTTAGGCAGGTGGACATTCTTGGCCACCATGACTCCCTCCTTAAAAAGGAGTTCATAAATAGCAGTCTGGTTCTTCTTAGGCATCAACATCTCTGCGGCTGTAGGGTCCAGGGCTGGAAAGGGCAATTTTTTTCTAACTGATCCCTGCTAATGGCATCTAGATTGTTCCTGGTTTTTCACCATAGTAGGGCTGTGATGAGCCTCTTGGTGCATTTCAGATGACATCTCTGGATACAGTTACAGAACAAGCATTTTTGAAGTTCTTGAGGCATGTTGCCAAGTTGTTTCCAGAAAGCTGCACAGATTTATTCTGCACAGCCTAGAATTCTAGAATCACAGGGTTCTGCTGCAGCTAGAATTCTAGAATCGCAGGCTCCTAGGGTTGCAAGGACCCTTTGGAGTGTCTACCTCCTCTCGTGAAGTGTGGGAATTCATGGCCATGCAGAGGGAAGCGCTTCAGCTTTGGGGCCGGTGACGGCAGTTTCACTGCCTCTGCTTGCTGTGTGGGACCCACTGATGGAACAGACGAAGGGATTTTTGTCCTGGCCATTGGCCATTGCCATGCACTTTGCGTACCCCATTTTGTGTAATTCTGACTACAACCTTGTGGGCTCTAGGCAGGTCATTGCCGTTGTGCAGGTGGGGTGTTAGGCCACAAGAGATGAAATAAGCTGCTGTCCCTAGCTGTTGAGTGTTGATAGGACCCTAGGGTTTTTCCGGCATGTAATAAGTCAATTCCCCGACCCTGTGCTTGTTACCTCTAAGCTACATTCTAGAGCAGACTTTTTGCCCACACAAGCCTTAAATGTGGGCTGGGGACGGTAGCTCATGCCTGTAATCCCAGCACTTTGGGAGGCCAAGGTGGGCAGGTCACCTGAGGCCAGGGGTTCAAGACCAGCTTGGCCAACATGGTAAAACACTGTCTCTACTAAAAATACAAAAATTAGCCAGGTGTGGTGGTGCACACCTATAGTCCCAGCTACTCGGGAGGCTGAGGCACGAGAATTGCTTGAACCTGGGAGGCAGAGGTTGCAGTAAGCCAAGACCATGCCATTGCACTCCAACCTGGGCAACAGAGCAAGACTCCATCTCAAAAACAAACAAACAAACAAACAAAACCTTAAATGTATTTTTGAGGCTGTGTTTAAAAATGGGGAGATTTTACACAAAATATCCAGATTTCTGGATTCTTTGAAGAATCAGAAGGTCTGAAGATACTGAGCCTCACATTCCTGCACACACAGCGGCGTGGCTAGAGCCACTGCCTCCATTAGTTTCAGTTTACCACAGACCCCACCCCTCCCTGTTGTCCCTGTCTCCAGACCGCAGAGTCAGTTGCCATTGATCATGTGCGTTTGTTGTTTTTTCAAAGTAGAGAAGTATTTCTTTCACGCTTGTTGTCTCTATCAAAAACGGGCAAGTGAAAGATATTTCAAGAAATCAAAGAGGATTTTCTTTATAGTAACTACAAATTTCTAGTGTGTTTCTCATATAAATAAAATGTGTCCTGTATGTAGTCAGGGTTCCTCAGAGAAGCCCGAAGCTACAGAACATAGATATAGAGAGAGATTGACTGTGGAAGCTTGGCGAGTCCAAAATCTGCAGGGTAGGGCTGGCAGGCTGGGGACTCAGGAGCGCATGGCCGCGGAGTCCTAAGGCGGTGCGCTGTGGAATTCTTGCTCGGGGAAGATCAGTCTTTGTTCTAGTAAAGCCTGCAACTGGTTGGATGCGGTCCACCCACACTGCGGAAGGGAATGTACTCTCCTTCTAGTTCACCAGTTTAAATGTTAATCTCATCCAAAAACGCCTTCACAGAAACATCCGGAATAATGTTTGACCACATATCTGGGCACCGTGACCCAGCCAAGTTGACATATTAAATTAACCCTTGTAGTCCCTTTTTAAATTTACACCCATTGCAACTTAGGTCGCTGCTATGGAGCAAGCCACAGAACCTGGCCTCTTCACTCATTTCCCCGGGCTGACCCATTAGGCCTTTGAGTCACCAACACCCACCTCACTAGAGAACATGCATAAGGAAGAACCTCTGCTGTGATTCGTCAGTGTTAACACTTTTTTCTTTAAAGATGTCTCATGCCGAGCTTGGTGGCACACGCCTGTAATCCCAGCACTTTGGGAGGCTGAGGTGGGAGGATGGCTTGAGCCCAGGAGTTCAAGACCAGCCTGGGCAACATAGTAAGATTCCATCTCTACAAAAAAGAAAAAAAAAAAAGTAGTCTCATAATTATGACAAACCACTATTCCAGATCATGGATAATAATAGTCAGAACAGTTACATTGTTGAAAAAGGAAAAAAACAAAAATGGAAGCAGTCGCTTTCAGCTTTGTAATACTGCAGCAAATGTCATAGTAGACAAGGATTTGTTTAGAGTGGGAGATTAGTGGGATCTCTGCTGACGGGGGTTCTGGCTGTTTAAAACCACAGGAAGGAACTGGCAGTTTTAGGGGCTAGGTCCCAGCTTTTCAGGACAGTCCTAGGACCCGCAAAGAGCTGCCATCACCGTGCTGTCCTCGGCTGTGGGTCACTGCTGGTAAGGCCTGTCCTACACTGCAGGACGCAGGGGCACAGGCTGAGCGGCTCCCACCAAGGAGGCAGGAGCAGCGGGTGGAGGCGCCGGGGCGGACTGTCCCTCTCCTGGAAATGGAGTGATTTACATTTGGCATCTGTTTGGACCGGAGAGTGGGAATTGGCTTTGTAATTTCTTCTGTCATGCCGCTCTCAGAAAATTAAGCTGTTTACCCGACAGACTATGGAAGGTTAATGGCTCTTCTGGGAAAGGTCAAGTGGTCATTTGCAGGGAGGCTGTGCTGAATAATCGGAAACGGCAGAAGAATAAAGCCTAAAATCGCATCTGACTCCTCCTCCCGGGCTTCCCCCTTTCTTTCCAGCATCCACGGGTTCCTCTTTGTGGCTAGAACATTCACGTCCTAAGTGGGGCTGCCATTGGCTGGGTTAAACCAGTCACAGGAGAAATACATTGCATCTCGTGTGTGTGGAGATGACCAGGCCTTCATATTTAAAAAAATTTTAAGTGCTTATATTTGCTGTGTCTCTAAAAAAATGTTTTCAGGTAACCGTTGGCCTCAAAATGCCTTTTTGTTTTTCTGAATGAATAAGGAATAAAGAAAAATTCTGGGCACTATAAAATCAAGCCCAGATTCAGTTTTTTAAAAAAGAAATGTTAAAAGTTTCTCATTTTGATTTCTGGAAGTTCGTGTTCTCCTTAGACTCTAAAGATTAGCATGCAAAGACAAGGTTTTGATTGTGTATTTTAAGTTGCACGTTCAGTTTTTTAAAAATCCCATCCAGGACTAAATTTAAACATAAGAAAATCCAGGTTTATTTCACTTTAGAAGAGGCTGCAGGGAACATGAGGCCAGCAGAAGTGGCGCGCATGGGTCCCCTTGGGAGGTTTTGCCAGATGATGGGAGGTGCTTGCTCCCGTCCACCCAACCTCCAGCTCCTCCAGCTGGCCCCAGGGTCGCTGAGGGACAGGGGTCTGGGCCCAGAAGCCCCCAGAATCCTCAGCTCCAAACAGAGCTGTACCTGTCGCAATGGAGTAGTTGTGCTGATTTCAGGTTTTCTTTTGTTGCTGGGTAAGCATTTCCCATGTGGGGCACTTTCTTTCCTCCGTCCTGGCTTACTTCCACACATCACTTCCTTAGGGAGGCCCTGCCTACCCACCTCCATGCCCTCCTTCTCCTGGCACAGGTGGGCAGGAGGGGACGAGGGTCGTGGCCTTCGAGGGCCTGCAGAGGGCCTTGCCTGTGGTGGCGTGGCCACCCTGGTCCTCAGCAGGGTGCTCAGCAGATTCCAAGGTGTTCCCAGGACCTGGACCTCCCCTTCATTCCTTTTAACTTAGTCTCAGCTTTCCATGCCTCTCCTCCCTCCCTGTCCTCAGCCCGTCCCCCGCCCTGTTCAAGCAGACTGCCCATCACCTGGGTCCTGCCCTTGAGAATTTTTCTGTGGGCTTCTGTGCCTCCCCACCAGACTGTGAGTCCCTGGGGAGCAGGCCTGGGGCTGGGAGTGTCCCCGAGTCCTGCAAAGGGCTGTGGAGCATCTGGGATCGTTAATGCCAAGGGGGACAAAGGTAACCTGGGCCATTTGCAGCAGCAGCCAGTGGAGGCCCCTGAACCTGGTGTCCCCTCACCATTTCCTGAGAACTCTGGACCCCACCAGGGTCC
Organism: Papio anubis; assembly: GCF_008728515.1. Lineage (NCBI taxonomy): Eukaryota > Metazoa > Chordata > Mammalia > Primates > Cercopithecidae > Papio > Papio anubis. Next base: position 8,831,024 of record NC_044986.1, on the reverse strand, counting down.
AGAAAATCAGGAAATCATCAGACCAAAGTAGCTGATTGTCCAACTGGGAAAAGAAAAGGCAGTACTTTTTTAGGCCATGTAAATGCAAAACATACATTTGAAGTCTGCATCTAAGACATGAACTTAGAGATTCTAAGCCTGTTTTTGGGGGTCACTCTAAAAGGGAGAGCATTTTCAGGTCCCGTCTCTGTGAGCCTGTTCACAGCATCCCAGCCAGCCTGTATCCCTGTGTCGTGACCCCAGAGCACAGAGCCTCAGAGGCTGTGGAACAGGCCTGGGGTTCATGTGGAGAGTCCCAAGCCCACTTCACGACAGGAGATGCCCACACCTTCAACAAACAGACTCCAAGCTCCAAAGATGCCTAACAGGGGTGTGGTAAGGGACCAGCCCTGGCAAGGCCCAGGTTTGGCTGAAGCCGGTACCTGCAGCCCAGCTTGTAAATTTAGCCGGGAAGCGTCTGAGGCAGGCAGTGGAGGATGCCCAGGGGTGAGCGGGTCATCCAGCAGGAGTGGCCGGGTGGCTTGTACAGCTTCAAGGCGTCAGGCTGGGCAGAAAGGGACAGGCAGAGTCCCCGGGAGTGGCGAAGCTGGAGGAAGCGCACAGACCCAGGGCAGCTCCCGGGGAGCTCAGTTCTCACACCCCAGGTGGTCATATAACACATTTCAACCCCCCAAATTGAACAGGACCGTGTTTATTTTTTCCTTCCCTCAGCTTATATCTTATTGCCTGTGTCAGCCTGGGTGAGCGGTTATTTATAATAATATTCTCCTATCTCATCGGGGCAGCTTCTGCATGCAGGGTACCAAGTTAATAACTCTGCATGCGTTATTTTGTTCAAGCTTCACCGCAATCCGTGAGGAAGGTATTGTTTGTTGTTCGTTTTGCCCATTTTACAGATTAGGAAACAGGCCCACAGGCGTAAGCACCCCAAAGTCACACCGTTGGAAGGCAGCGAGATCTGAATGCTGAAGTCAGCATGCGCTCTTCTTCCCTCTCGTTCTCTGCATACGTGCTTTCTCCACGGCTCCCAAATCCGAAGGGCATGGCAGGAGGAGAGGGAAACCGATGTGATGGTGGATGGCAAAACATTTTAGTGGTTCCAAGCATCAAGCCCCCTTGCGTATTCTTGGGTTTCAGTGAATTGCATCTTCAGAGCAGTGCAGGTTAAACCACTTTCTCCCCTCGTTGTAGTCAGTTGACTTTGTTCAGCCAGAGCTGGGTCTGGCCCGCCATGTGTCTGGACTGTGTGTGTCTTGAGGCTCAGTGCGACGTCATCGTAGGGTGGGCTAGGCCGGGCTGCAACCAGCCACCAAGCCAGCTGGCTCAAAGAGCAGTGGGGCCATTTTGAAAAAGGAATGCTCCCTCATGCAGAGCCTGTCTCCACCTCCGTGAGACAGGGGAGAAAATAGTTGTCTTCTCATAAAAGCATCTGGCGCCCGTGAAACCTGGCACCTCGCTTGACCTCCGGCTAATAGGGGATGCAGCAGGGTGCTATGGAACTAATGGAGTTCCCTTCTTCAGCCAGCAATTAGGGGTTAATTATTAGCAATTAGGGGTTCGCCACATGCCCTGTGGACCTGCTGTTCCTTCCCAGGACACAGGTCACTTGTCATTCTCTGTGTTAGCAACTGGAACCATCTGCCCTCCGGGTCCCCTGTTAATCATTGCAGCAGGGTCCCCAGGAGGCTGACAGCAGGGGCACGTTCTGTGTGACCCATGGCGTTCCTGGAGCTGCTGGCTGCTGCGCTCTCCCTGCTGGGTGTGGCGGCCGCCACCGGGCTCTGTGGTGCTGGTCCCCTGCGGTCATTCTCAGCGTGGTGCCTGGACCGCCCCTCAGCCCCGGCTTGGCTCTGCAGCCAGCAGGACAGGCCCGGTGCTCAGCTCCCAATGCTTAGCATCCTGCACTGAGCTCCTCGTGCTCAGCTTCCTGCGCTCAGCACCCCGTGCTCCCTTCTGTTCTCTCCTAGGCGTTACTACAAGGAGACCTCTGGCCTGATGCTGGATGTTGGTCCCTACATGAAGGCGCTTGAGGTACCAGCCCTGGTTCTGTCCCAAGCTCTCTTCAGACCTCAGGGCACCTGGGACTTTTTGGGTCTTTCTTGGAAAGAGGCTGTGCTTAATTAGCGTATGAATGGCCTTTTGTGTTTCCACAAAGGCTGCCCTCCTATTCCGGGCTCCCCTGGCCGGCCCTCGCTGTCCTCGCTGTCCTCCCTCCCCATCTCTCCCTCCCCGTCCTCCAGTGGGCACAGCCCCCCTCCCGCCGTGGACCCTGCCGCTCTCCCAGCTGCTCTCTGCCACGCTCTTCTTGGGCTTGTGGCTTCTGTGTCAGTGCTGACCACCGGTCTCGTTCCTGACCCTGGGCATCTGCAGCACCTCAAGCTTGACGGGTCCTCACTGGCCTCCTTCCTGACTTCCCTTCAGTTTCCAAGAGCATCTGTGGCCAGGCCTCTGGGAGGGGTTCCCCCAGGTCCACTCTGGCCCAGGTCCCATCAGCCGCCCCAGGTCAGCCTCATATCCCATCCCATCCTCACAGCTGTAGCAGCTCCTGCCTGCTTGCCGTCAGGTGGGAGGGAGAGGCAGAGGAGCAGATGGAGCCCCGGGCTTGACCCAGGAGGCCTGTGATGAGCTGGGAGTGGGCAGGGGAGAAGAGGGGAGAAGAAGGGGAGAAGGGATGAGAGGACGGAATTGCAGGCGAGTGAGCAGAGCACTGCTTTGCTGGCCCTTGGGAACCCTGTAGTTTTGCCAGCTCTTGGATGCCTTCTGCCGTGGGTAGGCCTTTGAGTGAATGGCAGGGTGCCTGGTGCTAGATGACCTGAGTGACCCGAGCAGCCCTTTCTGGAGTTGTGAGGCTCCTGCCTGTGAGATGTGTTCTCAGGCCCACAGCATCCTGCTTCTTCAAGGCCCTTGACTCCTGGGGGCACATTTGGGACTGGGTTTCCGTGGCTGGGCATACACCTGTTCCTTGATCCCAAACCCATGCCATATCCCTCTCTCTTTTCCCAGTATGCCTGTGGCATCAAAGCCGAGGTAGTGGGGAAGCCTTCTCCTGAGTTTTTCAAGTCTGCCCTGCAAGCCATAGGAGTAGAAGCCCACCAGGTAGGTTGGCGCCTTGTGAAGTGGGTCGGGGGAGACAGCCCCGTCAGGGAGGCCCTGGAGTTTGGAATGGATTGCAGGACTCAGGCAGCCTGTGGGGTTGGCCGGGCAGCCAAGCGTGGGCTCCCTGTGAGAGCTGACCTGGCTGGGAAGGAGGGGGAAGGCAGCAAATGAAATCCACTGAATAGTTTCAACAGTGAAGTTACTTTCAATGTGAAAGCAAGAAGCAGAAATGCCTACGGCTTTTCCTGAGTTTTTGCTGCTTCTCTGAAAGGATAAGAATTGACGAGTCCTATCAGTGTATTAATATATCTCGCTGACAAGACAGTGTAACAGCAAGATTACAACAATATGGAAGAAATAATCAAGTCACTCATTTTGCGACCTTTATATTTTGACTATTTTGGGATAGATTGCTGGACGAGGTGGTGCATGCCTGGTAATCCCAGCTACTCAGGAAGCTGAGGGATGAGAATTGCTTGAACCTGGGAGGCGGAAGTTGCAGTGAGCTGAGATCACGCCACTGCACTCCAGCCTGGGTGATAGAGCGAGACTCCTTCTCAAAAAAAAAAAAAAAAGGAAAGGAAAGAGTCCACAGCTGCCCCAGGCTGTCCTGCTGCCTCCTTGGAAGTGGGCAGCAGAAGTATGGGTTGGGGGTCCCCCAGGTGTCAAGCCTGGTGCGTGTTTCCCCTGTGTACATTTCAGTCCAGAACACTGGTGCCTCATGGTGCTTTGAGTCTAGACACTGTACCTTCACCTGCCCTGAGATCCATAGAGATGTCAGAAGATGCAGGCTCCCTGGAGTCCCCAGAAAACACCTGGGAAATGTCATGTTAGTCTGTTAGAGAAGGAGAGGTTTGTGTTTTGAAAGAATGAGAACTGCAGCAATAAATAACCTGGCTTTTTACTACCTTGCTTCATAGAGCAGAATTTCTTTATTTTGAGAGATTTCAAACATACAGAAAAATAGAGAGAACGATACACATCCCCATTATATCCATCACCCAGATTCAGTGGTTAAGATTTTGCCACGTTCCTTTCTTCTTTCCTCTTTTTTTTCCTTTTAAAAAATTTACTGGCTGTGTGCGGTGGCCCACGCCTATAATCCTAGCACTTTGGGAGGCTGAGGCAGGTGGACCACCTGAGGTCAGGAGTTCAAGACCAGCCTGACCAACATGGTGAAATCCTGTCTCTACTAAAATATAAAAATTAGCTGGGTGTGGTGGTATGCTCCTGTAATCCCAGCTACTCAGGAGGCTGAGGCAGGAAAATTGCTTGAGCCCAGGAGGTGGAGGTTGCAGTGAGCCGAAATTGCACCACTGCACTCCAGCCTGGGCAACAGAGTGAGACTCCATTTCCAAGTAATAGTAATAATAATAATAATAAATTTACTTTTTTTTTGCTGTCACATTTTAAAGCAAATCTCAATTGTATCCTTTCATATTGTAGCATGACATTAAAAAAATGGTGATTTTTAGACATAACTACAATACATTAAAACCCCTAACATGGCCAACAGGCACACAAAAAGATACTCAATATCATCATTCATCAGGAAATGCAGATCAAAACCCCAATGAGATACCACTTCACACTAATTAAGATGACTGTATAGTTAAAAAAAAATAGAAAATAACAAGTGTTGCCAGGGATGTAGACAAATTGGAACCCTTATCTATTGCTGGTAGGAAGGTGAAATGACAATGTTGCCACAGAAAGCCACTTTGTGGTTCCTCAAAGTTAAACACAGAATTTGCCATATGACTCAGCAACCCATTTCCAGGTCTATACCCAGAAGAACTGAAACAGGTGTAGCAAACAAAAACTTATACACAAATATTCATAGCAGCTCCGTATACAATAGCCAAAAGGTAGAAAAAACCAAGATGCCTGCCCATCAACTGATGAAAGGATAACCAAATGTGGTGTGTCCATACAGTGGAATATTATTCAGCCATAAAGAGGAATGAAGTTCTGACACATGTTACAATGTAGATGAACCCTGGTAACATTATGCTAAGTGAAGGAAGCCAAACATGAAAGGACACATATTGTATCCTTCCATGTATAGCAAATGTCTAGAATGGGCTAATCCATAGAAATGAAAAGCAGGTTAGTGGTTGCCAGGAGTCAGGGTTGCATGGCAATGGGGAGTGCTGCTTCAGGGTATGCGGTCTCCTTTTGGGGTGATACAAATATTCTGGAACTGGGCTGGGCATGGTGGCTCACACCTGTAATCCCAGCACTTTGGGAGGCTGAGGAGGGCAAATCACTTGAGGTCAAGAGTTCGAGACCAGCCTGGCCAACATGGTGAAACCCTGACTCTACTAAAAATACAAATGTGAGCCAGGTGTGGTGGTGCACGCCTGTAATCCCAGCCACTTGGGAGGCTGAGGCGGGAGAATTGCTTGAACCTAGGAGGTGGAGATTGCAGTGAGCTGAGATCACGCCACTGAACTCCAGACTGGGCAACAGAGCCAGACTCTGTCTTAAAAAAAAAAAAAAAAAAAGAGAAAACAAATATTCTGGAACTGGACAGTGGTGATGGTTGCACAACGTTCTGAATGTGCTCAATGCCAGTGAACTGAATACTCTGGTCACAGTCATAAATTTTATGTAGTGTGTATTTTACCACAATAAAAATTTTAAGACCACCTAAAAAATTAACAGTGATTTTCGTTAGTATTATTTAATACCAACCCATATTTAAATTTCCTTGACTGTCTCAGAAACGCTCTTTGACCGTTGATCTGTTGGAATCCAGTCTGAAGAAGCCCCGTGACTCGTCTGAGGTTTTTGTTTCCTCAGCCTCTCTTCTTAGCCTTCCAGCATGGAACATTTGAAATGTCTATGTCAGTAGAGAGGGCAGCTCAGGGAACTCCTAGGTACCCATCACTGTGCTTTAATAATTATCAACTAATAACCCTTTAAAATTGTTTTCAACTTTTCATTTTGAAGTAACTTGACACTCACAAAAAGTTGCAAACATAGTACAAAACGTTCACATGTGCCCTTCACCAGCTTCCCCATCATCATCAAACGATGATAAAACCAGGAAATCAACACTGGCACAAGGCTGTTAGTTAACCTAGAGACCTTATTCAGACACCATCCGTCATCCCACTCATGGCTTTCTGGGGACACATTGCATGTAGCAGTCATGTCCCTAGTGTCCTTTATCTGTGAACTCTGATCACCAGTTGAGGAGGTGTCTTCCAGAGTTCTTCATTGTCGTTACAATTTGTCCCTTTTAATAAGTATCTTTTTTTTTTTTTTTTTTGAGCAGGAGTCTCACTCTGTTGCCCAGGCTGGAGTGCAATGGCCCAATCTTGGCTCACTGCAAGCTCCACTTCCCAGGTTCAAGTGATTCTTCTGCCTCAGCCTCCTGAGTAGCTGGGATTACAGGCACCCGCCACCAAGCCTGGCTAATTTTTGTATTTTTAGTAGAGATGGGGTTTCTCCATGTTGGCCAGACTTGTCTTGAACTCCTGACCTCAGGTGATCTGCCTGCCTTGGCCTCCCAAAGTGCTGGGATTACCAGTGTGAGCCACTGCACCTGGCCTTAATAAGTGTCTTGTGGGAAAGTACTTTGACACTATGTAAATATTCTCTTTCTGATCATTAGTTCTAATTTTGGCATCTCTTGATAATTTTTTTTGAGACGGAGTTTTGCTCTTGTTGCCCAGGCTGGAGTGCAATGGTGCCTCAGCTCACCACAACCCCCGCCTCCTGGGTTCAAGCAATTCTCCTGCCTCAGCCTCCTGAGTAGCTGGGATTACAGGCATGTGCCACCATGCTCAGCTAATTTTGTGTTTTTAGTAGAGACGGGGTTTCTCCATGCTGGTTAGGCTGGTCTCGAACTCTCAACCTCAGTGATCCGCCCGCCTCGGCCTCCCAAAGTGCTGGGATTACAGGCGTGAGCCACTGCGTCCGGACTTCATTGGTGTATTTTATGTGTGGCCCAAGACATTTCTTCTTCCATTATGGCCCAGGGAAGCCAAAAGATGGGACACCCCTGCTCTAGAGGTTTATGACCAAAATACTGTATTTAAAGCTGCTAGGAATAATTCTTTTTTGTGGGTGGTATTCCACCAAGTGGACGCTCTTTGAATTCATTTTCATTTTGATGTTTAGGGAATTGGCTTAACATTTACATTTGTTTTGCACTTATGTAAAATATTTATATGGTTCTAAAATCAGATCCACAAAGCAAGACATATTCAAGGAAGTCTAACTTCTGTTCTTTTCCTTCTATTTTGTTTTTACCTGTCTCTTGTAGGCAGCCATGTTTATAAATATCATAGCTGTAAATATTTTATAAATATTATAGCTTATTTTTTATTTAAAAAATAAGCAACTATGTATATATTTGTATTCCCCTCATAGGATGAATTTAAGAGACAATAAATTCTCAAAATAATTTGCTTTATATATAGAGAGAAAGGCTAATGCTTTAATTTGAGTTTAAAAATCAATATTTAAAAGTTTATAAGTAGGCCGGGCATGGTGGCTCACACCTGTCATCCCAGCCCTTTAGGAGGCCAAGGAGGGCAGATCACCTGAGGTCAGGAGTTCGAGACCAGCGTGGACAGCATGGTGAAACCCCATCTCTACTACAAATACAAAAATTAGCCGGGCATGGCAGCAGGTGCCTGTAATCCCAGCTACTGAGGAAGCCGAGGCCAGAGAATCACTTGAACCCAGGAGGCGGAGGTCACAGTGAGCCGAGATCGTGCCACTGCACTCCAGCCTGGGTGACAGAGTGAGACTCTGTCTCAAAAAATAATATAAGTCGTATGATCACAACCATCTCAAACAGCCCCCTTCCCCCAACCCAAAACCCAAACAAAAACAAAACCCTGCCACTGCCCGGAAAGAAAGACCTGGCCGTGCGCAGCGGCTCATGCCTGGAATCCCAGCACTTTGGGAGGCCGAGGTAGGCAGATCACTAGAGCCCAGAAATTTGAGACCAGCCTGGGCAACATGGCAAAACCCTATCTCTACAAAAAAATGCAAAAAAATAAATAGGCAGATGTGGTGGCATGTGCCAGTGGTTCCAGCTACTTGGGAGACTGAGGTGGGCAGATTGCTTGAGCCCAAGAGGTTGAGGTTGCAGCAAGCTGAGATTGCACAACTGCACACGAGCCTGGGCAACAGTAAGACCCTGCTCAAAAAAAAAAAAAAGAAGAAGGAAAGGAAGGGGAGGGGAGGGGAGGAAGGAGGGAAGGAGAGGGAAGGAGAGGGAAGGAAATGAGATTAGCTGTCCAGATGGCATTGCTGGTGATATTTGGATGGTCTGACCTTGGGTGTTCTCCCTGCCTTTTTCTTTTGGCATTTTCAGTTATTTTCACAGTCAGATTCCTTCACATTTCAAATGAGATACAGCCCATCCCCCAAAGAAGACCCCTCATGGGGGTCTAGTGAATCTGGGTTTGTCGTTTTCGGATGCTGGGGCAGTGCGTCTGGGAGGGAGTGGGGCTGTGGATTCCTGGCGGGTCACCGTGGCTGCTCGCGGTTTTGGTCACTGCCGCTGCCATCCACCCTGAGCATCTGTGGCCCTGGAGAGCGAAGGACTTGTTTCCTCTGGTGGCTCCGAGCATATGTGGCAAAGCTGTGTCTCATTTACCTCCCACATCATCCTCGTCTCCCACCCTCATGTGACGTTTCTGCCTGTCCCTTTGACAGTGGAGCAGCAACTGCATGTTGCGAACGTCCCCACCCTGCCGTTTTCCTAAAATGCTCACTAACGTTATTTGACTCTCAGGATGTGTAGACATTTTAAAGCAGTATTTCAAGATAAGGCCGTTTCAAATGAATGTGTCTTATGCACAGGGTAGTAATTCTCTGTTCCTGGCTTTTTTATTTTTAATGAAAAATGCCTGCGAGGACTTCTCTTGCTGCTGAAGTGCCAGGCTGTGGCAAACCTTACATTTTTCCAGTTGCTTTAATCAATAAAGTTATCACCAGTCATTTCCCTTGATCACTGCTGCTTCCCGAGACCCTGACCTGCTTCTTGCTGCTGAGTTTTCAGTGTGCACTCAGAATAGACATAACTCCCCAAATCCAATTTTCATTTTAACCTTTCCTCAGTAGCCTAGAAATCACAGATTGCTGGTATTACGCTCATAGATTGGAAATTCAAACCTTTTAGAGGCAACCTGGCCCTTTCTAGGATCCAGTAATAAGGCAAAGAATAACAGACCTTAAAGGTTACTTCTAGAAATATCTAATTCTCACGGTTTAAGCTTCTGAATCAGTGGATGGTTTTATGGTTTCATGTGAAGGTTTTGGCAGTTTTCCATCATCATAAGAAGTTCTGTGGGATGCAGGTCGTGCAGATTTGGTGGAGATTGAGACTGTTCAAACCAGAGCACTTAGTTATATGTAGCAGCCAAGGAGCCTGGTCCGGAGGGGCCCGTTTCACAGGTCAGGAGCCTGAGGCTTAGAGATGAAATACCCTGTCATAGGTGCTTCAGGAGGTAAAAGACAGGATTTCTCAGGCTGGGCGCAGTGGCTCACACCTGTAATCCCAGCACTTGGGGAGGCCGAGGTGGGTGGATCACGAGCCCAGGAGTTCGAGACCAGCTTGGGTAACATGGTGAAACCCTGTCTCTACAAAAAATACAAAGAATAATGGCATGGTGGCTGGCACATGCCTGTGGTCCCAGCTGCTCAGGAAGCTGACGCACGAGAATCGCTTCAGTCTGGGAGGTGGGGGTTGCAGTGAGCCGAGATGGCACCACCACTGTACTCCAGCCTGGACAAGACAGAGACCTTGTCTCAAAAAAAAAAAAAAAAAAAAACAAAAAAAAAAAACCCGGATTTCTCAACCTCGACACTTGACGTTTTTGGGCTGGATCATTTTGTGGTGAGGGGATGTCCTATGCGTTGTAGGGTGCTAAGCAGCATCCCACTGTCCACCCACTACATGGGACTGCCCCCTTCCTAAGCTGCGAAACCAAAATTGTCTCTAGACATTGCCAGATGTGCCCTGGGGAGAACCGCAGCATTAAGAGAACGGTCACAGAGAACTCTAGTACTGAACCCAAGATTACTTTGCCAATGAGGAGTGAAGCCGGGCTCCAAACCGTCGTCTTCCAGCCGCATCCAGTGCTCTTAGCCATAGCCCAGCTCTCAGGAAGGGCCAGCGGCGCAGCAGAATTTCTTAGGGAGGTGAGGAGGTTAGGGAGGATCTCAGGTCGGGGGGTAAAATTCAAAATCAAAATCAAAGGAAAAGGTCAGTAAAATCAGAAGCGTCGAGAAATCAAAATCAAAGGAAAGATAAATCAAAATCAAAGGAAAAATTAAGAAATCAAAATAAATTCATCAAAATCAAAAGCGTCAATCGAAATCAAGATTAAATCGAAATGCAGATCAATCGAAAATCAAAAGATCAATCGAAATAAGCGCGTCAATCAAAATCAAGAGGATTCGTCACGGCGAGAATGCAGGGAAGGATTCACAAGTAGGGAAGAGGATTCAGAAGTAGAGTGCGGGAAGGATTCGTCGAGATGCAGGATTCGATTAGGGTAGGATTAAGGATTAGGTCGTTAAGGGATTAAGGGTCGAGGATTCGTCGTCCGGTGGAAGAGGATTCTGGGGTCAAAGATCACGGCGAGAAATCAAAAATCAAAGATCGAGAAATCAGAAAAACAAAGAGATCGAAATGAAAAATAAATCGAAAAACTCAAAAGATCAATCGAAATCAAAGTCATCCAAAAAATCGAAAAGATCAATCAAAAAGATCGAAATCAAAGTCAATCAAACAAAGATCAATCAAAAAATCCGTCAACGCGAAATAAGGAATTCGTCGAAATCGAAAGGTCGATAAAGTCAAGATAAATCGAAATAAAATTCGTCGAAATCGAAAGATCAATCGAAATCGAAAAGATCGAGGAAATCCGGAAAAATCAAGAGTAGATTCATCCGAGGAAAAATCAAGATCATCAGCGGAAAATCAGATCGTCGAAATCAAAGAAATCAGTCGAGGCTCGGAAAGATTCGTCGAAATCCGTCGTCGAAATCCGGAAAAGATCAATCCCGGAAATAAAGGTCGAAGTCGAAATCAGAAGATCGTCAGGTCAGATCAATCGGGTGGGGAGCATTTCAGGTGGGGAGTAAGGAGGATTTCAAGTGGGGGAGTAGGAAGGGATTTCAGATGGGTAGTAGGGAGGATTTCAGATCGGGGGTAGGGAGGATTTCAGATGCTGGGAGTAGGGAGGATTTCAGGTGGGAGGGTGGGCAGGATATCAGGTGGGGAAGGTAAGCAGAGGCTGCCGTGATCCCTCAGGACCTCCTCATGGCTTGTGCCCTCAGAACTGCCTTGAAAAATGGGGGTGAGGTTTGCAGGCTTATCCAGAAGCCTGGCCATATAAACTGGAGGGTGCCCTACCATTTCATTCCATGATTCTCAGGGCATCAGTCCTAACTATAGAGGTCTACGGACAGTCTGTACCCCTAGGGGGAGGCTGGTGAGTGGGGAGTACATGTCCGTCCACATGGGGGCAACTCTGGGCCAGTTCTTTCTGCTGTGGCCTCCCTCCCCCATGGGTATTTCCACGGAGGCCTCCCTGTGAACTCTGTTGACTGAGCCCCGCCTCCTGGCCGTGGGCATTTTCTTTGGGTGTCAGTGTGGGGATGACCCTGCTCAACTCCTGACTGGGAGCAGGCTGGCCTGCTGGGCGGTGCCCACTTCCAGCACTGAAAGAATGGGCCCAGGAGGGGTTCAGTCCTCCTGCATCCTTGGTTTGAATTGGAAACTCTTTCCACCGATGCCGGCACCTGGCACCTAGCCCTGCAGCTGTGGGTGTGAAACTGACGGGAGTCGCAGGAGCTTCCGGCCCTGGCCTCGTCTCTGTGATGTGTCCTAGTCATAAGGTGCTGTGAGACCTCATGGCTTAGTTTTCCTTCAGAGTTTTTCTCCCTTGGAGCCTTTTTTTTTTTTTTTTTTTTTTTTTTTTTTTAGTAGATTTTATTTTCTTCTCAAAACACATGTATTTAAAATATCTGATTATGAAGCAACTCATGCTCATTAAAGGAGCTAGGAAAAATTCAGAAAAGTACAAGAAAAAAAGAAACCACTCATCATCCCACCAGCCTAGAATAACACCAATCATGCTTGATCTTGCCAACTTTTTGTGTCTAAATATACATTTTTAACACACAATTGGGATAATCTTGTATCTGCTATTTGAAATCTGAGTTTTCCCCCTTAATATCCTATTGGGAACATTTTTTTTAAACTTATATTTTAGGTTCAGGGATACGTGTGCAGGTTTGTGATACAGGTACATTGTGTGTCTTGGGGGTTTGCTGTGCAGATTATTTTGTCATCCAGGTCATAAGCGTAGTACCTGATGGGGTAGTTTTTCAATCCTCACCCTCCTCCCACCCTTCACCCTCAGGTAGGCCCTGGTGTCTGTTGTTGCCCTGTGTCCATGTGTATTCAGTATTTAGCCCCCACTCATAAGTGAGAACAGGTGGTATTTGGTTTTCTGTTCCTGTATTAGTTTGCTTAGGGTAATGGCCTCCAGTTCCATCCCTGTTGCTGGAAATGACATGACCTTATTCTTTTTTAGGGGACAGCTTTCTTTGTGCTTATGTAGGCACTTTAACAAAGCAGTTTTCACAGCTGCATACTATTCCACTGTTCAGACTCCTGTCATGTTCTTGACCATTCCCTATTGATGGAGATGAGGCTGCTTTGAATTTTGCTCTTGTGCATGACCCTGATGACTACATCTTGTATGTACATCCTCTTGTACATTTCTGATTATTTGCTCCAAATCCTAGTGATGTGGCTGGGAGGCTGTGATGCATGTTGCTTATTTCTGTTTCAGAAAGGTGTGTCCATTCACCTTCATCACCTGCTGCGTATACAGTTGCTTGTTTCCCCAAGTCCTTACCAACACTGTGATTTCTGGCTTTTTTTTTTTTTCAAGTAGTCTTTGAGTTTAGTCTTGTTCCTTATGAGGGTGTCCGACCACAGTGACAATCACTCAGCATCGCACTGTCTCCAGGTCTCTGTGGGAGCCTGGGTTCCTTTGGGACCTGGGTCCAGGGCTCATCCTAGAGTGAGCCGTCATCTCAAGGCATCTCCCTGGGGGATATGAGCCCCCTGGGGCTGCAGTTACAGACACTGAGCTCACTCCACCTTCACTACCCAGCCCTGCTGCTTCCCGCCCTAATCCTCCTGGCAGAGCCCCAGGATAAGGACAATATTTGTGAACCACGGAAGCTCTTCGGCACTGGAAGTTTGCACTCCAAAGCATTGCCGCCTGTTAGACGAGGTTTCCCTCCAGCACCTAGGACGCTGAAGAGGAGACCAGGGCAGGCAGGCATATGCGTAAGAGGGAGGATTGACAGCTGCGGGGCCCGACCTGGGACACCTGCCTCTGAAACTGTGGCGCCTCCCCCCGGCTCTCTGGATTCTGGGTTCTGGGAGGTCCGACCTTTCATTTTTTCTCCACCTCACCCCCAACCATGTTGTGTCTGAAAGGAAGCGAAGCCCAGCCCTGGCAGGTGGAGTATTTTTATTTCCCCTGACGGTGCACCTCCTGACCTCTATCTTCTTGCCAGTGATTTTTTAAATCCTAAATGATTTGGCAATAATTGCTCCTCCTTGCGTGATTATTACCCTTCACCGATAGTAAATCTGGGAATCCCCCGGGATCCTGAGTGCACTTTGGTATGCGGAGCCCACAAGCTGGCCTGGACAGGCATCGCTGCTCCGGGCAGCTGTGCACCCCGCCGGCCCTGGCGTCCCAGCCCCCAGCCTCCGCCTCCCTCACCGACAGCTTCCCGGAGCTCCGCCTGGATGCAGCCTCGCTTTATCCCACAGAACCTCCATGCTGTTCCTGCATGAGAACTCTTCTTCCGAGTGACCATGTTCCTCTGGTCCCGTCTCCGTGGGCCACATCCACAAATGTCCCAGCCCAGGAAGAACCGAGAGTCTCTATTCTGGGAGGGAAACGTGTGTGCTGTCTGGTTGTGTGTGTGGGAGGAGCATGCACACAGTTTTATTTTCCCCAGAAGCAGGGAGGTATAGGATGACATGTAATATTTGAAGACCCGTTCCATTTCCAAGGAACCTTCTAGCAGGATGGCCCTGGAGTCTCTGGCAGCAGAGGACATGGTCCTGAATTGGAGCGCTGTGAATGTTCACCACGGACCTCACAGTTTGAAGACAACTCCTTGAGAAGGTTAGAGGGGACTCGAACACGGGAGCTCTGGCCAGCCCTGCTGCCAGATGCCAGCAGCCATGGGGGCTGCCCAGCCAGCCCTGGCTTTTCCTGACCCTTAGAGTGCCCTGTGTGCGTGCAGCGGACACTGGGGCTGGTCCCATTCCAGGGAGCACGCGGTGCCACTGGCTGTTTCTTGCCTGGCCAGGAGCTGGTTTGATAGACACAAAAACCTCATTTGGATTTGGCAGGATTTTCCCTAACATCAGTCATTCTGGAAAAAGCACTTTGAATTTTTACCATATCTGGGTATTTTTACCGTATCTGGGTACTTGCCACTAGCTCTATTTACTTCACATTTCTTAAAATTGATTCATTTTATTACTTAAATAAATGTATTTTAAAAGGAACTTTTGATGACTACTATAAATGGAAAACCAGAATCTCTCACTTACCATAATAGATTAATCTAAAAATAAAGACCACATGATGACATTAAAATGTATGTCCTTGCTCTGCCTGGAGTCAAATAGTATGTCACCCGTGTGCATGACACACTCTGGGAAGCACAGGGGTAGGGGGAGGAAAGACCAGAGAAAATCCGTGCAAAGTATGAAGTATAGAGCACCACACCAGGAAGACGTGGTTTTATTTCAAGCACCTTATGTCTCGCAGTGGCTTGCGGCTACCAGCAATTGGCAGAATTCTCAACATTGCAGCCCTCAGCCACCTCCTCCGAGCTCTCTCTCAGCACCACCATCCCCTGTGGCTTCTCTGAGGGAGGCCCCTCTGGCCTCTGCTTGACTGTGATACTTGACGAGTCCATGCCAAGTGGCAGAAAAGCTCCGGGTTCAGCTGAAACTACCTCCCTGGCCTCAGGGGGCCTCGCTGGCTCTGTCTTTGTCCTTTATCAGGCTCCTGGCGATTCCTTGGTTATCTGAAGGCCTGTTTGGACGCAGTTCCCAGGACAGTTGCTTCAGGTTTATATGTGTGTGCTTTCTGGAATTCATGGCATGGCCTGCCCTGGTGAATGGTGGGGAGATGGATAGTGAACACATGTGTGGTAACCCCTGCTGGGTGTATCCCACCTCTCCTCTGTGTCCTACAACCTGGTTGACTCCTTTTGCCTATCAGACAGAGCAAAGCTCAGAACTTCACCTCCTCTGGGAAGCCTTTCCTGACCACCCCCAAGTCCAGTAGGTCAGGAGATCAGGCCTCACAGCCTCCTGTGCGTTATCCCAGGCCCTGATGATGAGACTGTGGAATTACCTGATTAACGTCTGTCTTTAGCACTTGTTGTGAGTTCCATAAGAGCTGGGACTCATCGGTCTGATTCACACTGTGCGCCCACTGCCTGGCCTGGCACCGGCCCACGAAGGCCCCAGGCAAAGGTATCAAGTAACCAAAGCAAGGGCGCCTGCTGCAGGTCGTCGGGCCCCTCTCTCTCTCTGATATGGTGAAATAGAGAATTTCCTCAACAAAACCTTTCCTCATGTTTCTGTTTCCTTTTTAACATGTTCAGATAACTTATTATGTCCTGGCCCTGTGCTGGGTGCTTCACTAAGATGATTTCCTTTAAATGCCACACCAGTTATACCCATTTTATAGATGGAAGTGGAGGCTGGCCCAAGGTCACACAGCCAGCAAACAGCAGAGCTGGGATCTCCACCCCGCTGCTCTAGCTCAGCGTGAGACAGGAGTGAGTCTGTGTGTCTGCTGGCCACATCAGGCCCAGCCCCCCTTTCTGTGGTCCCCTTCCCCCAGATGGAAAGCAAATTTGGACCCATCCTTGCAGGCAGAGTCCAAATCGATAGGCCCCACACTCAGTAAGACTCCCCCGGCTTGGGCGTGCTTCACCGTCCTCGTTTCATTTTGTCTTGATTTTGGTTTGTGTATTTATCGGTCAGCCCCACTTAGCATCTGAATTCCGGGGAGGAGACCTGTAGTTTTTTTGTTTTTGTTTTTGTTTTTTGAGACAGAGTTTTGCTCTTCTTGCCCAGGCTGGAATGCAGTGGTGCAATCTTGGCTCATTCTCCTGCCTCAGCCTCCCAAGTAGGTGGGATTATAGGCGTCTGCCACCATGCCTGGCTAATTTTTTGTATTTTAATAGAGACAGGGTTTCACCGTGTTGCCCAGGCTGGTCTGGAACTCCTGGGCTCAAGTGATCTGCCTGCCTCGGCCTCCCACAGTGCTGGAATTACAGGCATGAGCCACCGCGCCCAACCTACTTTGAAGCTTTTAATCAGATTTTGGAGTAGGGCAGTGAGAGGAGCTGGTTGGGGTTTTTTTCTTTAAAATTATTATTACTTTTTTTTTTTTTTGAGACGGAGTTCATTTGTCAGCCCAGGCTGGAGTGCAATGGCCGGACCAGCTCACTGCAAGCCCGGGCCCCGGGTTCACGCCATTCTCTTGCCTCAGCCTCCCGAGTAGCTGGGATCAGGGCGCCGGCCACATCAGCCTTCCGCTAGTTTTTTGTATTTTTTTTTTTTTAGTAGAGACGGGTTTCACCTTGTTAGCCACAGGATGGTCTCAATCTCCTGACCTCGTGATCCGCCCGTCTCGGCCTCCCAAAGTGCTGGGATTACAGGCTTGAGCCACCGCGCCCGGCCACTTTTTTTTTTTTTTTGAGACCGACTCTCACTCTGTCACCCATGCTGGAGTTCAGTGGCACAATCTTGGCTCACTGCAACCTCCACCTCCCAGGTTCAAGCAATTCGTGTGCCTCAGCCTCCCAAGTAGCTGGGATTACAGGTGCATGCCCGGTTTGTATTTTTATTAGAGACAAGTTTCACCATGTTGGCCAGGCTGGTCTCGAACTCCTGACCTCAGTTGATCTGCCCATCTCATGGGATTACAGGTGTGAGCTACCACTCCCAGCTGTTTTTTCTTTAAATTACATGTATTTATGTAAAAAAAAAAAAAAAAAAAAAAAAGCATGACTCCATTTAAGCAATAACACATGTTAACGTGGCGAAAGAAGACCCACAAATGACTGACATTTCGGCCACACTGGCGGGGACTGTACGACTCCCTCCACTCTACGTAGGTGACCAATGGGAAGTCTTGTCTGTGCCTCATAAGTGTGTTCAGACACAGCCGGCCTTGCCATAATGCAGAGCACTCATCTGCTCAAGACACATTTGCTGAGCATCAACCAAGTGCCAGTTGTCAGCCCAGATTCCTTGTCCTGAAGGAGCTCCTACTTCTGGAAGGGTGGGATGAGCAGAGTCCATTATGCACTATGACATGGGTGGCACCAGGGTGCGATCCCAGAGTGCTTTGGGAGGGCCACGCAACCCAGCCTGGGGGCAGGGGAAGGGTGGTGGTCACGGGAACTGAGTCCTGAAGGCCTGGGAGGAATTAGCCAGCAGAGGAGGGAGCTGAGCAGGCAGAAGGTCAGCACATGCCCACAAGCTATTTTTCTGGTGTTGATGAGTATTTCCAGCTATTGTCATTTTCCCTTCGCCCGAAGGACTTCTACATTTCTTGTAGGGTAGATTTCTAGAGCAGCGGGGTGGAGATCCCAGCTCTACTGTTTGCTGGCTGTGTGACCTTGGGCCAGCCTCCACTTCCATCTGTAAAATGGGTATAACTGGTGTGGCCTTTAAAGGAAATCATCTTAGTGAAGCACCCAGCACAGGGCCAGGACATAATAAGTTATCTAAATGAGCCAAGATTGCACCACTGCACTTCAGCCTGGTCAAGAAGAGCAAAACTCTGTCTCCAAACAAACAAACAAACAAACTACAGGTCTCCTCCCTGGAATTCAGATGCTAAGTGGGGCTAAGTGATAAATACACAAACCAAAATCAAGACAAAATGAAACCAGGACGGTGAAGCACGCCCAAGCCGGGGGAGTCTTACTGAGTGTGGGGCCCATCGATTTGCACTCTCCCTGCAAGGATGGGTCCAAGTGGTGATGAATTCTTCCTCTTCGGATGTCTGAAATATCTTTATTTCATCTTCGTTTGGGAAAGATATTTTTGCTGGGTACAGAATTCTAGATGGGCATTTTTTTCTTTTACCGCTTAAAAGATGGCACTCCACAGTCCTCTCACTTGCATTGTTTCCAACAAGAAATCTAACATCTTATCTTCGTTTCTCTGTATATAAGTAGATAACATGTCTCTTTTTTGTCTGACTGTTTTATAAGATTTTCTCCTTGTCACTACTTTTGAGCAATTTAATTATGGTGTGCTTTAATACAGTTGTCTGTGTGTTTCTTGTGTTTGGTGTTCATTGGGATCTTGGATCTGTGGATTTATTGTTTTTATCAAGTTTAGAAAATTGTCAGTCACTATTTCTTCAAATGTATTTGTGTCTTCTCTCATCTCACTTTTTTTTTTTTCTAATTTTGAGACAGGGTCTTGCTCTGATGCTCAGGCTGGAGTGCAGAGCAATGCGTAACTTCAC